>NW_015386420.1:4676-22415 GCF_001527695.2 Protobothrops mucrosquamatus
CTCCTTTGTGCAAAGTGCTACAATCGCGCGCAGAGGGGTGGGGTTGCAAAGAGGCCGATTAGCCCAGGCGGAAAAATGTGTTTGCTGAAAAATGCCCCCTCGGCTTATACGCGAGTCACCATTTTTTCCCAGTTCTTTGTGGCAAAATAGGTCCCTCGGCTTATAGTCGGGTCGACCTATACTCGAGTATATACGGGTAAGTCCAGAACGGAATGCCTGAAGTAGAAGGAACTGGTAAAACTAAATGCACATGAAATATTTAAATATTTAATTATAGCTATATTTAAAAGAGCAAAGGGCATGTGTGTACACTCACACATTCAAATCAATGCAACAGCATGCATACTCAGGGGATTCCTCACCATGTTTTGTAGTAGTACAGTGAACCTAACAATCCTGGAGACCATGGCCTTTGCAGTTATGTCTAGAGATATAGCAACAATGGATTCTGGTATATGCAAGTAGATGACAAGGACAATCCAATCAATGTGTAATACAGTTTGCCAGGTGCTCAAGAACTTCCCACTTCTCCTTATTGCGTCTAAACTGGGTTTGAGTTGATATGTAGCAAGCTGAGCAAGTTCAATCCTCATTGACACAAGCAGCCAATTGTAGTTTCTAAGTAGCCTACATCTATCTATCTTTTTAGTTATCTTTCTACCCTGGGTGTTAAAAAGCAAAACAAAGTAAAATCTAAATCATTAGATTTTAAGGGCTTGAATAAACATGACAATCGTGCCCCCCCTAGGTAGTCCTCAACTTATGACCATTCATTCAGCAATTATTCAAAGTTACACTGGCACTGAAAATTTATTTATGACCTGTCCTCACACTTACGACCATCGGATCCCTAGTCAGATAAAAGTGTCACACATTTATGATGGTTGCAGCCTCCAATGGTCATGCAATCTCTTTTTCCGATCTTCTTAGCCAGCTTCCGACAAGTAAAGTTGATGGGGAAGCCAGCAGGAGGTCAGAAGTCAGAGCCATGTGATGTCTCACTTAACAACCATGAGCAATTTGTTTAGCTGCGGCAAAAAAGACTGTAAAAATCAGGGGTGCTCACGTGATGCTTCAGTAACAACAGTATACTGAGATAACAAATTTTCCAGTCCCTATTGTGTTCATTGAGGATTATCTGTGCAGGACTGCAAGTACAGGTAGCCCTTGACGTATGACCATAATTGAGTTCAAAATGTCTGTTGCTAAGCAAGGCAGCTGTTAAGTGATTGTACCCCTTTTACAATCTTTCTCACCACACTTGTTAAGTGCATCACTGCAGTTAAGTTAGTAACAGGATGGTTAAGTGAATCTGGCTTCCCCATTGACTTTGCTTTGCTTTTCCAAAGGTCACAAAAGATGATCACATGATCCTGGCACACTCGAGTCTTCATAAATACATGCCAGTTGCCAAGCATCCAAATTTTGATCACATAACCACGGGTTGCTGCAATGGTTGTGTGAAAAACAGCCATAAGTCACTTTTTAACTTGTTTAATTTGTTTTGTAACTTCAAAACAAATGGTTGTGAGTTGAGCACTAGCTGTACTAGAAAAGCACCTTCAATAGATTAGAAGCAGCCCAGAAGGCACTAAAACAAGCACTGCAATTAATAACTAATAAAACAGAAATTAATAAAGATTTTAAAGACCCTTTTTACAGATTTTAGCATCCTGACAGGTTTATCTGAAAGAGATCCTTTAAAATGCTTAAGCCTTCAGATCATTATAGCTTTAAAGATGAAAACCCATACTTTGAATTGCTCTGCAAAGCAACTGGCATCTAGTGCAAAACATTCAATACAACCTTGTAATCCCAGTATTCTGTATTGATCAGAAACCAAGATGCTGCATTCTGGGTCCTCTTCAGGGACAGCTCCACCTGGAGCACACTGCAGTAACTGAACTATGACATAACCAATGCCTTTGAGTAAGGCACGCAAGATACAAATGGCTCAAGAATGATCACCACTGCTATTCTAGATGCTTTATACACTGCATCCTCTTCATAGCTGCTGCCACCTGGAGAGCCAGAGAAAGGTGAGATCAAAAAGCATCCCACAAAGTTGCTCTTTCAGGTCAAATGAGTCCCCATCTTAAATACACTGAGCCCTTAAAGCTGAGCAACCCCTTTTCCCTGGATTTAACTGCAATCTCTTAGCACTCACTGATCCCATTACTGGACAATAGTCAGTAGCATCTAGAAAGCCAACTCCACTAACGGCAAGAAGCTGCTCCCTCCCTACAGCTGCTTGATAGCATCTTACACTACTTCCCAGACACTGGACAGAGTTTTGTACAGAGAGCTTCCCTTCTAAAAACTTCACTTTTCTTCATTCTTATTTAGCTAAACCAGGGGTCTTCGAACTTGGCCCTTTTCTGACTTGTAGACTTCAACTCCCAGAATTCCTCAGCCAGCATGCTTGGCTGAGGAATTCTGGGAGTTGAAGTCTACAAGTCAGAAAAGGGCCAAGTTTGAAGAGCCCTGAGGTAAACTGTCTGTAACAAACTATAAGAACTTGGAGCTCTAGCAATATACCCAGAAAGCAGGACAGCTGAAGGAGGAAAAAAAAAGAAGCTATTCAATTTTGTCCCAAAGAGAAACAGCTGCCATGATCTTCATTTCATACCATCAGCATGGGGAAAGCAAGACCGACTATTAAGCTGTTTCTCAAATGGAGACACAATATATGGAGGTCTGCAATCACAGAATGCATTTTCCTAACAGCATCCGTCTAAATCTTGCAATTTGGTTGGGTTTTTTTTTTTTAAAGCAAAGGGTGAATGACAAATACTAGGTGGAAATAATAGTCCAGCTCTCATTTTGCAATGCTTCCTAGAATATACTAACCATCCTGAGAATTTAATGTGAATGGCCTGGAGTCTGCAATGTACTACATCAGAATGAATTACCTGAAGTTCTCTACAAATGCATCCTTGTGTGTTAGATGGACAAGAGATGCAGTAATTGGTCTGGACTAAAATTCCCTCCATACTGCAGCCCAAGAAACTGTGGCCAACTAACACCCTAGATAAGTCTTACCCACCCATTACATCCACAGATCTATGGACTCTAGGCTGAATAAATACTAAGTTGTTTATTTTAAAATATCAAAGTGTAATCAAAATCAAAGAATATTCTTTCAGCGAACTTAAAATACCTTTTGGAAACAATCAAGAATAATTGATACGCAATAAGGTAGTCAATCTGTAAAACAGGATTCACTGGCCCAATTTAGATATAACAAAGTTAATAAACAAGACAAGCTTCAGATTCATTCCTCATTGGTATATATACATTGGTTCAAGGAGTTCCTAATGTGGAGGCCAACAATATATCCAGGGGGACAAACAACAACATGCATTGCCCACATCACTAGCAAATGCTACAGTGGTTGTTAAGATACATGTAACCAGTGGTGGTTCTCTGTGTGGATGCCACTTCTGGAAGTCCATTCTGGGCAACAAAAAATTAGCTACCGGTTCTGCCGAAGTGGTGCAAACTGGCTGAATCCCACCACTGCAGGTAGCCCCCATTTAGTGACCATAATTAGGACTTGCAATTTGGCTGTTATACAAAGCTGTTGCTAAATGAAACTGCCACAATGCTCAGTTTTCCTTTGTTTTATAAACCTGCAAAGGTTGTAAATGCAAGGATTAATTGCCTACAAAAGAAGTTACTTTTTAATCACTGTTGTAATTACAAGTTACTAAACAAGGCAGTTGCTAAAATGAGGACTATCTGTAAGTAAAGGCAGTATTTTAGGGAGCTCGCAAAGTCAAATATTTTTTTTTAAATTCTGTTTTAATTTCTAATACAATAAGTATCAATCAACATAACCCACATAAACCAAAGTTCTTTGAGGTCCTCAATAATTTTTAAGAAGGGGTCCTGAGACCAAAATGTTTGAGAACTGCTACCTGATACCCATAAGAAACTTTGATTATCAGCAATTACTTGAATATAGAACAGCTTTTAATATATCTGCTCATACCTATTCACTTAGATCACCCATCTTCAATGTCCTGTTCTCCCACCAAGTTCAGCTACTATTACCATTACTGTGATCCAGTCACAGCCAATGTTCATTGATAGCTCCTCTCATTTTCAGCCAATCATGACTGGCTGTGAATGGTAGGAAATGGCTTCCAACACATTAGAATGACACCAGGCAGAAGGCTGGTTTAGATTTTCTATCTGGATCTTCCTCTGGGTGAAGTAGTTCATATGATACGCCATTTACAGCGTTAAACATCGTTAAACATCGTTACCCAGATCATGTCACAACCCAACCTTATGTTTCATCTATGACTGCTTTATTCTTCATCTTTATCATGTTGTTTTTTTAAAAAAATCTGTCACCTGTATTATGGTACCTGTTTGTGATCATCCTTTTCAATTGTTTTATTATTTTCTAAAATTAGGTTAACATTAAGATGATCTAAATATTAAAAAGCATTAGAATAAAAATAATATCCAATGATTTTAGGTCCTTTCGGAAAACAGAACATTTGGACCCAATTCATGATTTTAGTACTGCACAGTTTTGTGAACATAATTTGCAGAGAGGAATGCCCTAAATAAAAGCAGCACCGTAACACAGCAGTTGACCTTGTGTTCTTCTTGCAAGAATTTTTTCCCTAATAAATCTATTAATCTGTACTCAAGACATAACTGTTCTTCTCCCTCCTGTTTGATGCTAGAGAAATCTGACAAAGGGGCATCCAGGTAAATTAATATTTTGTAATTAACAACATCATCCCTAACAGTCATTTTGTGAATGGGAAGCTTCCCCAACAACAATTTTGAGGGAATACCAATAAAATATTAGCAAACTTATAATTCATTGAAACTAAATGACAACAGAAATTGTCTCAGAGCAGTTAAAAATAAACAAGATGAATTTCAAACAAAATTTTGGAACTGTTTGTGGTTTAAGTGCCACTTAGACAGGTGTATATATCAGCTACATAACATTTGTACTCTGTATGTGTTTACATAGTAACATTTTCCCTTTCCTTTGTTTATACAGGAAGTAAAGGAGAAACAATGAGATTCTGTATAAGTTTACAAATTTTTTCATTAAAACAAAATTCCCATATCTACTAGAAGGGGAATGATAGTTTCTGAAATGCAACTATTTGAGCACTTTTAGAAACGTGACATTGGAATACTGGCTTGACCTTATTTTTCAACTATATTTATTTGAAAGAAACATGCACACTGCATTTAAGAAAGAAAAAGAGCATACTAGGTTATCAGCTGTAGTTTTATCTATGCCACATTGTGCTATAGTCTGTACTAGCCTTAAGGAAGTATTGGTAATTTGGGGCCTATTTTGGTCAGTATGTCACAAGTGAAGCCAAAGTTCAGTTTGATCCCAAACACATCAGCTAAGACTTCTTATCTGCAGGCTAGCAAGTTGTTGCTTATATTCCAACAACTAGGTCAGTGATGGCGAACCTTTTAGAGAACAAGTGCCCAAACTGCAACCCAAAACCCACTTATGTATCGTTGGGTGTCGGGTGGGCGTGGCCCATTGGGTGTGGCTCATTGGGTGGGTGTGGTCCATTGGGTGGGCGTGGCTGCCGTGGTAACAGCAGACGGTGGGACTAAAAAGTTCAATCAATCAATTCCAACTTTGCAAGATCTTTTTCTTTCTCGCAAGAAGTTGAAATTGATTGATTGAACCTTTTTTTTTTTTTGCACACCGCAGCGGAAGCTTAAAGCAAAAAGGTTTTATAAAACCCAGCTGAAGGCATAGGACTCGGGTGACGGTGCGCGTGCCCACAGAGAGGGCTCTGCGTGCCATAGGTTCGCCACCACGGAACTAGATCATATAAATATAAGACGAAATCTAAGACATGCAAATGATTGTAGAAATGATTGTAATATTATGTGTGGTCTGTTACAGGCTGAAGAACATATTTGTCAAAGGAAGTAAAAATGCTAGGTATAAGAGATACTTCTACCTATTTTTGGGGGGCAATGAAGCAGGCAATGAATATAAAAGAAATATAAAGTTGAGAGCAATGGGAATAGGTTACTTAAAGATTGTGTATTGTAAAATAAGACTCATTTCAAGAATGGATGGGTGCCGAGTTAATATGGGCTAAATACAAAAAATACCAACCAGATAGAGAGGTTGAGGTGGTTTGATCATATAGAAAGAAAAATATGAGGGAAGAGTGAATGGGGCCAGGAGAAAAAGGAAAATGCAAAAAATCATGGTTCGATTGGGTTGATGACATCTTTTAAAAAAGAGAGACGTTTAAAGAACAAAAGGCAACGTACAAGTAATACATGGTGATAATGTAGTAGAAGCAGGTATGGTTTGCAAAGGCAAAAATATATAACAAATGGCATAAATAAAAAATAAAGTTAGATTTCCTTTTTAAAAAATGTTTTGCTTTTAACTTCCTTTTTCCACTATTTCTCATTTTGTTCTCTGCCTTGCATGTTGTGTAACCTGAAAAGGAATAGTGTACCGGTAGTGACTATGTCATTGTATATTTGTGACAGGGGGAAAAATATACAGCTATAACGATCCAGAATCTAATACTTGCATACTTTAGGCAGAGATATTATCAATTTTATGTACTTGTTACTGTTTCCTAAGCAGGCATAATTAAATCAAGAGATGTGCTTATGCATAGCAATTTAGGTGCCTCTAGGCGAGATGGGTGGCAAACAAATCTAATAAATAAAAACCTAGGGCACACTTATAACACAAACATAAAACCAGTTTTTTAACAAATCATCCCTCGTGGAATTCTGCAAAAATGGACTCTTGAATGGTACTGAAACATCTGCATGTTCTCCATGGCATTACTTCTTCAAGGATGAATATCTACAAGCGCACTACAGAAATGTTTAATTGCCAACATGAACTTGTCAGACAGATCACCCAGTACTGTTATGCAGCTGTATACAAATATGTCCTTCCTTTTCTGCTGCAATCCAATGTGATTTTTATAATTTGCCGTGTAATTTATGACTATATAAAAAGATTTATTTTTTTTTGAGTCAGGTTCAATTCCTGGTGACATCATGTACTTTTCTTGGCCAGAATACAGAAGCGGCTTTCCATGGCCTCCTTCCAAGATGGCCCCAACTTCCCAGTCTAAGTGACAGCCTGGATATTCCCAGGTAGTCTCTGAACTGAGAACTAATTTGCCTGGCCTTGTTTAGCCTCGGAGCTAAGACAAGGTCACCCAGGAGTGCCATCAGCTGAGCCATCATTCCATTTGTTGGCTGTACATGACTTAACAAGAAAAACAAAGCCAAATGTAGATGCTCAAGCATTTATTAGCAGCACTGCTTTTTCCTGGAAATCCCATTAAAGTTATATTCATGCTTTCCATATCCTTTCTATGGCAAGTTTGATTAGGAGTCTATGGATCAGAGTTCATGCTTTTCATGGAATCCAGGAACCTCAGTTGTTAAGGAGCCTGTGTTTTACATTTAAGCCACTTAAATTTAACAACAGCAGCAGGATTGTGTGAATGGAGTATGTTTAAAGCCAAAGAGACATTGCAACTTCTTTTTTTTCAGTTTCTTGAAAACTAACAGTCTTGATTTTTCAACATTTCAAGGTAGAAAACGCAAAACTTAATTTAGGAATATTTTCAAAACAAAGATCACCCCACTACAAGATTCTACTATAATTCAGGAACAAAACAGAAAATCCCTGTCCTGCCAACACACATCATTCTGCCCCACCTTGCATTACACTGCAGCCCTTCACCCAGTGGTGGGATTCAGCCAGTTCGCACCAGTTCGGCAGAACCGGCAGCTAATTTTTTGTTGCCCAGGCCCAGAACGGACTTCTGGAAGCGGCATTCACCCAGAGAACTGGTTGTTCACATATTTGAATCCCACCACTGCATTCACCTTACCCCAAAGCCTTAAGTACAACCCCTGCACCAAACTAAAGCCCAGCTGTTTTACAGTATGGCTCCCTCTACACTTTTTTATAGAGGAGAATTTTACACTCCTCCTGTTTATTCCATCCTCTGGCTCTTGCCACCTTGATAATATAAATATATAAAATTAATTAATTAAGAATAGGGTGGGGTCAGGGTTAGGGTTAGGATTGTGCAGAAATGGATAGATTGACTTTAAAGATAAAAGAGAAGGAAGATTCAGTGTATTTTAGAACAGGATAATTTCTATCAATGGCTAGAAAAACGAGTTAGACAGAAAAGAATGTGATATGTAACATTGAATATATACTAGTAAGAAGAAGACTACTGAGCGATTAATTTATTGTTTATGATAATTATTATTGTTTTTTTAAATACCCAGACAACATACTGTTTGCTAAATACTAAGAATGTTATTTTAAAAAATCCTGACTATGAATAGTTTTGAGTCTTCACTATGAACGAAAATTTTGAGAAATAATACCTACATTTTCTTTTCCTTTTCTCCTTTTTTTCTTTTAAATCATAAGCTTGCAGACAGGGTCTTAGCTATGTCTAATCATTTTAGTTGCTTTGGAAACTGTTTTGGTTTTTTAAATAACACTGCCCAAGTACGTTGGAAGGCTAAATTAATCAACAATGTGAGATCTCCCAACTGTCGGTCATTCAGGGTAGTCCTAGAAAGGATATATTTGTCTTTTCTTCATCCTGGCAAGAAAGCATCAAGACTTTATGAATTTGTACCCTTTCTTGCAGGCAATGGGTATTTGCAAGATCATAACCCAACAGGTGTTGCTGCATATGTGCACCTTCTCCATTTTTTTAGACTGGCAACACCACAACATGGGTGGTGTCTACTGAGCAAACCAATATTAACTCAAGATAAAATATCTGCAAATGATTTTTGACCCAACATAAGAAACAACATATTATAGCTGAGTTGGTATATTACATTACTGTACTTGCTAGAGCAGTGTTTCTCAACCTTGTCAATTTTAAGGCATGTGGACTTCAACTCCCAGAATTCCACAGCCAGCAATGCTGGATGTGATTCTGGGAGTTGAAGTCCACATGCCTTAAAATTGACAAGGTTGAGAAACACTGTGCTAGAGGTTTTCAATTTTTTTCATCTCACAGTACACAACTGATAGATAGAACGTCTGTGTCACTAAACCAGAAGTTCCATGATGTCACTAATTGCTGGGACCTGTGAAGAAACATGGAGGCAATCTGCCACTGGTGAAGTCACAGGAAGCAGGCTTCATGCAGCACACCTGCGTATCTTTTGCAGCACACCAATGTGCCACAGCACACTAGATGAAAACTTCACCACTACATGATTTGGTCATCATTTGCTGAACAACCCCAAATGGCTAGCTGCATGTACTGTAGTAACCCACAAATGATGGTTTTCAAACTATAGAACAGTTGCTGGGCTCATACAATGTTGTTTTAATGAACAAGTCAATATGAAATATTTAAAACATTTGCATGCTGATTTTTTTAAATCCTCAGGCTACCTAAAATGATAGATGCAGCATTATAAAATGTTTTTTATCTTACTAATTTTTTATTTATTTTTCAAATTTATACATCACCCATCTCTGGGTGGTATAGAGATAAAACAATGAAATATGTATACATTTGATAAAGATAAATAAATGGAATGGATTTTTTTCACCAGCTTCTAACATAAGCTGACCCAGAGTTCCCAAAGCAAACAATTTTCAAATGTCATGAGAGGGAATGATATTGGGAAAATCAGGGTTAGCCTAGTTCAGAAAGACTGGTTCAGAGAGTACCTCAGTGTTGGATACTGGAGCCCCACCTCCATCCAGTGGGGCAGTCAAAGTGTTAAGGTCTCTTTCCAGATTCTAAAAAAGGCAGAAGCCATGGTATGAATAGGAAGTGGCTTCATGACAACAAAAAATGTGTCTTTCACCAAACCACCAAACTGTAACATGATTATATTTGGTTTTAATTTAGACTATAATGTGAATTCAACCAGTGCGGTTTGTAAACAACAGTTTTACTCTTGGTATTATTGTGCTGCTTGGCATTAAGTGAATTCAGCCAACTGTGGTTTAAAAAAACCTCTATTAAACAATGATCATACGTTCTTATTTTGTCTCCAAGGTACTATAAACAGTAACAACCAAAATGTATAAATAAGGAATGCCCAGAAATTCAGATTAAGAACTGGACACTAGATTTTCAGAATTCATTAAAATTGCACCCAGAAGTACAGCTGCAGTATTAAAGTGATCCAAATTCTATTATGGGATGCATACAGAGATGCATATGCACACATTCTTTTTATGCTATTCCTTGCAAGTGTTTTTAATCTAGCAAAATTCTGGGCCAGGCAGACTATTGCCAAAGCTGTCAACATTCTTCAATCTCCATGTGGATCTATCAAAGAAATTTTTAAAATAAATTGCAGAAATGTTGGTACAACCATTAGGGTTCTTAAAAGTTGTCTGAAAGTTTTATGGGTGACCATTTGGCTAATCAAAGAGCAAAGAGTCAACTAAATATTAGTGTTACCTAGTTCCAACAATAGCTATATTTTTGACAAAAACTATTTTCCATCAAGCTGAACATAGCAACGTTTAGCACATTTGGTTTTTTTTACGTAAATTTGATCTTTTTCTACAGTTTGTTTTGCAATTATTCTGGAGTTCAGTCCTAAGGTTAGCAGAGCAGAGCTTATTAACTAGCCCGACTTAAATCTAATAGTGATGTAGTGGAACCCTTGTCAGGGAAAGCTTGCATTGTTGTTAGTTTTAACATGACTTGAAGTCTTAAAGAGTTCCTCTAATATACACATCCTGACATAAGCATAAGCTACAACAAGTGGAACCCACTGCTACTTCAACTTAGTAATCACCTAAAGTTGCAATCCTGTGCACTCTGATCTGGGAGTAGAGTTCCTTGAACAAAACAAAGATAACAGGTCTTATCAAAGTTATCTTCAAAATTAATCCAGTGAAATTCTATTTGATGGTAGGTTAAAAGAACCAGTGACAGTAACTGATTTGGACACAGGCTTAGCATTCACTCCCTTTCCTACAAGATTGATGGATCTGCTGCATTTCCAACTTCCTGGTCATTCTTTCCCCTTTAAGCTCAGAAAGAAGCACAATCCTTAACCTCAGTGGAACTCAGGTCTCTACAGCTGAGTTCGGGCGGGGAGCGCTGCCCAAGTTTCCCGGATTGAGCATAGAGAGAGGGGAGAAGAGGAGCTCGGTGCTGTGCAGGATAGGCCAACGGAATGGGCTTAACTCGGAACCGAGACCACTCGTTCACCCAGGGCTAAAAGTAGCGCAGCATTTTATCCTGACCGCCTTTTTTGCGGCACTTAAACTAAAGGTCTCTCTCTCCACAAGGGTCTGCCTCAAGCTGAATCCGGGCCGGAATGGGGCGTGCCTTTCCGGCGCGAGCGTGGCTGATAGGTAGGCCCGTGTCTGTCTTCCCTTCCGGTATCAATACTAGCCGGATCCTTCGGGAGAGGCAGCGAGAGGGCTGCACCGGACAAGCAAGTCGAAGCTTGCTGCTGCTGCTGCCGCTGCTGCTGCAAATGTCAGGAGAACACGTGGAGTTCAGAACAGTTCGTCCAAGCGGGTTAAAGAGCGCTCTCACGTCCCAGACGCAGCGTTTGGGATTGGCTGCCGAGCAGCAGCTCTGGGCTGCGGCCCCTGTCTTTTTGCACTCAAAATACCCACCGCCCCTCCTCTCAGAGCCCCAGCATTGATTCCGATCGCCGTCTCCGGCCACCCTGGAAGGCAGCCCGTTCCCCCACGCCCCAACCGCGGTACCTTCTTCATAATGCCCGTCTTCCTCTTGCTGAACGTGGTGTAGCGTCGCAGCTTGTTGTCGATAAATTCCATCTTGATCTTGACCCGGCCGCGGGTCTTCTTGCCAGGCTTGGCGCCGCTCACGGCCCCGCTGACTCCGCCGTAACCCCCGGCCGCTGCCGCCGCGGCCACCGCCTCCGTTCCCCCCACCCCCAGTTCCATGTCACCCAAGGTCCGCTTAATGCCGCGGCGCTCGCCTACCAACTCCTCATCTTCGGCCGAGTCCGAATCGCCTTCGCTGCCGCTGGCCACCGCCGCCACCGCGCTTACATCCCGGTCTCGCTCGAAGCGACCCCCGATCGTCCCCTGCCCGCTAGGCGGGCCTGTCCCGTTGCCGGGCCCGCGGACTCCTGCAGCAGCACCGCTGCCGTTCGCCCCACGGGGAAGCCCGGCACCTACCCGCCCGGAGGAGGTCCGCCCCATGCCCATGATCGTGCTCCGGGCCAAGGCGGCAGCGCCGTTCCCGGCCCCGGCCTGGCTGGGTAACATAGTGCCGGTGCCGCCACCTCTTCCTTCCATGTGGGGCTAAGGCGTCGGGTCAGACCGGCCCTGCCATGGGCCCGAGCGCCGGCTGCTCCGACCCGGCCCCCTTGCCTGTACCCAGCCTCCGCCCGCCTTCCTAGCCGCTGCCTCACACCAGAGTCAGGATCCGCGCCGGCCCGGGGCACCCCCTTCCCCCCCCCGCTATCTTTCCCCCATATAAAGCGATACAATGTTGCCTTTTATGGCGAGGACGCTCCTTATATGGTGAGAGCCGGCGCTTTGCATCTATTGGCCGCCCCCTAGCAGCGCTCGGACGCCGTTGGCTGTAGGGGACCAGGGTAGGGTTCTCGTTGGTCGAAGACATAAGGGCTCATTTGCATACATTCCAAAAGAGCTGCGTTTGTGGAGACGTCACCCCGAGGCGCTGCTCTTAAAGAGAAAGAGCCGTGCTGGTTCAAAGGAGAGCCTCTCAAATGATCGGCACTGAACCGGTGGGGGGGAGGAAGGAAGAGATGCTAGGAGCCGATTGAGCAACAGAACGGAAAAGACCCAACCTTCTCCGACCTATCGCCTTTCCTTTTTCTCCAAAGAGAATCACCATTGGCCGGGCACGGGGTTATAGGGATTATAGTCCCATCGGGGGGGGGGGGGGGGGCTCGAAGCAGCTCAGAGCCAATAGCTGACAGACTGTCGGACCGGTGTGCCCCCCAAGTATGCGTCAAACTTGGGGAAGCCGGGACGGATTCTGGGACTTGCAAAGAGTAGGAATGCGGCATTGCCGGAAATTCTGGGGTTCACACACCCGAGTGCGAAGAAAAGGATGGGAGCGCCGAGGATGGGCGGCGCGCGGAAGTTAGCTGCCCCCCCCCGATCCCATCCGAGAGGGGTGAGAACAAGGCGTCGAAGCCCAGGCCTTTGATTGGCACGAAGGGAATCTCACCCCAGGCGTGCTTCTCGCCCCTCCCGGCGTGGAATGGCTCCCTTCTGGCTTTGGAGGCTCACGTGCTCGAGTTATTTCGGGGGTGGGTGCTTGCTCTGCTCGATGTAGGAATAAATAGCGAAAACTCGGAGCGATCCAGTCATGGAGATAAGTTTCAGTTCGGTTACCTACAGTGTTTCTCAACCTTGACAATTTTAAGGCATGTGGACTTCAACTCCCAGAATTCCACAGCCAGCGATGCTGGCTGTGGAATTCTGGGAGTTGAAGTCCACATGCCTTAAAATTGTCAAGGTTGAGAAACACTGGGTTACAAGATCAGTCGAGGGGGCGATCCCGCTCCTTCCTCCCCCCCCCCTCGGCTCCTCCTGGGTTCGTAGTAGAGGCGAAGCGCCGGTTACAAGGAGGGCGCCAGCAACACTGTGCTGTTGGGAGTTACCTTTATTGCAATATGTATTTCAAGAGAGATTTGGGGGGTCTTTGGGGTCCCATCAGTTTTCCAGCACACCGGTTCCTCCTGATGGAGAGGAGAAAGCTGCTAACACTGGGCGCTCGTATGTATTTACTTCTCCCATTTATATGCTGCCACAATCTTCTGTTTCTGTTGCAGCCTTTTTCTCTTGCCAGCGTGCGGAGGAATGGGGAGTATACACTGCCCTCTCCCGCCCTTTGGAGTCTTTCTGCCTGCCGTTGGTTCCTCTGCTGTTAAAGGAGGAGCTCTGCTTCGGATTTTGCTGCAAACTCATTAACTTGGGAAGAGGCTTTCATTGTTCTTCTGATCGATCCGCTGGTGTTTGTTCTTTACATTAAAAGTACCCCGGAAATCATTACAGTTGGCCTACAATCTGGTAGTATCGGTTGGAGTTGAATCTCATCAGGATTGTAAAAAGCAAGCTCTGGTCTAGGTATGGGGCTTATATCCTGCAGTTGCACAATCAAACTGGTTAACAACAAAATACAACTATAAAACAGTTCCACTTTTGATAGCTCCTAAAGCAGTGGTGGGGATTCAGCCAGTTCGCACCACTTCAGCAGAACCGGTAGCTAATTTTTTGTTGCCCAGGCCCAGAATGGACTTCTGGAAACGGCATCCACACAGAGAACCGGTTGTTCACATATTTGAATCCCACCAGTGTCCTAATGTAATAACTGACCGGTACAAAAGACCTGGTTGACAAGAAAGTCTAGAGCAGTGTTTCTCAACCTCAGCAACTTTTAAGATGTGTGGGTTTCAGCTCCCAGAATTAACCAGCTATGCATGTGTGGGGAATTCTGGGAGCTGAAGTCCATACATCTTGAGAAACACTGGTCTAAAAGGACCCTTTTTCTTAAGTGGCAGAAAAGTTTGGCTCCCAAGAAATTATTTTACATTCATTATAATTATAATCATGGTAAGTGAATGGCCTGAAGCTGATAGATGAACATGATGCCTTTTCATGGATGTGAACTCAGATCTTCCTAGCCCAAATTTAGCACACTTATCACAGTTTGCTTTTATGCAACTCACTATTTTATGTCTGGTGGCTGACTTAATCATTTGGCCATTATACTCTGTACTGGAAGACTAAAGCACTTGCAGTTAGCATATGTGTTATTTTTACTTTTTTTCCGCTACTGCAAATTCATTTAATGTTCAGACTTACTGTGTCCTTCAAATTATAACAGGTAATACAAATCATGTTTATGTAAATAATGTGGTTTATGATAACCCTAAAATACAGCATCCAGATTAAAGGAATACAAAATGGCAGCTGTTTCAGCTTTTAAATGACATAGTCTGTGTGATTGTAGAAAACCAAAATTGCCCAAAAAGTCTAACATGCTTTGGTTCATAGTATTGTGTAAATACCTACAATCAGGTTAATTCCATAAACCAGGTTCAATTAATTATAAGTAAATATGTCAAAATAAAAATAGTGATTTTGAAACCTCAAAGTGCAGTGTAATGGGAGATAAAAATGGTGCTTCTCTGGGCTCTGCAGCTGAATATTTTTGCAAGATGTATCATGCAAGTGAAGCCACAGAGAAATGGATCAACACAACTCCCTGCACTTCTGAACCACCATGAGCATTAACTCATCAATAAAATACAATATTAATTAATAATATATTTTTTTGATCTTCCCTTCTCCCATTTGTATTCTCCTTCAACCTTAAACAAATATAATTCTTAATATTTTCAATATATAAATGATTAAATATAGACATTTTTTCATATTTGTACAGATAATGGTAACATCTATGTATAACATTTTTTATCAGCTTATATTATTCTTTTAACCATCATCTCATTAATTCACCATGCATCCTATTTTCATGATTTTTGTTTAAGCTTAATTTCCCCTTTATATTCAATCCACTCTTATCAGTCATGATTTTCTCAATGTTAGTCATTTAAATATCCAATTTTTTCCATTTAGATACACCATCCCAACATTTTCATATTTCATGCATTATAAAAATACTGTACTTATCTATCTTATAGCATCTGAGTATAACATCCTTTTTGATCAGCTTATATTTCACTTATATTTATAAAAGTTACATCATCCCAATATTTTTACATTTCATATATTGTAAAACATACTATATTACTTAAATCTCTTATCCCTCTTGTTATAGGGCCCCTTTATGTTCAAAGTTCTCTATTCTTTTAACCATATTCAAACAAGAGTTTGCTCATGTAATACTCCATCTGTTAGGGCGAGTCAAATCTCTTGAATCTGTCTCTAGCCTTCTTCTTTTGCCGAACAGCTTTCCAAGTTGATATATTCCACTTACCTGGCAATTCTTGTGTTTTTACAAATATTGTTGGGAATACAGAAGATAGAATAGGTAGGATATATACTTTCTGTCTCCCAGACTCTGATGATTCTCCTGGGAATTCTATAGTCCACTCCACTTTTATTGTTATATTGAAGTCTAATTATGGAATTATCAAATTCAATCATTGACTGTTAATTAATTATTATTGCCTTTTTTTCAAATATATAAACCAAGACAACACGCTGTACACCAGGCACTGGAGATTGTTATTGTTAAAAACCAATAAAGTATTAAAAAAATAAAAAAAATAAAATGCAATATTATTTTGTAATCCCATCTTTATTATTTTTCAAATAACTTAAGGCAGCAAACATAACTAATACTCCTTGCTCTTCCTGTTTTCCGCATAACAACTCTGTGAGGTAGATTGGGCTGAGAGAGAATGACTGGCCCAAGGTCACCCAGGTCTGGTCCTGTGGTGACCCATTTTATAACTGTCACAACTTATGACCTTAATTTCCAGGCTCAATTATGTAGTAAAAAACAGGCAGTCTTGTAGCCCCTTTTCTGACTAAGCATTTTTTTAAAAAACATAAGCTTTTCTGATCTGCAGTTCATGGTGATGCATGTGATGAGGAATATAATACAAATTATTACTCGGAAAAGGGGCTACCAGATTCCTGATTCTTTATCATTCTTGGGTAACAAGATTGCAAATAACTGACTTTGTCATATAGATGAATCCTTAGTCTTTCCATCATATACTGTATCTTTTTTAAGGTTGGCTGTGTTTGTTCAGTTTCCACTTTATTAACAGTTTATCGTTAAGTAATATGAAGATTACAAAACTTATCCTATCATTATCGTGGTCTTGTAGTATCCTTTCTGTCATTAAATATAGGTGGAAAAACTTTCATCTTCAGTTTGATGATACAATTCAGAATATGTATGTATTACCTATGGAGTTCATCGTATTAAATATTATCTGAATTTACTAGGTGAAAGGATGGCAAGAAAAGAAGGAGAGGAAATCATAGACAATTCTGTAAATCTCAAAGTTAAAGAGTTATATGAATTTGTTTTTTATTTAGTGAGCTGGCCCATCTTATATATAAAGTCATAGCATCAAGTTTTGAAGTTGAGTTACATGCAACCATCACTGGCATTCATACCACATTTTTTAACAAGAAATGAAGAAAGGTTGCTTCCTAACATGCCTCCTGTTTATTCCCAATATAAATTCTCTAGTGACATAGCCTGTTGCATTATTTCCAAGAAGTTCAAATATATTTTCTGGTCCTACTGTATATGGCTGATGGAGGAATATTTTCCCAAACCCCTATTGGTCTTAAAAAAAAAACTTTGCAGCTATCTACTGTCTTTGGGGATGAATACATAAATAAATAAAATAAATAAATTAGGATACAGGAGGATCTGGACAGACTTGAACACTGGGCGCTATCTAACAAAATGAAATTCAATGGTGAAAAAAGTAAGGTTCTATATTTAGGCAAGAAAAACCAAATGTACAGGTATAGTATAGGAAGTACCTTGCTCAATAGTAGTAACTGCGAGAGGGACCTCGGAGTCCTAGTGGACAATCATTTAAATATGAGCCAGCAGTGTGCTGCAGCTGCCAAAAAAGCCAACACAGTGCTAGGCTGCATTAACAGGGATAGAATCAAGATCACGTGAAGTATTAATACCACTTTACAATGCCTTGGTAAGGCCACACTTGGAATACTGCATCCAGTTTTGGTCACCACGATGT
>NW_015386420.1:22634-40543 GCF_001527695.2 Protobothrops mucrosquamatus
TTAATACCACTTTACAATGCCTTGGTAAGGCCACACTTGGAATACTGCATCCAGTTTTGGTCACCACGATGTAAAAAAGATGTTGAGACTCTAGAAAGAGTACAGAGAAGAGCAACAAAGATGATTAGGGGACTGGAGGCTAAAACATATAAGGAACAGTTGCTGGAATTGGGTATGTCTAGTTTAACGAAGAGAAGGATGAGGGGGGACATGATAGCAGTGTTCCAATATCTTAGGGGCTGCCACAAAGAAGAGGGAGTCAAGCTATTCTCCAAAGCGCCTGAAGGCAGGACAAGAAGCAACAGGTGGAAACTAACTGTGGAAACTAACCAAAGAGAGAAGCAACCTAGAACTAAGGAGAAACTTCCTGACAGTTAGAACAATTAACCAGTGGAACAACCTGCCTCCAGAAGCGGTGAATTCGCCAACACTGGAAGTTTTTAAGAAGAAACTGGACAGCCATTTGTCCGAAATGGTATAGGGTTTCCTGCCTGGGCAGGAGGTTGGACTAGATGACCTCCGAGGTCCCTTCCAACTTTATCATCATCATCATCATCATTATTATATATTATAATTATAATTATTATTATTATTATTATTATTATTATTATTATTAGAAGAACATCAAAACTTATGACTTTTGCAAAAGGGAAGGGGAAGGGAAGACAAAAAATGAGGCTGTGTTTAAATTATCACAAGACTAGAGAAGTCAGCATTTTAAAAGATAATATTGGTAAAATGTGGACTCACAAGGAGCATATAAAAGTTTCCTCAGAGGTGCTCATTTGCTATTCAAAAACATGATGGTCATTTTGTTCCAGCAGCTCTTGAACCATTTTGAGCATAGAGTCATCCTCAACAGTTACACAAGAGGCTACAGGGACTCTGACAGCTCCAGCTCTATTGAAGCAGTCCTAAGAAAATTGGGAGGGAAGGGGATTTTGTAGTTAGCCCGGCTGATAGATGCTCCAATTCTTCCCATGATCAAAAAGTGGAACTATGCAAAATAGAGTTGAATGTAAGTGAAACTTCATCTTCCAAAGTTCATTTCCCTTGATATTAAATTTATTTCATCATAGAAGTAGGCCTTAAGTGGAAACTGAGTTCTGCTGGTATTGACCCATCATTCCTGTTTATTGCTAGGTTCTCAGAAGGAAAAATCATAATGAAACTTGCCTGACTTGGCTTGACTGACCATTATATACAGAACTATCTAAATCAACTCAGTAATAGAAAAGTTGAAATTAAAATTCTGAACTGGAAAAAAATACAGTTCTTTTAAATGAGAGCATTTTCATTACTATGATTTTATGTCTTCTCATAGCAGTTTTAAAAGGAAAATGTGCTACAATATTTTATTCTGAACATAGTATGAAAGCTTCCGACTCTCTGTTGCAGTAAAATCAGACATTAAAATCAAATCTCAACTTTTTACATTTCTATAGTAATATGCACTACTAGCCATTTCTGTATCGGCAAATCAGTCTAATTTGTAAAACCCAAAATCATATCATTTTTTTCCACCTCAAGCACAAAGTCCAGAAGCGGTTTCCAAGAAGAAACAAAAGTACTTATGTTCTTTTATCAGCACAGAGACTATGCCATCAGATAAATCACTGCACTTAAAATCCTCCTCCATTAATATGATTAAATGTGAAATTTATGGATCATTTCTTATATAAACCAGGGGTAGTCAACCTTGGCTCTTTTATGACTCGTGGACTTCAACTCCCAGAATTCCTGAGCCAGCACTACCCCTAGTATAAACCATATTTGACCATCAAGGATTTGTTCTTAATTTCTTGCTCATGCGACTGGAGTGTATTTGATTAACTGATTATTGACCATCATAAAGTTTTAACCAGTTAGCCTCATTCTGTGTAAGCCTGCTCAGACATTCAGAGCATTTTTAGAGGCTCTCACTCACCCCATTCAAAAAGAAATTAGATGTTGCTGGAGAAAGGGCCTTTTAATGTCTCCATTAAAATCCTTATATTACTGATGGAAAAGTTTTTTGCTTCAGTAACTTTTAAGTTTGGGGTACTAGTGTTTTCTCTGTTGGCTTTAATTTCATACAATTTTGGGGGAAGGGTTTTAGGGGAGGCAAAATGATGGGCATCATGTTCATAGCATCCATATTACTGTTGCATTTTGAATTTGAAAGATCCCCAAATTCAATGTTTTATTTTGTTTATGCCCAAAAACTCATATGTAGAATTGCTAAATCTCATATGATTTTATCATGTTCAACTGATTTTAGTCAAGGGTGGTGAAATCTTACAGAATTCTAGATAAAAGCCCTAAAATCTTATGAGATGTCAGAAATAAGGCTACCTCAAGACTAAGGCACTACAAGTTTATGTATTTCCCTATTTAGGCGTTTATAATTTCACAAGGGCCCTAGTATTTAAAAAAATATTCCTACTATATTTTTACATTTTACCTTTTACTGTATGTTGCCCTCCCCAGATAATTCCATACATTGCTCAGGAATATATTATTAACTGGTGGTGTTAAATGCTGGAAATATAATCTCTCTATATAATAAATTAAGTACTACTAAATAGTAAATGCAGTCCATCCAGAGATTAAACACTATATACAATGGAAGTATGAGTTCCTCAAGATTTCCAATCCTTTTGTTCTACAATGTCTGGTGAAAAAATATTCTTGGACATAGGTTCCATTTCTTCAATCCAAAAGAGATTATTGCAAATCAAATCACTCCTATACTGATCTTCATCCTATAGTTTTTTTTGACAGTGGTGTTTATACAGTTGGTTCAAGATAGACAAAAAGAAGTACTTCACAGAGTGCATATTACATGACAGAATTCATCTTTGTCAGTTTAATAATTCATTGCCCTAAAATAAGGCAAATCCTTGCCTTACTCTGTTTCGTTAGATTTACTAATACCAGATACATTTTATGCTCAAGGAATGAAATTGACATGTTCAAAAATATAATTCATGAATGAACCCCACCCCAAGCCCTCATGTGTTGAGGGCTGAAAAGGCTTTAGCTGTAATGAGGGGTGGCCTCTTTGCATCAGTCTTTGATGGCAGAAGGAGACAGGGAGCTATTGCTTTTCATCCCTTTTGCTTAGAAGAGGGCAGTGGACAGAATGAAGGAGTGTCTACTTGAGAGCTTCAACCATGCAGAATCTTCAGAGCAGCTGAAATACTGCTGCTGGCCCACCTATTTTAGCAAGGAGAATGGACTTCTGGGGAAGATTTTGCTCCTGTCACCATCAGCTCAAGTTGGATTGTCTCCCACTTGCTGTAAGCTCTATTCTTCTCAAAAATGGGGGATTCAAATTAATTAGAATTAGAAGTATGTAATAGGATTAAGTTAAAAAAAAAAAAAGCTTGAGGATTCTGCAATCAGCCTAACTGTTATTGAGAGTTTCTGGTTATGCACAGACCTCTTCCTTTCTTCTCTTGTCATAGAGCTACACAATAAAATAGTCCCTCCATCACCTATTAGTAGTCAGTTGAAGTTGTTTGTTTTAGCTACCACAGACAAACTCTTAATTACTGCAGTCAAGTTGGGAAGGAAATCTGCCTCAGGTTAAACTGGCTGACAGTCCAGGCAAGCAAAGCAGTTGGTAAGTATTGCTGTTCAATTAATTTGCAAAACAGTTTTGAAACCTTCACAAAGTTCCTCCTTCCCTTCAGGCATCTTCTGCTCTTGTGTATCTCATCCCCTCCTATTTTTTCCATTTATGGTGTATCACACTCATCTGGTTGGACTGTAAATGTAAATGTTTGTGGATAGAACGCCTAGCTTCTTTGCAGCTTAGAGAGAATGAAGGTTAGGTGGCTCTGTTCATGTCTTCCCTTGAAATCCTTATCCCATACTTATTCAAAATAATATTTGAATTACACAATTAGATTAGTCCCCGCCACACCTTGACAATCATATGGTTTGATTAAACTATAAAAATGCATTTTTGCTTGTTTGTGCGGCCCGGTTGCTGGCATGCTGCGGCCCATTACCAATCCACGGACCAGACAAATTAGATAAATAAACAAACAGTGAAGAAGATCAGGACACGTTTAGCCTTGAGAAAATGGAGAACAGCATTCTTCAGATATTGAAATGATGTTACACAGAATATAGTGGTCTAATACAGAGGGACAACAAATAACAGATGTGAGAAACAGGCAGCAATACGTTTATTGTAAAAAATTCCTGTGGCAAAAATAGTTTGATTATTGAAACAGATGACAAATTCCTTCTCACTGAATTTGTTTAAATAGGATGTTGGCTTTAATGTGATTTCTGGCAACTGACAGAGTTGGGCTTAATTGATTTGGAGTTTTTCAGTCCTAATATTCTACTTGGAGAGAAGAGTTTTTAGTCATTCACAGCAGATCATTTTTCACCATGTCTGTGTGTTTCTTCAAAAAAAGGCCACCACACTAGACTAAGTGAGAATAGAATAGCGAAATAACAGCAACACAAGAAAAAATAATATGGTAAAAGAAACCTGAAATGGCTGTCATGGCTGAAAAACAGAAAACAGACAATTGAGCTTTTGTGCATAAGATTCTGAAGGGCTGCAATCTTAAGTTTAGGTTCTTGAAAAGTCCATACAACACCACAATCCTACACGTGTATTTAGACAGGGATTACTAAAAGCTGAAGGAATCTGTTTGACAAAGGCCTTCCAACAGCCATTTTTTTTCCAATGGACATTGAGTGCATTGGTGTGCTTCTCCTGTCTTATTTGGTAACTGTATATAAATATTAATTTCTTATGCAGTCCTTTTGGGTAATGTTCAGAAATTGCAGTTGACAGTTGTATAGCTTGCTTTTTGTTTTATTCTGGAATACAGATCCTATATATTTACAGTGACCATACATCCTTTACTATAAAGAACAGTCTTTTATTTCAGAAAGCTGTCCTTCAAATTTTTCAAAAACTCACTTTTATCCTTTATTTTGATCATTTAACTTTTACCATACAAATGGTACCACTTAATGCTTAGTCATGCACATTCATGTGAAACTGAATTATCTTTTTAAAATAAATTTACATATACTATTTGACTTTACATATTTTTATTAGAATACATGTTTTTGTAAGTTTTTTTTTCATTTTGCTTTTGAATTTTCCTTTGTAAAGCAAGGTTATAAACATAAACAATTTTTAATCTTATGAACTTTTTTCAGATTTATTTTTTTCAGGTGTCCCCTTTATTCTTTCCATAAAAATATGGTCACTGTATAGATGCTTCAGTAAGAGACAATGGCTAAAGTAATTTTGCATGTGAGTTGGCCTTATCATAGGTTTATCAAAATTCACAATTTTGGGATTGTAACAAAAAAGTATAGGAGTTGATTGTCTCACTTGAGCTTGCTTCCAATTTTTACACCACACAAGTATTAATTGTATAACATGATTTTTATGCAATATAACAGTGCTTCTCAATCTTGGCAAGTTGAAGATGGGCAGACTTCAACTCCCAGAATTCCCAGCCTTCAAGGCTGGCTGAGGGATTCTGGGAGTTGAAGTCCACCTGCCTTCAAGTTGCCAAGGTTGAGAAACATGCAATATAGTATTCAGTGCTGTATGCACATCTCCCAAGTTATTAAATACAAAGCAAACACTGACTTTTTTGATTTCTTAAAATCAAACAAAAGCAGTCTGAGTTTGTTAGATTAATCATGGTGATGTATTGGAAAAGAACTGTAATGGAATTAGCCTTTTCTCTTTTTATGGAAGATTCTCATTGTATATTAAATAATGAAATCAGGATTGGAAGAATATGCTATATGAAGAAACTCAGATACTGTATCTCAGGAATATCATGGTCCAAATACAACAGTTTAGAAATAACTGCTCAGTTCACAAGTAATGCTCAGCCATGAGTTTGGGTTGTTTTCTATTCAATATGACATATGAATAATGACAAAGCATTAATCATGAATCAACCCAGACAATGGAAAAACATGAGATAAATTCAGTGATTAAAATTTTAATTTTAAATTTTAAAATATGAAAACATTTAAAAATATGAATAAAAAATGTGTTATGACCTTAATATGATAGCATTTGTTGCTTTTATCCCACAATCATTCCAAGATGGTTTATTCATCTAGAGAAACAAAAGAAAAGAAACACAGATTGCAATTTATTTTAATTTTGTTTGAGAGGGATTCTTTATTGTAAGCAGTGTATTTTATTTTATTTTTTATAAAAAAAACCTTTTGGCTGTTCTACTCCTCTTCTCAAGCAAACTGAAGCTAAATTGTCTCTAGGCTGCAATTCCAGTAATATATATATATATGTGTGTGTGCGCATATAAAAGAATTACTTAGGCTGCAAAGTGTCAACATTTCTTTAAAAAAAGTAAGAAAAACAAACATTGCCCCAAAAGAATCATATAAAAAGCGGCATTAGATAATCAGGAAAGCTACTGAAAGTCTCCTTCATATGCCAGGCACTTAGTGTTTGTTGCTTTTTTCTGGGTATGTAAGGAGGCGGCAGAAGGCCTGACAGACTGACAGTACCAGGTGGAGAAATAAAGCATTGTTCAATAAATATGCAGGTTCCTCCTTGTCTTAAGAAGGATTCTCCTTAGATCCTTTGCAGGGATACGATCAAGGAAAAGTCACTGGATCTCTTCAAGATGAAAATAATTGCAGTCCAGGCCTTTCTGATTCCAGTCAAGTGAGAAACCATTGCAGGATCAAAAATTAGGTGTGCTTGGGATGGGGCTGCTATTGTGCATAGCACTACTTTTGGTTGCTTCACAAGACAAATCCAGTCAAATACTGCAAAAATTATAAAAGCGACAACAGGCGTTATCAACTTTAGTTTCCCTGTTGCCATCTTAATGCCTCCTGCCAAAAAATATTAATGACCGAGCAGCATGATTCTTTGCATGTGCCCTTCCCCACCCCCAAAATTATAAAACCCTTTCCCAGAGGGAACCCGTCTGTGCTTTTCCATGAAAGGATTTGAAAACTAAATAAAAGGTTAAATGTGCCAAGACAGAGAAGTCCCAAAAACGTGTTACAGGCTTTCCTTGTGAAAGTATCTAAGATGGTAGTTGCCAGCATTCCCTTCATTTCTAAGATGTTTTTAACTAGTCCTGTGGAAGTCAGAGGTAGACCCTGGAGGAATGCAACCTGGCCAGGCACAGAGAACACAGCCTGGTGAAGACTTCTCAGATCAAGAAAACATCCACAGCCTTCATCCACTTGTGTAAAAGTTCTTGGTCCCTTTTGGTTCTGTTAGGTCCCATTGAGAATCTGTAACAGTCAAGATACCAAAATGCGATTTCAGTCCAATCCAACCTCTGAATAGGGTGGGCATTTCCTACTCAGGCCTTGCTTTCTGATGGGCTTTCTCCAAGCATGTTAGCAATCTCACTGAAAGACGGGCGGTCCTTAGGGCTTTGAGCCCAACAGCGCTGCATCAACTTGTAACATTTGGAGGGACAACCCTCTGGATGGGGAAGCTTCATTTTCCCAGACTGTAAACCTAAACAGAGAAAAAGAAAGCACAGGATAAGAAAGGGAAGACTGCCGTCCAGTTTTTTCTAGGATGCACATACTACGAACTTTTCAGGAACAGTACAGTTCCTTAATTATTTGCCTTCAAGCAGCAGCTTAGATTATTTTTTGATAATCTAATAATTTTGTGATATTTTTTATCTTTAAAATCTCCATCTTCCATATAACAGATCTTCTGTGTGTTTTGGAAGATCTGTCAAATCAAAATGATAAGAGGAACAATACTATCTTTCATCCAATTCTCTCTTCCAATTCCATCCCATTCATCTTTCCCCTTTTTCTGTCCTGGCTGAAATTATATTGAAGAAATTGTAATAAAATTTCTTTATTAAATAAAGTACAACAGTAACACAACTGTCCAGTAAAGTTTAGTAAGCTGAACATGTTTCCTTTACCAGTAGCAAGAGCTAGGATAAATAATATGCATAGCTGCACATCAGTCTTTTTCCAAGCTGAGTCTGACTTCAGTTCTTCCAACCATAGAAAAAATCCCTACTCTTCCACAGGGAGGTACTGCTATTCACCTCTGGGAAACAGTTCCCACTGATAGTTACATTTTGCATTGGTTTTCAAGTATCATCCAACCTATAAATAGGTTGCATGTTATAAAATACAAATAATTCAATATGGATATTATTACTTGCTTGCTTTGGCAGTAATATAAAGCTTTCACAGATTTGTTTGTTAACCAGCTGTAGTTCTGTGACAAACTCATGAGGCTTAGAGCAGTTCAACTTTTTTCTTCTGGCTGTCTTATTTTTTTCTAAACCTTCCAAAATGTATCATGTGATATAGGCAACAATATTTATCATCAAAGAAGTTCCTATTTTATAAAAAAAATAAGATTATTACTTTATAAAAACAACTTGTAAAAATAAAGTTTGGACTTGAAAGTATGCTAATAATACTTATTTAGAAGCATAGGTCGTAAGCTTAATTATGAGGGCTATTACTCTAATCAAATGCATATGTGAGAAAAGAAATGGGCACTCTTTTTAATGTAAGATGTAAGCAAATGTTGAAATAGGCATCAACTAAGGCAGAGATCCCCAACCCCTGGTCTGTGGATTGGCACTGGTCCACAGCATGCCGGCAAGCGGGCCGCACAAACAAGCAAAGCTCCATCCTTGGGGTGCAGGCAGTATTCAAAACCACACCCCCTCTGGTCCACAGAAAACTTTCTCCACGGCACTGGTCCCTGGTGCCCAAAAGGTTGGGGACCTCTGATCTAAGAGAAGGCTCTGCTCTTTTCCCACATTCAGCAAGGAATACAACTTCAGACCATGCTTGCACCTCACAGGATCTTTTTTCTTTTCATATTTGCAGTTTTTAATAAATACTGCACAACCTATGATCCACTGGGTCATTATTTTAAAGATATTTCCTTGCCAGATTCCTTAAGGCCTTCAACAATGGCAAAGCTTCTAATATACTGCCTTCCCTGGAAAAGTTCCTAAAATTCAGGGAGATATTCAGGTATGTATTTGCTCTGAAAATAGCCCTTGTTGAACTGTACGGCAGTCAAACATCAGGAATTTACCACATGAAATGCTTTGTGACATTTTGTATAAAGTCATACAATGTTTTATTATGATTTTTACATCATAAAAAAATTATAAAATTTGCCAAATTTCAATTCCACAGGAGTCATAGGTCTCAGATTTTGGGCGCATTCTGTAACTTAGTTCATTTGAGGTAACTTGGTTCAAAAATTGTTCCCCCGTGGTGCACAGTTTCTCCCAGTTATAGACCTGAGCTTTAATAATATATAGATTTATATTAACAATAAGAACTGGAAAATCAATTAATCAAATGCATCTGATTGATTTCAAGCATTTTTATTAATAACTCAATCAACAGTAGGGGATTGGACTAGAAGACTTCCAAGGTCCCTTCCGACTCTATTATTCTATGTTCTAACTTAATGTTGCAGCTTCAATCATCATCTGAAACCAAATGGAACACCAGACTGAGTATCTCCTTCCAGCATTCCTTTACTTCAGGGGTAGTCAACCTTGGCTCTTTTATGACTCGTGGACTTCAACTCCCAGAATTCCTGAGCCAGCTGTGCTGAGCTACGAGTCATAAAAGAGTCAAGGTTGACTACCCCTGCTTTACTTCTTTTATAGTAGGCTAGCCATTTAGTAAAGAAGCTGTTTTACAACAGCCCAGGGTTACTCCAGTCTATATACATTTCACTAGATAAGGAAAAACTTGATAAGGGTTCATATACCTGCTAACACCTCTTCATTCACCAATGATGAATGTGGCAATTCCCCCAATGTAAATATTTCCCACATGATGACCCCAAAGGACCACACATCAGATTTTGTAGAGAATTCATCCTCCAAGACAGCTTCAGGGGGCATCCAACGAAGTGGAATCCAGGCTTGGTGGTAGTGATAGTATTCGCTGAACATGGAGAAGCAAAGGATAAATCAGTTCTATCCAAATTTTCTAAACATGGCCTTTGGAGCATCCGTTAAGAGATCTAAGCAATCTTACCTGTTGTAAACATCCTTGCTGAGACTTAGTTTTGTCACCTTCACCTGCCGTTGCGCACTGACCAGGCAGTTCCGAGCCGCCAAGTCTTTGTGAACAAACCTGCTATTGGAGAGATGTTCCATGCCCAGTGCCACTTGGCAGCAGAAAGATAACTGAAAAACACCAGATACATAAAATCATAAATAAGCATCCCATGTGAAGCTAAGTATTCTCTGAACTGGCCTGGAAGAGGAAGAATAAAGGACAGACAGTTAACATCAGTTGTCATTTCCTATCCTGCAAAATGTCTTTGAACAGAATTGAATACCCTAGTGCTGTAAGTATCCCCCAAGTCCCTTCTTTGCAGTCCCTGGAGCCTCCTCTGGCCAGTATCACTGGTGGCACAATTTTTCACCATTTAGCAGCAGGAAACAAAACTGTAATACATTAGGTTCAACAAAGTTTTAAAAACAGGAAGTTTATCTCTAAACCAAGAATAGGCTAGTTTTATATATGCAGCCCAACATTTCCCCAAATGTTACGTGTTGCTCCAGGCCACATATAAGTTGCCCCTCCAGATTTTGGGCCAATTTAAAAAGCACACACATCAATGAAATATTAATTGCAGACTCTCGTTTCTTTTAATATCCCCTATCTCTGCAGATTGGTATTTTAGACCTAAAACAAATATATTCAAGTGAATACTCCTGACGATGCATACAAGGTTTTTTTTATTTTAAATACATTTGTCCTACAAATGAAAATAAGAAAAACTGTAATTGTATTACAATTACACAATTACATGATTACAATTAAAGTAATTAAAATATAATTAAATGTGCAATCTGGGTGTCCTTCTGGATTCATCTCCAGGTGGTAGCCACAGCCAGGAGACTTTTCACAACTTTGCATTGTGTATTAGTTGTGCCCATTCCTAGACTGGGAGGCTCTATTCTTGGTCACTCATGTTCTAGTCATCTCCCAAATGGATTACTGTAACACACTCTACATGGAGCTGCTCTTGAAAAGAATCCAGACGCTATAGCTGATGCAAAATGCAGCAGTGGGGACAGTTATGCCTGCTCCTTGATCAACACATATTACACCTCTGGTCTCCAAGATGCATTGGTTATCAGGGTGTTTCCAGGTTCAATTCAAGATACTGGTAATCTATGTAATACTAAAACTCTCCTGTCTGTTTCTAACCTTCAATTGGGTGAAATGCTGCATCATAGAGGAACATTTTTTGAGCCAATGTACCTCAAATGGCTAACTTAAAAGGTGTGTCCAAAATCTAGGACTCTTTACTCCAGTGGATCTGAACTTTCAAGGATTTTCAGACCAGTTGTATTGGCAATGTTGTAGCCACTGCAACACTGCTAAGCCACCACAGTCAGCGGTAATCTCATGACCATGATTTCTGATGCTCCTTGCCAATTCTCAAAGGGAAAAGTCAATGGGGAAGTGGGCAGGAAGTTGGAAGTCATTCTCACTCCCATTGCTTCTTTGCCCACCTGTTGTGAGGTGCAGATAAGACCCACACTTGAAGAGTTCAATTAGCTGTTTTATTGCTCAAGTCTATAAGCAGGAATCTTCTTAGACTAAAAGTTTGCACTTGAGTGAGACTACATAAGGTTCAACGGCATTCAAGATGAAGTTCCCATTTGACTCCTCTCCTGACTCAGCCAGTCCCTCCCCTACATCTGTGGTCATTCTGTTTATCTGTTAGGTAAAGAAATATATCTAAAACATGTCTAGTCTAGTGTCCTATAAAGCCCTACTCTTTCCTGGACTGGGAGACCTTGTTGATGGTCACTCATGTCATAGTGACTTCCTGTTTGGACTAGTGCCATGTGCTGAATGTGAGTCTGCCCTTGAAGACTATTCAGAAGCTACAACTGGTTTGGAATGCAGCAGCATGTGCAGTGTTGGGTGCCTCTAAGTTTGACCACATTACACCACTGTAGCACAAACTGCACTGGCTTCCAGATTTCTGCAGGGTGCAATTCAAGATGCTTGCTTAACCACCTTAAGCACTTTCAAAGCCTAAAATAACATTGGACCGGGCTATTTGCAGGACTGCTTCTCCATTGAAGTATTTGCCTGTCCCACTAGTTTGGCTAAAGTAGGTACAGTCCAAGTCCTTTCCTGAAATGCTGCCATCTACAGCAGTGGGTCCCCAACCCTTCCAGCTTGGCGGGTCAGTGCAGAAGTGGCATGTGAGTGCTAGATGCACACGTGCGCACATAGCTCCATTTGTGTGAATGGCGCACCTGCGCACAAGAGCGGAGGGTGCTTGCACTCATGCATGAAGCTCATGTGAGCAGCAGGCACTTGTGCTCGCGTGTGAAGCTCCACTTGAGTGAGCGGAGGACACTTGAGCAAAAGGCATTTAAGCTCATTTGCGTGAATGGAGCTTTGCGCATGAGCGCAAGCGGCCTCCACTCACACATGTGGAGCTCCAGGTGTGTGCACGCAGTTGCCCGCTGCTCGTGCAAGTGAAGCTTCATGCATCTGCACTTGCCCATTTTCCCCACAGCCTGGTTTTGAACAGGCTGCGACCCCCTTGGGATCTAGAGGGACCTAGGAAGCATGCATTTTCCATAGCTGCCTCAGACCTGAGGAACATCCTTTTCCTGGCAATTCAGCAGACCCCCACCCTTTTAGACATCTGGAAGACCATCAGATCTGGCTCTTTACTCAGGCAGTGAGAGATAGAGTGATTGGTGCCTACAGACAGTTGTTGTGACATCGTAGGACAGGGGTAGGCAACCTTGGCTCTTTTATGACTTGTGGACTTCAACTCCCAGAATTCCTGAGCCAGCCATGCTGAGGGGAAAGGGAGAGGTTTCCAAGCTGAGCCATGCTGGCTCAGGAATTCTGGGAGTCAAAGTCCACGAGTCATAAAAGAGCCAAGGTTGCCTACCCCTGTCCTAGGAGATAATTGAGGCATTGGAATTTTTTGGGTTTTACTTTTTATGTTTATGGTTTTATGGTTTGTAATTTCATTAGTGAGTGAGCTTTCCAGAGCTGTGATTTTAGGTGGGAAGCTATACACATCTTTTAAATAAACAAACAAATAAATATATCTTAGGTCACTAATGGATGGTTGTAGAATAGATCAAGACCCACAATGGCTTGCAAATTGTCTATTTGTGATCTACAATTAGCCAGAATCTAGCTGTAAACAACTTTCTGTATAAAAATTCAACATGCAGGCCTGTTTTTAAATAACCTAACAACAACATTGGAAGATAAGGCACCCGCACAGCAGCCTAAATGTTATACCAAATTGGATGATATAATTATTGACTCTTACAAATTAACTCACTCCTTTCTCTACAATTACAGCCTTCTTTAGATTCAGACACTATTAACTCTCCAATTGTACCATTTTACCTTCTGTTTTGTGCTAATGGGCTGGGGCTTGATGTTCTCATCTTTACTTCTGGAAATCCTCAGGAACTGCTTCAGATCTCCCTAGCAGAAAGAAAATCAAACTCTTCAAAACTATTCAAAAGTATACTGAGACAAAAAGAAGCCAGACCAATTCACTTTATAAATCTCTTCATAAATACATCTCTGATCACATAGAACAGTTTTAAGATGCTGATAATAAATACCAGGATTATCTGCAGGAATACCGTGTTCATACAGTATTCAGTAGTGGATCAACAGGCAAGAGTCAGCATGCATTCTCAAGACCCAGTTGGGTGAAGACAATGTTGCCCTATTGGAGATCTGATCCTCCCAGATTTTGGGTTCATCAACAATTTTGAAGCCAGAACTGAGGATGGGGGAACAGGCCAGCATTCATAATTAAAAACTGTACTTGTGACCAAGAATCCTGGTTTGGAGACCTCTGGGTGTAAACGCTTCTTTCTGAAATAGGGCTACAGAGACATCCAGCTTTCCCTACCAAATCATCCCACTCCATCCAAGATTCAGGAAACAACTAAAATATGGAGCTATTCCATAGAACCTTTCCCTACAGAATGGATACCATCATGATTTTGTTACTGGTTCGTGTCTTACATTTTAAAAGTATTGTGTTTCTAAGCCTTCCAGGGATATTTGAATGTTGTATTTGTTTGAGTTGTGTTACTATAGATGCTTTACTGTTTCTTATCTTGAATGTTTTTATGTTTTTGCTGTAAATTGCCTGAGTGAATTAATTGAAACAGAGAAATAAATAAATATTCAATATGGAAGTCCCCTTCCAGTTACCAGCTTCTTCAGCCTTCAACTAACGCAGTGTTTCTCAACCTTGACAATTTTAAGGCATGTGGACTTCAACTCCCAGAATTCCACAGCCAGCAATGCCTTAAAATTGTCAAGGTTGAGAAACACTGAACTAAAGGGATGGAATTACCATATAAACCGTTGGCCTTTGCCTCCAAAGTAAATTTTAAAAAGCACAATCAGTTCATTAGCCATAGCAAAACCCAGGTTTACTCAAGAGCTCTGTATCCATTATTGTACTTATTTCAATCAACAGGTCTTCTCTTAACAGTAAATAAAGTATACAGCTTTAACCTTGAATACTTATTATTAAAAAAGAAACAAACAAAAACCCCACCTATACAGCAACTGAATATTTGATTAGATTTCTTACCAGATCTACATATTCCAAGATCATATAGTGAGGCTCTGCTTCCCGGCATAGGCCAAGCAATCGCACCACGTTGCTGTGGTTCAGTTTGCCAAACATCTCAGATTCTTGCCTGAAGGCCAACTGTAGCTGTTCGTCCCTTGACTGAAGACTCTTGACTAAAACAAGCACTTCAGTGTCATTGTCCTCAATGCCTTTTGCCTTAGCCAGGAAAACATCTCCAAATTCACCTTTCCCTAAAAAAAAAAAAGGGGGGGGGAACAGCTTGCTAATCATCTCTATAGTACACACAGAATACAGCACAATATAGATTTGCTGAAAATATAGTTGAAAAGTTTGAGGCCATGAGTTGCAAAGAAAACTTCAGAGTTGGATGAGAGAATATGATGCAGACACCTACTGTACTTCTCCCGCCCTCCATTTATCCATTGGGTCACAGATAGTTTTTGACGACACAAAGATATTTGTTTCTAAATGGACAAAAATGGACTTAGGAGAACCCATTGGCCATACATTTGATGCTTTAGGAGAAATGCAGCCTCTTAAATTGTTTTTGGTTTCTGATGGCTATAGGAGTTGTGTCTGGTGATTACTCAAGGGACTAGAAATGCTGGTCAATCAGTCAGTCATCTGATTTCACCTACTGACCAGCAAAACAAAAGAAATGACATTTAGGTTGCTGAACATCAATGCAGCTTATATAGCACAGAAACTGACTAGAATAAAACGAGCTATAAAATCATATAACAATACAGATCTCAATTGATTCAATAACTGTTTGAAAGTTATGACAGCATTGAATGATTGGTGATTACGACCATTTCTGCACCTCGGTGGTCATGTGGTTGGCATCTCATTTGCAATTATGAACAGTTGCAAAGCACCCCATGATCACATGAATGCTATTTGCAACCTTCCGTGCCAGCTATTCGAGAAAGGGAGTGGCCGGTCGCTGAGGTGGGTCTCTCCCACCTGTCCACCCTCCCCCAGCCACTCTGTGGTCTCTCTTGCTGGCCACTTGAGCATCCCACACACCCTCCCTGACCCTTAATGGAACATGCATCTTCCTGTGCCCAGCCTCTCCTGCATACTCTCACACCCATTCTGACCCACACAGTGCCTCTCCTGCAGTCTCCACTAGTCTTCCCAACCCACTCAACCCCTCTCCTGTATGCTCTCTGATTCTTCACAGACCTCCACCTATCCCCTTGCTCCCTCCCATACCCAGAAGCAACTGTTACCTGCCTGCAAGCCTGGAATTTGCAACTTCTTCAGCTTCTTTACTGACTCACCGTTTTGGGAAGCCCACAGAAGTTACCTTGCCTAATGACAGTGGCATTTAAGCAATGCAATTATGTTTTATGACCATAATGTTTAGTGAGGGGAATTTTGGTCCCAATTGCCATTGTTAAACTGAGGACTATCAGATAAAATTGTAAAAATTTGGGGCATAAAAATTAATAGTAAGGCAATTAATATAAGGTAATTAAATGATTCTTTAGAAGAACAGAATGGCACAGACACTAAAATATAGTTTAATATATCTAGTTAAAATGTAGTAATGTAATGTATAAGGAAGAGTAATACATAAGAAATAATTATGCTTTCAAAAATTAGAGTCCAATTATAATGACTATCTAAATTGTTAAAATGTCTCTGCCATCTAATAATGAATACAAGGCAGAAATAAGAAGATAAAATATTGATATAAAGTAGTGACTAAATGGACAGCTGTATTTGAAATGTTTCCAAATGGAAAATATATAGATGTTTGAAGAAAAAAATACAGCAAACTATTAAACAGTATTTGGCTGCAATTACTGAAGTAGAAGAAGACTGATTTGAATTTGAGATAGAAGGAATCAATGCTACTCAGCAAGTGCTGGGAATTTGGGGTGGAGGGTGAGACGGTATTTAAAGACCTACACTTATATGTTAAGCCTAATTACAGCAAGAAATAAAACTGCCACAAAACCTGGCTGCCTTCTGCCTGTTCGCCTTTTGTTTGAAACAGCATCTTCCAATATTTGAGTGGTACCACCCATTATACATCTTTAATTTCCTTCTTCCATGGTATATTTGACATAACTCCCAGTTCTTATGCTTAATTATAAACCAGCATGTAACCAGATCTAAATATGTACAACTTGAATTACTACAGATCACTTCTCTGCTTGGTATTTTTTGTCTATCCTCTTTGGTCTCATGGAAATTTAGGGATTAAGCTCCGTTTAGACAAGTCAATACCTAACTGCTAACAAGGCAAAGACACTTTCCAAAAGCTGCCTGAAGAATGCAAAATGAAAATGCGCGTTGTGGTATTAAGTAATTAGTAAAACAACTCTGAAGTAACTAGAGATTTTTAATTTAAATTGAAATACTTCCGACAGCAAGCACAACAGAAGGCATTTTCCCATTTGCCTTATATAGGAAAGCATGTCCACACAGGATTATGCCCATGATATACCTATGCATAATTTAATGAAGCAAGGCCTTTTCATTCAGAACGATCATTTTCATTTGCATATACATTTAAATAATTTGATAAAAGTATAGAACTAAGATACAAGAGCGTTACAAAACTAATGATGGGAAGAATATAAAAATTAGGGGAGTGCGGGGAAAAGCCACACAGAAAGATCTCAATTAAGATCACAGGACATTGCTGGGAACAGAAGAAGAGGTCAGAATGTGTACTGCAAGCAAATACAATGTAGAATGACTGCTATACAACATACCCAGAGGAGTGATTGTCTGCAGGCTAGACCGAGAGAAGTGCATTTTATCACTATTACTGTGTCTCTTGTTGACTATAGAGCTGCTGCCAATACTTGTCAGAGCCACCTCTTCTTGGATCTCAGCAGTAGTCTGTCCATTTTGCAGCAAAGTGCCCCCTGAAAGAAAAGGTTTTGTTTTTTTTTAATGTTAAGCCAAAGTCTTTCCAGGCTGTCATATGTTTGGAATTTAAAAGCTCCATGCTAATGATCTCCTGAAACAAAGTATTGATGCCCTTGACGTGATGACCCGCTGCCTGGAGGCCGTACGGGTCTGGATGGGGAGGAACAGACTCAGACTCAACCCTTGACGTGATGCCCTTGACGTGATGACCCGCTGCCTGGAGGCCGTACGGGTCTGGATGGGGAGGAACAGACTCAGACTCAACCCTTCCAAGACCGAGTGGCTGTGGTTGCCGGCGCCCCGGCATAGTCAGCTGATTCCATCGCTGTCTATAGGGGGCGAAACTTTGGCCCCCTCAGAGAGGGCGCGCAACTTGGGTGTCCTCCTG
>NW_015386420.1:40865-42344 GCF_001527695.2 Protobothrops mucrosquamatus
GACTGACCTAGGGTGAATTTTAAATAGGGATAATTTTTAATGATTTTAATAAGAGACACAGCTACAAATATTTGGTTTTTAATTGGCTTTTATTGGGGAAATGTACTATGTTGTTTTAATATGCTGTGAGCCGCCCTGAGTCCCGTGGGGAGAAGGGCGGCATATAAGTCTTAAAAATAAATAAATAAAATAAATAAATTGTAAAATGTAGTGCATTAAAAGCTAAGACAGATTTCAGAGAAACCTGATCTTTGTGGGTCCTAAAACATTCCTATAAATAATTATGCTAGAGGTTAGTGCTCTGTATTCCAGCATTCAAGCTTCCTCTATATTTTTAATTTAACTTAAAGGTCAAATAGAACAGGAAGTCTAGCAGGGAGCAAGAAATGTGCGGGGTGTGGGGTAAGTACATTGGTACCTAGAGGCACCAGGTTGCCTACCCCACTGCTTCATTCTTTAATCCACATCTACCACCAACTTTGGTACCACCAGTGGATATAGCCACTACTTCAGTTCATTTCACATCTCTTGATGTCGTCCACAAAAGTTTATTTTGATATGTTGTTCCTTAATCTTTATAAACACCACATAGGTAATCCTCAACATACGACCACATTTAGAATCATAAAATTTCTTATTAATCAAGGCATCATGTGACTGCATTCAATTTTATTTTGCTGCAATTGTTAAGCAATACATGTCTGTCTGCACTCATTTTTATAACGCTTTTTTGCTGCAGTCCTTAAGTGAATCAATGCAGTTGTTAAGTCAGACATCACATAGTTATGCTTTGTGACCTTCCCTGCCTGCTTCCCCATTGACTTTTTTTGTTGGAAGCTGGCTGGGAAAAATTACAAATAGCAATTACGTGACCCGGAGTGCTGCAAATGTAGTAAATGCCAGACATTTGCCAAGCTGGGATCATATTTGTGTGCCTATGTGGATGCTGCAATGGCTGTAAGTTTTTTTTTTTTTCAGTGCTGTCCTAATTTCAAATGGTTGCTAAAAAATTGTCGCAAGTCAAGGTTTGTAAATCTGGTTTGGGTGATACAGCTACTTTTTAAAATTTGGCTTAAAGTATAATAAAAAATAACATGCAACAAAGAGGAGAAAATTATTGTTATATTAAAAATCCTTTAAATAATTTTGGAGCAAGTAGATAAGAATTTATTTATTGCAAAACTAACATCTGTTAACTCTGGTCACTAGAGGGCCATCTAAAGGGGCGTTGGTCTTACCTGAACGCCTTTTCTCAGTACGGAGACGGAGACTCCACCAACGGGTTTCCTTTGTCTGCCTGCTCTTGAGACCAAGTATGCAAAACTTGTCACGCCCCTTCCTGCTGGTAATCCAGTCTTAACGAGGGCGAAGCGTTTGAAGATTGATGAGGCATTGGCTCTCTGCACCCTAACACTATTGGCCTGAGTGACCCTAGGGTGGGTGTGGAGTCTCCGTCTCCGTACTGAGAAAAGGCGTTCA
>NW_015386420.1:45128-92537 GCF_001527695.2 Protobothrops mucrosquamatus
TTTGAACTCTGGTATTGTTTTACCACTTGTTTTACCTGCTAGAGACCTCTTGTGGTTAGTTCATACATTTTCAATAGTCAGGTCCGAATTAGAATTAGAATTAGAATTAGAATAGAATAGAGCTGGAAGGGACCTTGGAGGTCTTCTAGTTCAGCCCTCTGCTCCAGCAGGAGAACCTATACCAGTGGTGGTGAACCTATGGCACGGGTGCCAGAGGCGGCACTCAGAGCCCTCTCTGTGGGCAAGTGCGCCGTTGCTCCAGTTCTAGGCCTTCAGCTGGGTTTTATAAAACCTTTTCACTTTAGGCCTCCGCCGCCGTGTACAAAAAAAAAGGTTCAATCAATTTCAACTTCTCGCAGGAAAAAAAAGATCTTGCAAAGTTGGAATTGATTGATTGAACTTTTTAGTCCCACCCAGTCTGCTGTTACCACTGCAGCCATGCCCACCCAATGGGCCACACCCACCTGGCACCCGACGATGCATAAGTGGGTTTTGGGTTGCAGTTTGGGCACTCCGTCTCTAAAAGGTTTGCCATCACTGACCTATACCATTTCAGACATGTTTCTTCTTAAAAACCTCCAGTGATGGAGCACCCACGATTTTCTGGAGGCAGGCTGTTCCACTAGTTAATTGTCCTCACTGTTAGGAAGTTTCTCCTTAATTCCAGGTTGCTTCTCTCTTTGGTCAGTTTCCACCCATTGTTTCCCCACCCATTGGTACCCCACTGCTTACTTCTCTCCATGTGGATGTAGTACCATTGAGTACTACTCGTTGAGTACGGTTTGTCAGCCAGCTACAGATCATCTGATGCTGTTGTTGTCTATCCCACCTTTTTCTAGCTTACTAAGCAGAAGGTTGTGGTCTACTTTGTCAAATGCCTTACTGAAATCTAAGTATACTATGTCCACAGTGTTTCGATGGTCTACTAATTTAGTCATTTTATCAAAGAATGAAATAACATTGGTTTGGCATGATTTCTAATAGCAGAGGTGCTGGTAGGTAGTTACTGCGGTTACCAATGGTAAACTAACAGAATATTCTGGACAACCCTTAGAATCTCAGAGGGCCAATGACTTAAATTAACCTTTTATAAGAAAGACTGCAGGAACATCTAAAATATATGAAAGGCTGGTGGAGTGATTAAAAAAAATCAGCTAATCTTCTGTCAGCATAGCAATATTATTTTATTTATTCTGCCTTTATTATTTTAATAAATAACTCAAAGTGGCAAACACAGCACTCCTCTCTTCTCCTATTTTCCCCACAATACCCCATGAGGTGTGGGGGGAAGAGAGAGAATGATTGGTCCAAGGTCACCCAGCCAGCTTTTATGGCTAAGATGGGACTAGAACTCACAGTCTAGCCAGGTGCTTTCCAAACTGAAGGATAATTTAAGGATAAGGGGGCCCTTCCCCCATCAATATTATGTACTTTAAATTATGCCCAGCCCTGCAAATAAAACAATTTAAAGCTATTTTAAATTTATTCTGAATATTGTGTGTCTCCTGAGAAGAACAATTTGCAAAAGCAGTCTCTGGAAACCAGCTACTTTCAAAATCAAACACGGGAAATCTGTGGCTGATGCATCCCACTACAAATTAGCAGGTCTATAAACTCACCCAAACTTTTTTTCATCTGGATATTAAACGGCTCTGAAAAATCATACAAAGTATCCCTGGGATGAACTGAGAATCACATGAGTTTAGGATACCCCTTATCCACTGTCATCAGTTTCCATCTACCCTTCTGTTTTGAACTTCCAAGGTTCTTTTAAAAACCTTCAACATTTTCTCTGACCCTGCAATATGTTAGTTTAACCTACAGAATTGCATTACTTGATCTATTTGAATCCTTATCTTCATAATAAACACCCCCACCGACTAATTAATTCAGCTTTTATCCCTGAAACCTAAGCTGAATTAAAAAAAAACCCTCCTCCATTCTGTTCAAGGCATGAAAAAGATCCTGTAACTTACCATTCAGACATTCCATCTCTGGTTCTTCACCTTCCGGCTGCTTCTTCAGTCTCTTCGCTTTCCTCCTCTTCTTGCAGTAGAACATGAGGCCCAAGACGATTATTATATACGCCACTGCAGCACCCACAGAGAGCCCTATGGTCTGGATCATTTTATAAGGGGTGTGGCTGTTGGGTATGTCCTCTGAATTGGCAACTGGTAAATCTGGAAATAAGATGCCAACCTTACATGAGATGTGCCATCGAATTATTAAAATATACATGCTGATATTATGAGATGTGCCATCGAATTATTAAAATATATATGCTGATATTAAGTATATAACACAATATACAACCAGATGGAGGCGGGACAGTTAAGGCAATTACAGTCAGTCAGGACGAATGGCCCTATCACACGGTCAATGAGTAAGAAACTAGGTTATCAAGGCTTATAAGAGATCTCTCCACCCCCAATACTTCACTCTGAAGACGCTGACAGTGGATCAGCAAAAGCTAAGTTTGTTTTAGTATTGTAAATAGTTGCTTTTATTGTTTTAAACTTTTTAACAATAAACAGCTGATTTATATTCCTCCCGGAGTTTGAGGATTGTATATTATTGAATATTTGAATATATATATATGTATAAACACGGAATAAAATGTGGAAGCTTCTTATTTTTGAATAATTGGGAAAACTGTTAAATATAATTAAATTTCAGCTTGTCTAGTATAATAATCTGGACTCCTTCCACAATCAGTAATAGTACTGTGCTAAACCCACAGTATGTAAGTACAGAAATTCTGACTCATTTCTAGAAGAGCTGAGAAACTTTACTTGGGAGATGCTGAATTTTTGACAGAAGAGTCACCTTCCTGCATTCTAAACACTATAGCCTAATCACCATCAAACTTATAATCCTTACCAACAACATGGAGAAAGGCTTCGTGGTGCTTGATGTTGCAACTATTGCCAGCAATGCAGGTATACTTGCCAGAATCCGCAGTGGTGACATCATATATTATTAGAGAGCCATTGGTCATAATTTGGATCCTGCAAAAAATATAAAAGCAAGCAAAGGGTAGGGAAAGCTCATGCAATTAAACTATTGTCTTGCCTACCAGTAACTTTAGTTGATCTGTGTCAGGCAAGCCCATCTTTTCCAAATATGCCGCCCTGCCAACAATCATTCTTTTTGAAACCAAAATGCAGCAGCCAATTACATTTTCTGATAAATGACAATTCTTTCAAAAACAGACTTAAAAGAAGAATGCAATGCTAACCAATAGCGTAACTGCAGTGGTTTCTTGTGTTTCAGAGTAAAAAAGAAAAACAATCCAGTAAACCTGGGCTTTTCTTCTCAAGACTTCCAAAGGATATGACTATACGACATTCACAGAATACAAGTAGTTCTCATCTTACAACAGTTCATTTAGTGATCATTCAAAGTTACAATGGCACTGAAAGAAGTGACATGACCATTGTTCACACTTATGGCCATTGCAATATCCCTATGGTCCCATGATCAAAATTCACATGCTTGGCAACTGACTCATATTTATGACGGTTGCAGTGTCCTGGAGTCATGTTATCATCTTTTGTGATCTTCTGGCAAGTAAAGGCAATGGGGAAATCAGATTCACTTAACAATTGTGTTACTAATTTAACAACTGAAGTGATTCACATAACAACTGTGGCAAAAAAAGGTCATATAATGGGGCAAAACTCAATTTTAGGTCAAGTGTGGTCATAAATCAAGGACTACCTGCAGTGAAAGTCTTAAGATTTTCTAAAAGAAGCCTCATCAGCTTGAAAACAAAATTATTTCTACATTTCTAATTCTTCACTCTCAACATGTAGCTTAAAATCTTGAGTTCCAGCTCTGTGTTCAAAAAATGGATCTAATCTATTCTATAAATTCCAATCTCCAAACATTCACACAAATGTGATCTATTTTGCAGAATGGTTACCATTTAAATGTTATGTGGTCTCCAAAGTTTTAGGTACAAAACTTCAACCACCAGAGATTTTTTTGGAGCAACAGAGGTTGAACTTTAGGGTTGAAAAGCATAAGACATGTGAGGCGCTTGTGTTATTTTTTTGTGTCAACACATCCATGATGCAGAGGCATTTTCAAGAAGCATCTGCCTAATGTTTGATCAACTGTAAATACTGGCTATGGCTTCATACATGAGACAGCAATGAGTCAGAGCAATTAGTTGCTCATCTATTGTGTGAGTTTCTGAGGAGGGTTTTGCCCCAAGCTAGAGAGAGAACTTTTTTCACAAAACATGAGGTGGAAAAGGAACTGCAGGCAGGAGATGTAAAAGGCCTGAAGGTGATTAAAACAGAGAAAAGAGCCTCCTTAAAAGCACAGCAGTTCAAGAGCAATTTATATAATAAAGATAGGAAAAGGAGAAGAGAGAATGGATAGACAGACACTCTGGCAATGACAATGTGGTTTTCTTGTGTGCTCTTATGGTTGCTGCTTAACTTCTCTTCCTGAAATACATTCTTTTTTGCCCTCTTTATGAGGTCTTATTTATAGAACTTGCATTTCATATTGGCTGCTACAACTGCATGAATTTCAAGGATATTACAGGTTGCTATACAAATGTTTATGCATGTATTTCTGCCACTTGTATATATTCCATTAATTCAAATATTTATGTATAGTTTACATCACTCGTTCTATTTTTCCACTGAACAATATTGTTTCTCCAGCCACTGTCTACATTTTTTCAAGTAAAAATATCTAAAGAACAATGTGAAAGATAGAATGTTTAGATCCTAATTATGTAGCCATATTGTGGGTTCAGGCAGTCCACAGATTAAGAACCTGTCCGACTTAAGGAAACCCCTAGATATGATCGGGATACCTATTACAAAATATGGTGGATGGCATTTTTCTTCCTCAAGCTGACAAAGTGCTAAAGCTCTGCACCGCTTTCAGGAACTTCTGAAAACCAATGAACATTTGCTATATATTAAAAACACAGGGCTTCAGCGGTTCCTAAAAGCATTGGGCAGCTTTTAGGAACTGAGGGAGCCATTTTTAATAACAGGCATCATATTTGTAAGTATAAGTTCCAACCTAACTACAAATTTGGGTTAAAGATAGAGTTAGAGAATAGAACTTGTTCTTAACATGCTGTATCAACAAACACATACATACATAATATGTATGTACTACAGTACTATAATCTTACTTTTATTTTACAATAACCCCCATATAAAATTCAGATATTCCAAGCCACCCCCTCCCATTTTTCCTAAAATTATGGCTTTCTGGTCTTAACAGCTAACAATGGTCATCTCTGATAGTTATCCATGATACTGACTGAGATACCATGGGATTCTAATAATAGGAATCCTCCTTTTCCTCATACATACTGCTCTGCAGTCTGTACACACTGCTCCATATTTCCACATATTTTCTGACAAAAATAATATGCAAAAGAAATCAGAAAAAAGCGCTACAGATTTAAGTTTGAAAATAAATTTATATTTGAAACTGTTTAAGTTTCAGCCTGTGCTTGTTGTAGACCTCTCCAACGCTTTGCAAGTATATTCTGAAAACGTGTGTTTGAAATACAAGTATGAAGCTTCTCCTGAGCAAAAGCAAATGCTATAACCTTTAGAACAGTGACAACTGAGCCTGGCTCCAAAAATAAGTCTATAGTTTTCAACTATAGTTTCCTGATTTAATGCGTGTGTATATAGATACACATTCTTTCTCTCAGACACTTATTTATTCATTTAACATCTTAAGTAAGCTAATCAGCCAAAGGGAGGAAAAAAGAGTCATACCTGGGTGAAAATTCATCATGATCCAAAATCTTATCCTTTCCTTTCCACTGGATTTGTGGCAATGGATCACCCTCAGCTTGACACTGAAACATGGCTGTATGTCCTGGATATACCGTTGTGTCATCTGGCCTCAATTTAAAACTTATAAATACTAAAAGAAGAAAAGGAAATCATTTACACACCACTAGACTCTGGTGTTTCTTCGTACAATTGAGGAGACCAGGTGTCTTCGAAGAACACCTTGCTCAAACATCAAGCTAGCAGAGACTGTTACACTCACTGTATTATCAGATAGTAGTAGTTATGATGAGCAGAAGAGGAAAAACCATTTTCCTACATTTTATCATCAAGGCTCACAAAGATGCTCGTCATCCCAGACATTCCCCATGTATTTTATTACTTGAGATGCCTTAACAGTAATATAAGTCTTCTCTTAGCATTTAGAGATAGAAACATTTCATTTACAGAGTGAGTATATACATGTATGCTTTATGGCAGGGGTCCCCACCCCCCGGCCCATGACACCGGTCTGTGGCAGGCCAGCAACTGAGTTGTGCAAACAAGCGAAGCCCCATCCATGGTATGAGGGCAGCACGCAAAACCACGCCCCCTCCAGTCCGCGAAAAAAACCTCTCTCCACGGAACCGATCACTGGTGCCCAAAAGGTTTGGGGCTGCTGCTTTATTGTACAAGTAGTCCTCAACTTACGACCACCATTGAGCCCAAAATTTATGTTGCTAAGCGAGACAGTTAAGCGAATTTTGCCCCATTTTACGACCTTTCTTGCCACAGCTGTTAAGGGAATCACTGCGGTTGTTAAGTTAGTAACATGGTTAAGTGAATCTGGCCTCCTCATTGACTTTGCTTGTCAGAAGAGGCAGCAAAAGGTGATCATATGACCTTGGGACACTGCAACCGTCATAAATATGAACCAGCTGCCAAGCATCCGAATTTTGATTATGTGACCATGAGGATTCTGCAAGGGTCATAAGTGTCAAAAACATCATAAATCATTTTTGTCAGTGCTGTTGTAACTTTGAATGGTCACTAAGCGAATGGTTGTAAGTCGAGGACTACCTATAATATAAAAAGAAATAAATGGACTGAAGACTCTACAGAGACCTGTAGAGAATTAAACAGGTCACTCATATTGCTAATCATGCTAGCAATACATGGAGTTCTGTCACTCAATGTTTACCTGCCACTGTAAGTTGAATTGTTGCTCTGATCTCCCCTTGTGGACCATTAGAAGCAATACAGGTATAGTTTCCAGCATCACTTCGTGTCACTTTATGAAAGTGCAGGTTTCCAGAATTGTTACTGACCCAAGCTGGCAGATTTCTCCCATCTGGCCAGGAGCAAAAAATAAAAAATAAAAATTCAAAACTAGATCATAAGTAGCAGAATGCACTAAATAGGAAGCAAGGGCTTGAACAGATTCATCGTACTTAATTCAGTGTCACCCAGATAGTTTGGATTACAACTCACCAATTCCCAATCAACAGAATACCAGGTTGCAGAGAGGTATGCTGGGGAATTTTATTTCACAGAATAGATGTGGGAAGTATTTTGTTTCAAAACTATATTAAAAAAAACTAAAGGCAAATCTAAAAGACAATTCAACTGGATTTCTTTCCAAAGCAGAAGTTAAAAATGCTTTTTGTAATTAAATCTATTGCAAAAAGCAAATATTGTGTAACTTGCAACCCCACCCATAATCTTCAATGTTTAGATTGTACCGGTTTTAATCCAGTGGATTGCAGGTTTTTCTCGCCCTGTAGCTGAGCAGGAAATAGTGACTTCTTTATCAAATTCAACACACTGCAGGGGTTGAGGAGGAGGAGTAAACTTCAGCTTTTCTGAAATGAAATTGCATTTGTCAGAGGCTTAAAGAGACAAGTAAAGCATCCAAATAATGCATTCCTAAATTTTCCGCAAGAAAGCCTTGTTTTCATGGATTGCAAAGATGTGAGTATGGCCGAGAGAAGTTTCAAGGTCTATAAAGACTCTCAAGTTTAAGGCAGCATCAGGAATATAAGAGCCAAACGTAAGAGTCATGGCTCCAGGTTCCTTCTTTTAAATCTTGTCATCTTATTGGATTTTGGAAGTGTGTCTTTTCTGTGGTTGCCCTCATTCTCTGAAATGATCTCCTCCTCCCCCTCCCAATATATGACAGGCTCCAACTCTGACTGCCTTTAGGAAAGTCCTGAAGAGTCCCCCAACCACAAGGGGCCAGTTGGGAAGGGTTCCCTTTTGGTGGCCTTGTTATGGTGCTTGCTTGTCTTTTGATATTTTGTATTTTATACTTACATATTGCATATGTTTCCATGTTATATGGTTTGGGGTTAAACTAACCAATACACACAGACATAATCTCACATGCAATAAGCAAAGGCTTTAATATTAGCACATACCCAGAACATGTACGCGGACTTGTTCTTCAATACTTCCTGCCGGAGTGCTGCTTACACACTTGAATATTGTCCCATCATACACTTCCACACTGTTAATACGCAACGTCCCATTCTCAGCAATTTCAAAGCGGGAATCCTGCCCATCATGAAAATTGTGAAGACATAAAGCATGATTACATTGAGGTCCTACATCAAGAACAACACAAAGTGCTTTTGTACAAGCTGTATGCTCAAATAGTTTCTAGTGGGTAGGAGACGGAAGCCAATTGTTGATTTAAAACAGCTTTCACACATCTCACAAAAGAGAATGCAAAATTTAAATAATTAAAATAATTAAAAGACTACTCCCCCCACTCTCAAATATCAAATCCTTATTTTAGGACACAAAAGGTTTGTAACATAGAAAACTTGAAATACTGCTTTATAGCTAAATTAGTATTAATCCTGTCTACAGCCTTTTGACCTGAAACAGAATATTAAAAAGTGCCTTCATAAGTATCTGGTTCCTACCTAGCACACTTTCCCCTCTGCAATTAGGTTCTAGTTGGTTCTTGTCTGCAAGACTCCATTTTCAGATTTATCTCATACAGAGAAAAAGGATTAAAATGGAGACTTCCAATGAATGCTTTTTAAACACTGCGTCAGATGCTTAAGTTCATCTCTCTTTTGTTACAGTTTTATGAAAGAATTTTAATTGCATAATGGGATTAAGGCAGTGGAATCTGATCTATAAAACCACAGGACATATTCCACTGTTAACTGCAAGACCGCACACTTGTTTAAATGAATATGCATGTATGTGAGAGAAAATAGAAACTGAATGGGGCAACATCACTCGTGAAATTTCTTTGGTCAGTAACAACAAAATATGTATGTGGGCTGGCTTTCTTGTGGGCACACATATACCCCTTCCTAAACAACAACATATTTGATACATATGACTGCATCTTAACCTAAATACAGTCCCAGATATATCCATACATGCTCTGATATGTTTCATGTATATAATTTGTTGCATTTTCCCAGAATTCTCTTATGCATTTTATCTGAGCAAGGAAAAAAACAGAAGAGAAAATCAGGAGCAACTCTCGTCATTTATTCTCCATCGACTTCAGCAGCAACAGGACTTTCTGTCTTGGGAAAGCACCAGCCAATCAGGATGAAAGGCTCTTTCGATGGGAACATGCTCCAAGGAACAGTTACAGCTAGACAAGCATATTCACAGAAACCCTATCTACTATCATAACTTTCTTTTAAATAATTTCCTTGAAGCAAGGCTCAGTTTGCACACCTTCCCTGGGTATTTTGAGAAAACAACAATTGAAAAAGATCAGGAAGAGGCATATTATCATGGGTCCATGTGAAAGTCAACAGAACACTAGATTTAGCAATAGTATTTAGACTTATATACCGCTCCATAGTGCTTTATAGCACTCTCTGGGCAGTTTACAATGTCAGCATATTGCCCCCGCCCCCCCCCAAAAAAATCTGGGTCTCCATTTTACCGACATCAAAAAATGGAAGACTGAGTCAACTTTGAACCCACCAGGATCAAATTCCAGGTTGTGGGCAGACTTAGCCTGCAATACTGCTTTCTAACTACTGCGCCACCAGGGTTCCTTACGATTTAGAGAAAAGCATAGCTCAATGTCAAAATAGAGAAATATAATGTTAAATCAAGAGAATTTAACATACAGTATAGAAAGAAAAGTCACACTCTCAGTATAATGGAAGCATCTAAGACGGGGTAGTCAACCTTGGCTCTTTTATGTCTTGTGGACTTCAACTCCCAGAATTCCTGAGCCAGCTAAGCTGGCTCAGGAATTCTGGAAATTGAAGTCCACGAGTCATAAGAGTGTCAAGGTCAACTACCCCTAATCTAAGAGAATTATGTTAGTAGAGCAGGAAGCCTGACGTGCCTTGAACTATAACAAAAAGAAACAAAGATTAAGCAGAAAAATGACTAGGCAACTTTTTCCACCAGAGAGTAAAAGATCCTTTGATAATTTACCTCTGAAATAGGGATGCTATTACGAAACCAGTTGACAGTGGGCTTCAGAGAGGCTTTACTGACACAATGAAGGTATCCTGGTTTACTCTCCTCTAGCTGACTGTCCTTGGGCTTTTCCACCCATTCTGGCTTTGCTGGAAAGAGATAGCAGGGGAAAAAAAGATGGTTACTAATCAGAATTGACTTAATAACAGAAGATTCTGGTATGCATCATATGCCATCCTATACGGGCCTGCTGAAGAGACCCTTTCATTTGTTTCTTGAAAAAAGTCCAAAGCCAAATTGACAGAATGATAAAGACCAGGGGTAGTCAACCTTGGCTCTTTTATGACTCGTGGACTTCAACTCCCAGAATTCCTGAGCCAGCTAAGCTGGCTCAGGAATTCTGGGAGTTGAAGTCCACGAGTCATAAAAGAGCCAAGGTTGACTACCCCTGATAAAGACCATAAATCTAAGTTGCAGCACCAGGTTCATTTAGCATTGAGAACCAAGCCATGTCACCCCTGATTACCAAGTTCTCTTCAAATCTTTTAGAGTGAAATTTTCTTCTCTTTAATTAGCAACCCATCTCAAAGAATCTTGAAAATTCACTGCATCTTCTGTTGTCTTAATATATTCATAATGGAACCAGCTTACTTGCTACTGTAATGGAAAGATCTTGTTTTTTTTCTCCAGCCTTGTTCACTGCATGGCAAGTATATATTCCGGTATCCTTTTCTACAATAGTGGTGAAGACAAGGTCCCCTGCTTCTTGGTGAACTCTCCCAGTAATGGGGATACGGACATTGTTTCTCTCCCACCAGATATGAGGTTCAGGGATCCCACGAGGAGCCACACAGGTTACACGTTGTTCTTTATTGGCTATGACAATTTTGGGGTCAAATGCTTGAGAAAAATCTTCAATTTCTGGGAAAAAACAGAATGTACATCTTAGAATCCAGTAATGTTGATACCTGATATGGACAAAATGTGTTAGGATAAGCCTTAAGTACATATCTGAATATGACAATATTCAACAATGTATCATTTTTGTGATACTCAAATTTCTGGGTAGCTAACTCTTTCCACCCTGAAATTATGGTAAAATTAAGAACCTTCAGCCCAAAACGTATCAAACTCTACAAAATCTCTGTGAGATACAAGCTCATACCCGCTAGTTGTAGGGTTGCCTCCAGGATTACAGGTTTTCCTTTCTGTCCACGGCCAACACATTTATAGACTCCAACACTGCGTGGTTTCACCTGAGTTACTAGTAAAGAGCCATTGGAAAATATGATGGTCCTTTGAAAAAACAGGGAGAAAAATGTATGGAGTTAATACAATGAAAAGATACTTACAGCAACGATGAATGCCTCCATAAAGTAGTACTATTCACTATTCTGACAACCCTCACCAGAGTATTTACTGCTATCGACAACTGACTGGTGATAAAGAGATAAATAGGCAATGCTGAGTAATTTTTAAGAATTGGAAATCACTCTGGCCACCAGCAGATTCATCTTTCTGCCAAATGTAATGTGATTGAAAGCTCCACTGTTGAGCCAATCCTGAAAGCCTTGCCCATAGTAACAAAAGAGCAGCGTGACAGATCATTGATCAGTACCAAACAATAATAGCAATTCATTTTTATTTCAGGAAAATATACCTGCCCTGTGATCTTCTATCCCCATAGTCTACTTACCTGCTCCGATTTTGAATTGGGGAGTCATCCTCAAATAGCCATTCTTGGCTGGGTGGTGGCACAGCCTGGAACTTGCAATGGAACATAGCCTCCTCATTTTTATTGACAATTTGGTTCTCAGGAACAATCACTGGGTGAGGGAAACTTTCATCTTTGACAGGGAAAAGGAATAAAATAAATCAATTCATCATCTGGATTCTCTCTTTCAAATCAACATTTTCCCTTCCAATGGAAAGAAAACCACATTTACATGGCTATTTTGCCATGTTCCCACTCCCACACCAGAGCCAGCAAAAAAACAAGCCACTCTTAATCTTCTTGCTCCCACAGCATGCCCTTACCATGCAACAGCAACAGATTTGTGTTAATGCCACTGTCTATACAGCTTTAATACACAATAAGGCTTCCCCGCTAATAGCAGCCACTGGGAAGGGAATTCCCAACCACAGAGGCTACAGAATTACAAGGGTTCTTTCAATTAGTTTTAACTACATGATTAATCCAGAAAGAAACTGATCAGTTTTGTGGTATCAAGCTTTCTAAATCAGCCAGTTGACCAACACATTTAAAAACGAGAAAAATTGGGCTGTACAAGTTGGAATTCCAGCCTTTCTTGTAGCCAAAAAAGGGCTGAGGAGTAATAGAAGAGAGACTAAACTGAACAGAATAGCCCCAAATAAAACAGGCAGAACCCGCTTGAATCAAGAGATTGCCAACATGAACCATATTCAGCAAAAAAACATTTGAGACTTCTTTCTCAAGATTAGACATTTGTAAGAGCACAAATGACAATTACCTATAATATTGAGGGTGAAGTTGTTTCTGCTGCATACAGTGCCCACAGCATTCCGAGCACAACAGTAATAAATGCCATTATCATCTGGGCTGGCACTCTTGAAGGTCAATGTCCGCTCCTTATTACTGACTGAGTAATTTGTGCGATCGTCTACAATTTGGGTACCATCTCGGAACCACTGGCTTGTTGGGCTATGAAACATAGTTTAAAAGCTCAGAATCATGAAAAAAGCAATTATTTAGCAAACAACTAATAAATGCACAACCTCTTTGTACCAAAATCTGTGATGTGGATGTGGGTATTTTAATGAAAATTCATAGTATTAGAACAAAACGTTTAGAAAACATTGTGTTAAAGAATAACTTATATATTCCCAACCGGTATCATCTTCACATTAACAAAGAGCATCCAGGCATCAGCGATGCTACTGCCTCCTTTTTCATGTTCAGGATTATGCTAATCAATTCTTCTAAGCATGTAATTACTTAATTAAATAAATAAATAAATAAATTTATATGCAGCCCATTTTACTGTTGCAGCATGTGAGCAGCCTATAAAATGCTAACAAGATAAAAATATAAAAAGTTAAAATGATGAAAGATTAAAGATTAAAAACCAAGAAAATAGGTGACATAGGAATGGGGATCTTCTCTTTAGCCACCCGTAGCATTGCTACTGGGGCACCAGGCTAGTCTGCAGAGTCAGGTTTTAAGGCTCTTCCTGCAGACCAGGATGGTGGAGGCTGAGCTCCCCTCCGACAGGAGACTATTTTGGGGGGAGGGGTACAGCAGAAAAGCATCTTTCCCTGGATCCTGCCAGTCAAAGTTCTTTGGCAGACATAACCCAAAGTAGCCCTCTTCTGCTGGAGTGAACGAGAGGAGACAATCCCATTGGGCGAATCTGTTCCTCAGATACCTGGATCCATGCCATTATGGGCTTTAAAGTGATAACCAACATCTTGAATTGGATCAGGAAGCAGACTGGCACCACTAGCAGTGGTGTTACATATGCCCATCCGCGAGGCCTTCAAAACTGTTCATGCCGCAGTATTGTGTACCAGTTGTAGCTTCCGAATACTCTTCAAGGGTAGCCCCATCAAGTGTGTTGCAGGAGATGTGGGAGGTAACCAGAGCATAAGCAACTCAAATTCACTTAAGATTTTATTAGAAGAGACAAGTTACACTAATGAATGGAGGAAAAGTTACCCAAATTAAGCATGAATTCTTCAAAATAGGGACTAACCGTGGGTGTCCATCGATATGACAATGCAACGTTACTGGAGAAGAACTTTGTATATCCTCCACTCTGACAGGATTCTTCAAGATAACTTTTCCTGTTTCAATCCCTTTTAAAAAATACAGTAAAAATTAGTCAATTTGAGACCGCAGCCCTTTTATATACTTTGGAAATCATCAGTCACCCTGGAAGTACAAAATTGTTTTCACCTTGGCATGACTGCACATGCCTGGCACTGAAAAAGCAAAATTAAGTGAATTATTTGTTTTGCTGTAACTTGTATCACTCCTGCTTACGTACTTGTAAGTTTACTTGGAATCATAAAAAGGTATTTATGTAACTATTAAAGAAATCCTTACAGAGAAGGAAACAGATAAAATGCAATCTTTCCTGTTTACCATTTGTAAACAGAAAACCAGAAGAGAAGGACGAGGGGGGACATGATAGCAGTGTTCCAATATCTCAGGGGCTGCCACAAAGAAGAGGGAGTCAAGCTATTTTCCAAGGCACCTGAAGGCAGGACAAGAAGCAACGGGTGGAAACTAATCAAGGAGAGAAGCAACCTAGAACTAAGGAGAAATTTCCTGACAGTGAGAACAATTAACCAGTGGAACTCCTTACCTCCAGAAGCTGTGAATGCTCTAGCACTGGAGGTTTTTAAGAAGAGACTGGACAGCCATTTGTCTGAAATGGTATAGGGTTTCCTGCCTGAGCAGGGCGTTGGACTAGATGACCTCCAAGGTCCCTTCCAACTTTATTATTATTATTATTATTATTATTATTATTATTATTATTATTATTATTATTATTATTATTACCATCATGATAACAGAAAAGGAATTAACCATATACTATATGGTTAATATAGTGAGTAATGGAATGAGTTTTAGGATCTGTTCGCAATGCCTATATTTATAAATATATTTGGCAGTTGTCGTCGTTCCTCTTTTGGGGTGATAATCACCTAAGTCCTAGAACATCCCCACGGCTGACTTTCTCCTGTTACAATATGAAAGAGAGATAACAGGTGAAAGCTAATATATAATCAATGGGGATGACCGTTCAAAAACACAGCTAACCATTAAATAGGTTGCCATATTCCTTACGATTCAAAAGAATTAAGAATTAAGGGGCTGGGAAGAAAAGAGTAGAGAAAGACAAAGGTTAACTATACCAGATAGAGGATTTACACCTGGGAGTACTAAACCCAACTGACAGCCAAGATGCAGAACTGACTCATTTGCTTATGTCTGGCTCTTTGAAAATATCCCATGATTCTTTTTTAGCTTGGCTCACCCTAAACAAAGAATGGAATTAACAGTAGATGTAACAATGATCTGACTCAAAGAGCTGACTCAGCCCAAGTTAGGATCTTGGTTTTCAGGTCCTCTGCATTATTGAAAATAAAGCCATACACAACATTATCTTAGAATCTAAAAGATGCAACAGTATTCTAAATAACTGCCTGCTATTGAGAAAGTTCTGCAGTTGGACATCATGACATTTATATATTTTATCTATAGCACACATTCTTTAAGTAGCTAAAACTTGTCAGGCAGCATCCAGACACTGACTGAATTAAAAAAAATTCAATCCTCTACAAGGTTACTTTAATATGCATCTTCTGAGCAAATTCTGGACCAGACCAAAACAGAGGATACATTATTTTATAACAGCTTTTACTGACTGGAGGAGGAAAAACAGTTTCTCCAATTTTTCTTTCGTTAGCTCTAAGTTAAAAAATGTTTTTGAATTTAATTTGGTAATATAATAATGAATATTATGTAAAAGCCTTAAGTAGATCTGTAATATACATGAAAGAACTCCAGCTCCAAACTAATTTAAGGCACATATCTGAATATGTATCATAATATTCAGAACATTTTGTATGTTGGTTTGCAACTAGTTACACAGTTATAATTGGCAGTGCACAATAAAGAAAACACTTTTTGGCACAACCCACAGAAAAAAAAGGATTTCAGGCCAAAAAAATGGGAATTCCCTTCTTCTTACACAAATGTTACACTATTATTAGTCAACATTAGAACTAGTTTGAGAGAAAATGCAGTTCCAACATAAGTAGAAGAAAACAGATCTGAGACAGTTTGGTGTAGCAGTTAAGGTACTGGCCTAGAAACCCAGAGACTGAGTTCTGAGGCATGAAAGCTGGCTGCCTGGCTGACCTCCAGCCAGTTACTCTCTCTCAGGCCAGCCCACCTCAGAGGACTGATATTTGAGGAAAATAGAAGGAAGAAGGGGTATTATGTATGTTTGCCACCTTGAGTTACCAATAAAGTAATGAAAGTGGAATAAAAATCTAACAAATAAAGTAAATAATAAATACATTTCTTTGAGTTGTTCTGTCCATGAATATTTTATATATTTTCATGCAATTTCTGCTTTTACTTTATGGGTTCCATCCTTTTGTTTCTTTGAATTATATATTAATTACAGCCATGCAAATGGTGCCGTTAATTTAAGCCATACAGTTTAGTAACATCTGACATGTATCAAACCTTATATTTGTACTTTATTACTAGCATTGTTTTCATTAACTGCATTAGCACTGAGCAGACATTGACTATGAAATGGTAAATAGACTATATTCTTAATGAACAATGCTCCTTTCAAGTTTTACCACAAAAGGATTTGAGCTGTCCATCCAAACCAATATTTTTCATATGCAGATACTAGAGAGTTATGATTAACCAATGCTTCCTGATGCATGAGTCCATTTGCAGCAGAAGTCAAGTTGGCTTATTTAAAGAACACATTTGTGGTATATCTTCTCTTTTCTCTCCATTTTGACAGGTGAACAGAACATCAGAATATGTTAGTAACAAAGATGATGCTCACATTTTATGTTGAAAGATGCATTTGTTGTCCGAGCTTCTTCTCCAGTAACTACATTCCTGGCAACACATTGGAAGTTCCCGCCATCTTGCTGACGATCAATAGATGCAAACTGAAGGTTGCTCCCTTCCTTGAAACGCCGTTCCGTGTCCTGAATAGATTCCCCATTCTGTAACCACTCAAATTCAATGTCTCTAGGGTCTTTCACTTCACAGCGCAAAATGGCACCACGGCCATGCAAGGCATCCTGGGAATATGGCTCTTTAGTGAAGGATATCTTTGCTTGAGCCCCAACAGCTGAAAAGAGCAAAAGAAACATGTTACCATCTGATTAACTAAATAACTACCTTAATACAAAGCTTTATTTGTTTATTTAGAAGCTGCTCGGTTTCAGAACAACTCTTGGAGGCTTACACTTAAAATAAAAACAAATGAAAAGAATCTAATATCTGGATAAAGCACATATCAGCCAATCAATCAGGGTTCTAAAAACACCCTACTCCAAGGTCTGGGTGTATAGCCAGGTTCTTAAAGACTTCTGAAACTTTGTCAAAGTGGGAACATTATGGATATTATTATAGAGGGAAGGTGTCACAACAGGGATAGATGACATTGTTTAACTGAGAGAATCTGAAACACACCAACTAAATCTCACCTTAGTGGACAGGCAGAAACTATGGAAGATAGATTATCTGACAAATAACCTGATCCTATACCAGGGGTAGGCAACCTTGGCTCTTTTATGACTTGTGTTCTTCAATACCCAGAATTCCTGAACCAGCCATGCTGACTCAGGAATTCTGGGACTTGAAATCCACAAGTCATAAAAGAGCCAAGGTTGCCCACCCCTGTACTATACCATGGTACTATAGTATACCCCTGTACTATACCGTCTTAAATCGTACGTGGAAGCTTACTGGCAACTACTGTGGCTCGCGGAGCAATGTTATCAAGTGACATGATGAGACATGTCCAACACTGCCTGCACTACTATATTCTGGGCCAGCAGTAGTTTCTGAAAGATCTTCAAGGACAGATCCACATCCAGCATTGTTACAGTCCAACAATGAAGTGACTAGGGCAGTGGTTCTCAACCTGTGGGTCGGGACCCCATTTGGAGTCGATCGACCATTTCACGGGGGTCGCCAAGCAAGGCTGTCCGCCATTTTTTTTGTCCGCCATTTTTTTTGTCCACCTTTTTTTTTTCCTTTTCCGGCGGGTGCCTTACCTCCCTTGGGCTGGGCCAGCTGGTAGTCGGCCTGCTCCGTCTCTGCTGCTTGCCAGCTACGCCTCGGCCGGCGTAGGGGGTGGAACCACGCATGCGCGGCGCTCCCGGGCAGGGAAAGTCCTCGACTTACGACCGGTTGGGTAGTCCTCGACTTACGACCGGTTAGTCCTCAACTTACGACCGGTTTAGTCCTCGACTTACGACCGGTTGGGGTCGCGGCATTAAACAGGTTGAGAACCACTGGACTAGGGCATGTGCGATTGTCTAGAAGGCTTCCTGATCCAAGAATGACTACAACTAGAACTCCAAATGAAGATATACAAATTACCTATTGGCCATAGCTGCCACTGCTCTTCGAGTCTGAAGGATCTCCAGACTGGGAAGTGCAACCCCATCAGATGCAAGGGGCCTAAAAACCCATAGCGACTCAGGCTTGGCAAGATTGAATCTAAGTCTGTTCCTTCCCATCCAGGCCCACAAAGTTTTCCAGGGTACTGATGGCATCAATTAGCCAGCCTGGGATATAGAGGTGCAACTGGGTATGATTTGCATATTGATAATACTGAATTACGAACCAGTGAACCATCCAACAGTTTCATGTAAATGTTAAAACAAAAAAGGGGAAGAATCTGGGTCCTTGGCCCCTCACTGATTACACAGTCTATTGAGAAAGGAGAACACAGTACACCCAAACTCACCTCACACCCAGCAACCAACTCCCAAACCTGACAACAATCTAGAACAGTGATGGCGAACCTTTTAGAGACTGAGTGCCCAAAACCCGCCCCTGCCCCGCCCCCCCCCACCCACATGGCCACCTACCGCCTCCACGGCCTGCCGCAGATTGCCATGGCAGCCCAGCAGTGCCATGGCAGCCACGCGCTCCACCCATGGCCCATAGCATCATCTGCGTGCGACGGGGCACGAGTGCAGTGTCTTGACCCCGCTGCCCGGCTGCCATGTCCTTAGCTGCTCAGGGGCGATTCTCCCCCGGGGGGGCTGCTGGTGAGGAGGGGCCATGGGGGGAGGCGGGGCTGGGGCGATGGCGCATGTGCCCACAGAGAGGGCTCTGAGTGCCGCCTCTGGCACGCGTGCCATAGGTTCGCCACCACTGATCTAGAAGGATACTACAGGGATAACGTTCTGCAATACATGGTATGTACATTAATTTCCTAGGAGATGTACAATATATTGGTATAACATGACACTCAAACATTCCATTCAAACTTACACATTTAAAATGGAACAATTTGTTGCAGAAAGAAGAGTTTTATTTTAATAATAAAACTTAACAATATACAATAAGTAAAATGCTTATGGTCACCAGGGCACCAATATTAATAAATGCCACACTCAGCAAGAGGCTCCTTTACACAGCTAGGGTTATAAGGCTAAGGCATCTGAGCTGGGTTGGATCATTTTCTTATGCTTGGTAGATTAAACATTTACACATTAGTATCTCCATTACTCACATCTGACATATACAAAGAGACTTCAATGGCTTATTCGGATAAACCTACACAGCAAAAGACAATTGCATTTCCTCTCTTTTGCAAAAAGTTTGCAAAAGGAAAGAAGAGACAGAATTGCTTTTACTCAACAGCAGAGTGTTCCAGAAAAAAGTAAAAGAAATCTGATATCCTAAATTAGTTGGAATCTAATGTAGATTGACAAATGTGTACTTCTAATTTGAATTTAGTACTTACCTCCATGGACATATACATATATGGATACACACACATACACAATGCTTACAAATAAATCAAATGTGTTTATGTTCCATTACATATACAAACTGAATACTTACTGGGATGCTCATCTGGAAAATGCAAGTTTGAAGCTGTCTGATGTGATCAAATAGTATGTATTCATTATAGTGCTATTTATTTTACAAAAAACCTACTTTAGAACTTCACTGTGTACAAGACAGGAAAAATTTTGTGTTTGGGGAGAAATTTTGGCCAAGTATTATTGCACACGTCAATACCAAACTCAGAATGCAAAACAAATGAGATTTAAAATTTAAAAATTAGGGGGATACATTTGTTGCACTCTGAAACACTTACATAGGCTTCAATCATTTAAAGATGTCTAAGAAAAAGAACAGAAATCATTGAAAAATCTGGAAAGCAGAAGAATGACAACTCTGACTTGTATTTTGCTTGTTGAAAAATTTAGAGAGCCCTTTTGTTTGTACGATGCAGCAGAAGAATGATTCTAACTCTAGGGCTAACAGAAATAAAGCTTTCAAAAGGTAAAACAAGGTAGTAAATAAACAGGACTCTAAACTCAGTGATCATACAGCACAGATAATCCTTGCTTACTGACTTGCCTTGTTTAGTGAACGTTGTACAAGTGCTGACGGTGATGAGAATTTAGTAGTAAATAGATGCCCTCATTTGCAACTTTCACAGCATCCCTCAGTCACGTAATTGCAGTTATAATCAGCACGCATTTTCCAGTACCTGACCTGTTTTTTTTTCCTTTGCTGAGCAGAGAAATTGGAGAAGGGATTACAAGAGAGTAAATAGGCACACAATAGGGAATACACATTGAAAGTAATGCAGTGGTGTTTGCAGCCAAGTGCACTATGCAAATTCCCCACTGTATGCCTGCTTACTTGTAATCCCTTCCTCTCCAATCTCTCTAGGGCAGGGGTGTCAAACTGCCACCCCTTGGCCGAATCGCGTCCACCCCATTGCCGGCAATGAGAAAAAAGTTGCGATACATCACATCATGACACGTCACGTGATGTTGTGAGTTTGACACCCCTGCTCTAGGGAAAGGAGAAAGAAATATCCTGACCCAAGGCCTGATGGAAGAACCACATTTTCAACAGCTCACAAAAGGCCAGCTTTCTTAGGTTATAAACGAAAACCAAAGTTTCTATTCTTATGCAATGCAGATTCCTTCCTGATCTGAAAAGTGGATAATTATCCATGTTTAAACTATCAAGTAACTCAGCAATAAACTACTGTCAATCATGTCAGTGAACTAATTAAAATTTATTAATTCCATTAGCACTCCCCTGGCATCAACAAAATAGATTCATGTGTGTTTCCACTTGTATCAATGAGTGACCCTAGCTCAGTGTTTCTCAACCTTGATAATTTTAAGGCATGTGGACTTCAACTCCCAGAATTCCACAGGAATTCTGGGAGTTGAAGTGCACATGCCTTAAAATTGTCAAGGTTGAAAAACACTGCTGCTAGAAGAGAGACAGTAAAAAGATCAATGACAATGAATGGCAGGAAGCAGCGGCTGCATAACTTGCACCTCAATAAGCATCCTAGGTGCCATTTTTTGGTCAGGCTACAGATAAAGAGATCAACAGCATCATGAAACTCCATGCTTACTCATTTCTATGTGGAAATTATTTCAGGTGCATCTAGCTAAAATGGACTAGCTTCCTGCTTAGGGGAATTCACTACTAATACTCATGAACCAGGATCTACAAATAATTGAACTTTTTATACTCCTCAGATTACACACTGGCTGTAGAAAGGGAAACAAAGGGCAATTCAACAGTTGTGGCTCTTCATCTAATTTAGTCCCCAGGAGTGAGCGCTCATGTGGAACAGGGTCAAAGCAGCTTAGAATCTGAAGATCAGTCAGATAGGAGACAGATGCTAAGAGGCATGTGTGTAAATCATTTGTTTTTAAAGACAAAAATATAACGTCTAGGATTCATGCTCTACTGCTAAAGTTCCATGGCTTGTTACAGCAAATGGTTCTGTTTGTTGTTAGCAAGCTCATCTGTGAATACTAAAGGCTCTGAAATTCTAAACACAGAGAAGAGGGGAAGTGTGTGAAAGCAATTTAAAGTATTCAGTCAGAGCCACAAATGCTGAGTATGCAGATCCTCATAACAGCTGGTGAAGATCAGCAATTAACTCTTTTCCTCCTCTCCATTTTAATTCTGGAAACTGCCAAGCAACCAGTCTTCTAACTTGCAGCTGTCTGATTTCTTTGTTTCAGAAATGGATATATACATTTAATGCCTATGAGCCTCCTTCTCCCTAAGACATAGATAAATCAGTGTATGAATCAGATGATAACCATAGTATTTTCAAATAGGGCCTCTCCTATATCAAATCTGCATTCCAATCCAGATCAGCACATTTCGTGTTCTCATAAAGTGGACTACTTTGAGAAGCCGAGCCACATTTTCTTCTGGTTCAGGTGTGATACAAGTCAAATGGCAAAACCTCTCTTTCACAATTTGTGATCCTGGGGCATTTGTTCTACCCTTGCCCCACTCTGCCTACTGCCATTTAAATGCAAACCTCTTTCCTTTGGCCTCCAGCAAAGCATTGCCCTCCTTACTTCATACAAAAACTCTTCACTAATGACTGCACCTGGTTGCAAAACTAAGATGTCATGCCATTATTATAGCTTTAAAGAAGAAGGCAGATAAAGGAAGAGAACTGTCTTGGCAGTCAGCATGGTGATTTTTACAATCTCCTATTCACTGGCTGGTTACTGGTTCAGTATTTATTAATGGGATTTATGGAGTTTATAGGCTGCCTCAAACTATCATGACTTTGGGTAGCTACAATATTCATTGCCAGCTCCTAGCATTTTAGTATCAGTAAGGCTGAATGTCTATAGAGATTCTCAATCATCCAGGTCATGGTTATCTCAATGGTGCTTTCTCCAAAAGGCAAGTAAACTTTCTTGGTGTTTTCTTTGAAAACGTTTGCTTCTCATCCAAGAAGCTTCTTCAGGTCTGAAGAACTAAACTGAGAAGTTTCTTGGGTGAGAAGCAAAAGGTTTTTTTAAAAACACACACCAAGAAAGTCTAGTTGCCTATTTGGAAAAAGCACCTTTAGAACAGTAGAGCTGAAGATAATTTCATAGCTGATTTAAAACTATTTTGGAGAATTAAAGTATTGCTATGTGATACAGCATTAATAATAATAATAATAACAACAACAACAACAACAACAACAATAATAATAATAATAATAATAATAATAATAATAATAATAATAATAATAATAATAATAATAATAAAGTTGGAAGGGACCTTGGAGGTCATCTAGTCCAAGCCCCTGCTTAGGCAGGAAACCCTATACCATTTCAGACAAATGGCTGTCCAGTCTCTTCTTGAAAACCTCCAGTGTTGGAGCATTCACTGCTTCTGGAGGCAGATTGTTCCACTGGTTAATTGTTCTAACTGTCAGGAAGTTTCTCCTTAGTTCTAGGTTACTTCTCTCCTTGATTAGTTTCCACCCATTGCTTCTTGTCCTGCCTTCAGGGCCTTGGAAAATAGCTTGACTCCCTCTTCTTTGTGGCAGCCCCTGAGATATTGGAACACTGCTATCATGTCCCCCCTGGTCCTTCTCTTCATTAAATTAGACATGCCCAATTCCAGCAGCCGTTCCTTATATGTTTTAGCCTCCAGTCCCCTAATCATCTTTGTTGCTCTTCTCTGTACTCTTTCTAGAGTCTCAGCATCTTTTTTGCATCGCGGTGACCAAAACTGGATGCAGTATTCCAAGTGTGGCCTTACCAAGGCACTGTAAAGTGGTATTAACACTTCACGTGATCTTGATTCTATTCCTCTGTTAATGCAGCCTAGCACTGTGCTGGCCTTTTTGGCAGCTGCAGCACACTGCTGGCTCATATTTAGGTGATTGTCCACTAGGACTCCGAGGTCCCTCTCATAGTTACTGCTATTGAGCAAGGTACCTCCTATACTATACCTGTGCATTTGGTTTTTCTTACCTAAATATAGAACCTTGCTTTTTTCACCATTGAATTTCATTTTTTTAGATAGTGCCCAGTGTTCAAGTCTGTCTAGATCCTTCTGTATCTTAAGCCTCTCTTCTGGAGTGTTGGCTATTCCTGCCAGCTTGGTGTCGTCTGCAAATTTGATGAGTTCCCCATCTATCCCCTCATCCAAATCGTTGATATAGATGTTGAAGAGCACTGGGCCCAGAACAGTATGAGTACTGTTCATAATTAGGTATTTTGGTGAAAAGGGAAGGATGGAGAGAGAGAGAGAGAAGAGGAGAAGCTATCATTTTTGCCCTGGTCAGATTATGGTCTTCAAATATATAGTGGTATCTTGGTACTCATCATTAATTCATTAGTTTCAGGACCAAAAACGATGAGTACCAAACATTTTTTCCCCATAAGGAATAATGTAGTGAGTCACAAGGTAGCTGACATCGACAAGTTCTACCTTGTATGTTGAGTATCAAACAAACGATGAGTACCGGAACAAAATGTTCATGTCAAAATACACTGAGTACCAAATTCGATGAGTTTCAAAGCACTTATATACCAAGGTACCACTGTACTGAATAACTGACAACCCTGTAATAGACTTTATGATGAAATAAACACAATGTATATAATAATATATAATGTATTTAAATCACCTTTCACAACTCAAATTCCCAGACTGTCATTCAATGTTTCTTAAATTTAATTTTTCCCGACCTATAGACGTATCTTATTTTCTTATAGTGGTTGCAAAAGAATGCCAGAGGCAGTTTCCATCATCAACTGTTCTTCCCCCATAGTAATGACTTACAATGATGCCCTGTTTATCCATCAATTCATTGCAGCTGTTGCCTTAACAACAAAGGATGTTTAAGTATCTCAAGGCTAAGCAGCAAAGGGAAACACATGTTCCTATATTAAGATACACATGTGAAATCAGCAATGCAGCATATCAATTTCCATACTAATTTTAATGTAGCAAATGTTTGCCATCTAATTTAATAAAGAATTAAAAATAATGGGTGATAACTGGCCAATGGAACTGCAATAAATGTTGCTTTGCACATCAAGATGTACAAATGTATTTGAGCCTACTGTTTTAACAAACCAAGAAAGTGTATTTGCTCCAAGTTGTATGTTTTCAGCTCCTTTTAATGAATGTATTATTTCTTAAGAGGAAGCCCAAATTTTGAAATAAATATTCTTTTGCTAGATTTTCCAAACCATGTGATTTAAATTTTAAAACACTGTGATCAGTTTTTGCACTCAAAAAAAAATTTCAAGGAAGTCTTACATACACATTCAATCTCAAAAAAGGAAATAAAACATGCATTTTAATTAAGTTCAAATGGAAAATCATTAACTAGATTTAAAAATATATAGTTCAAAACTATGAAATTCGAAAGAAAAACAAGTTCTCATATGTCTTTCTCTGGCCAGTAGAACATCATGGAATCAAATATCTAACTTAATCTTATAAGAAACAGCAGTGATTAGATCAAAGGATATATTTCTTACTATATAGGAGTACTATACTAAAATTATGTTCAGAGAACATCAGAATCCCTCAAAAGTTTCTTGGAAATTTCTTAACAAGAAGATCAGAGGTAATTGAGCAGTTTCCAAGACTGCAAAAAAAATGCTGGGACACGAAAATTTCCACTTCAAGCAAGAGCAAGACTCTACAGTTCTGAACATTATCTTCATAATCTGATTTTTATGCAAGAACATTTCCTTGCTAGATTTGGTAATATGAGAAGAGTTTGCTTTAAGGTGAAAAATCACTCATCTTTATCAAAAAAATTTCAATCCCATGATATTTTCGAGGAAAACATACTAGATCAGGGGTGTCAAACTCGCAATGTCACGTGACACGTCGCGATGTATCGCAACTTTTTTTCCATTGCCGGCAATGGGGTGGGCATGGTTTTGCCATGACGCATCCGGCCCGTGGGCCAGCAGTTTGACACCCTGGTCATGAAACATACTATACTGTAACCAATGTCAGAAAATTTTTCCTTACTTCTAAAGTTGGGTCTCTCTTTAACAAGCTTCCATCCATTACTTCTTGCCTGCTTTCTGGTGCTTTGGAGAATAAATAAATTTCCTCTGTGACAAACCTTCAAGTACTAGAAGACAGCTACCATTTATCAGTTATCATAACTCAATTGTGAGTTGCAGAAAATGCTAAACAAACACCCTAATACACTCTGAAACACTTTTTATCTTTACATTCCAAGTATTGCATATCCTTAGTATGATCTGAGAAGTACTAGATTTCAACACAGAAAATCATTAACAAGCAACTTCCTAATATAGCTAAGAGAGGAAGCAAGCAAATCCAGTGTCCTGAACCTGGATCATGACATATATAGCCACTCATCTCACAAATCAAGTGACTGGGTGGCATACAACAAAGCTAAAAAAGTAATAATTAATAAATAGCAATTGTTACAATCAAAAAAATCATTAAAACTATAAAAATACAGCTAAGAAAGAAATAATGGGCAAAGGAATGCTAATAATAACAGAGCCGCCTCACTAGTTCAGCAGTCCCCTGGGGTCCCCAGGCTTGTTGGTATAATCAGATCTTGAGGGATCTTTGGAAGGTCAAAACCAATAGTGCCAGCCAATTTGGAGAAAAGCCCTTCTGAACGGTCATGAGAACGATCACGGTTCATTAATGTTACTAGCCTAGGAAGGTTATTTGGAATCATCGGTATGTTCAGATAGTAAGTTTTGTTGGCTGTATTTAGAAATGTATGTTGGATAAGATAAGATAACCTTTATTGTCATTTTTTTACTGTGGGCACAACGGCAGATATCAAAAATGAAATTTAGTTGAAGAAGATAACCCATTTGAAGAAGGCAATGTCTGAAAGCACCCAGTTATTGGATCAGAAATAGCAGCAGCAAAATTCTACACACATGCACATTATTCTCCCCTAAATTTGAGTATTTATTGTTATGATACTTTTAGGTAAATAATTTTTTATGTATTTCAAATAGATAAAGTGGGCTTGGCTTAACAAGCTATGAATACATCTATAAAGATTCTCAGTCATCCAGGTCATGACTGTCCCGAAGATGCTTTTTCAAAAGGCAACTGGACTTGTTTTTCCTTGAAGACATTTCGCTTCTTATCCAAGAAGTTTTTTCAGTTCTGAAGAAAACTGAAGTTCTGTAGAGAACTGAAGAAGCCTCTTGGATGAGGAGCAAAATATCTTCAAGGAAAAGCAAAGTCTAGTTGCCTCTTGGAAAAGCACCTTTGGGACAAGCTATGAATACATACATTCCTATTCAGACAATTCCAAATAGAACATTTTAGAGTCTCTTTTTTATTTTGCTCCCTCCCAGATTAACACAGCTTCCTTCAGCACAGGTCAAGCATAGCCTGGTTTTCTTGTATTCTGCCACCTTTGTCAAGTTACTTTCACTGTTTGTTCTGTCCTCCAAAATTTGCAGCCTTTTCCACCAGCTGCTCAACAGTTCTCTCTGGAAGGTCCTTAGAAAATATTACTTCACAGAAAGAATAGTGGAAGCTTAGAACCAAACTTCCAGCAGAAGTAGTGAGTCAGTCATCAGTAACTGAGTTTAAGCATGTTTGGGATAAACATGCCTATCATCCAATAAATAAATAAATAAATGAAACATTAAATTAAATTAAAAAAGATTCAGAGGCCAGACTCGATGGACCACTAGGTCTTTTTCTATTGTTCTGCTTCATCCTGCTGCTGGACATAGCATGTCTAGTCCTCAGCATACAAAAACAACTCCAGGATTGTTCAACAATCTCATATCTATTGCTTAACATTTCTGACTTTTATAAATGTTCAGTTATAGGGCAGGCATGCCTGCATCCAGGTGTTTTACTCAGGCATAAAGTTTCTGGCTATCTATATGGCACTGAAGCTGATTTTGGCACACACACAAAACCCCTTTTAGCCGTGAGATGATTAGATTATTCTGTGTCCATCAGGGAAATTCACCTAGCCATACCAAACTATCTTCATGAACCTAATTTTTCAATGCACCAGAATTTCTCATCTTACATATTTTCTAAATGATAACATAAATTTCTCCCTAATATAAAACCAACAATTTTAATCAAAACTAGGATTTGTCTATGAATTATGGAAGAGCTCCTTTTATTCAGAGAAAAACAAGATGCTAGAACAAATGGCTGCAGCATCCCTGAATTGTTAACCTTTCTTTGAAAAAAGGAACCTCTAGACAATACCTCTTTTATTTTTCATTCACTGTTTCCTCTTTCCCCCTCATTTCCATCCAGCATTGTTCTTCTCTTTCCTTCCCCTTCACTTACCTCATCTTATGCTTTTTTCCTTGGCTTGCTCTTTTTGCTAGAAACAAGAGGGATGTATGTCTAATTGACAAGAAAATATTTGTATCTGAGAGAATAATTGTTAACATGCAGATGAGGGAGTTACAATTTTCATAAATTGGACATCTTATTTTACAAGTGATTAATAATCTAGAATAGAATAGAATAGAATAGAAAAGAAAAGAATAAAATATGAAAGGAACCTTGGAGGTCTTCTAGTCCAGCCCCCTGCTCAAGCAGGAGAACTTATACCATTTCAGATAAGTGACTGTCTAGTCTCTTCTTAAAAACCTCCAGTGATGGAGCACCCACGATTTCTGAAGGCTGATTTTTGTTCCACTGGTTAATTGTCCTCACTGTTAGGAAGTTTCTCCTTAATTCCAGGTTACTTCTCTCTTTGGTCAGTTTCCAACCATTTTTTTCTAACCCTAATCCTCTGGAACTTTGGAGAATAACGTGCCCCCCCCCTCTTCTTTGTGGTAGCCCCTCTACTGGAATACAGCTATCATGTCACTCCTATTTCTTCTTTTCTTTAGATTAGCCAATCCCAAGTCCTGCATATGTTTGAGTCTCCAGGCCTTTGATCATCTTAGTTGCTCTTTTCTGAATTTTTTCCAAAGTCTCAACCTCTTTTTTGTAGTATGGTGGCCAAAATTGGTTGCAGTATTCCAGGTGCGGTCTTACTAGGGTTTTATAAAGCGGTACGAATGCTTCGCATCTAACTGGAGATCATCCAGACTTTTGGAGTACAGTGTTCCAAAATACCAGGCAACCACAGAAAAATCTACTTTTGAGCATACATCACTTTTATATCCAAAGGAGAGGGACTTGAAGCATTCCTTCCCTGCAGAGAAGGCAGATTCCATTTGGAAAAGAAGATGCCACAAGTAATATAGACCCCAAACATATACGACTTCACAAATGAAAACCAACATTCAGAATTCTATTCAGAAACACACTGGCAACCAACACCGCACCCACAATATAGTGTAACTTTGCTATTTATATCACTTAGCAACATGCAGGCTATCATGTCCTGCACTAACTGATGTTTTCAGATAATTTTTTAAGGCAGTTACAAGTATAGTGAGTATAGTAAAGTATACACGTACCAATAATCCAATCTAATGAAAGCATACGTGTTACCAGGACCTTTTAATCAAAAAGGATTGCATCAGCCAAAGCTGAAAAAGGCTTCCTGGACGTCACTAACTGCTACTCAGCTAGAAATTGTAAATCCGAGCAAACTATTAAAGAAAGGCCTACATCAGGGGAATCTGATTCTGTCCAGAGCCAGTGTTGCCCCCAAAATAGTTTCTGGACAAATAACAACTTTGCCTTGCTAGGATTCAAATTCAATTGTTTCATTGCATCAGTCTCTCTTAATCCCTGAATCTTATATCAGTCTTATCAAAACATCTATTCTCCAGCTATATTGTAATAAGAATTCCTCATCAGGTCCAGCAATCTTAAGTCCTTGTTGATGGGGGCTGGGTGAACAGTGATTATATTTCAATACATGACAAGAGCATCAGATTGTCCTTCAATGTAGACCAAGTCACCACAAGAAATACCAAAACTCTAAAATAGTAAATATAGGTTAGTATGGCAGAATTGTGAAAGACTGAAGCATTTCCTTTCTTCCTTCATTTGGTTTATTAAAGAGAGTCAAGGTGAAACAAAGTTGGCCTTCTTTCTCACGCCTTTCTAGTTCATTCCAGGCTAAGTTCATATTTTCCTAAAAGCTGTGGCATACTTTTTTCAAGGCCACCTTATGCTTTTCTGGAGGAAGATGCCTCAATCTGAAAATAAGGTTCTTTTAGATTCCTTAAAATCACTGTGGGAAGAATCCAGAGAAAGAAATATTTTAGGAAATATTAAAAAGGCAGAATATATTTCTCCAAAGGAATAATGGAGAAGATCTTTAAAAAGGCAGAAACTTCTTCCTCCCCCCAGCCAGAAAACTCAGAAGAAACCAGCTTTTAGAAATGCAGATGTAATAAACCATTCAGGAAGGTTGGGGCCAGGAACCTAGAAGCTATGAGATTAGGAAGACAAAGACCTCTAAAATCTACATACCCCACCCAAACTATAACCTCAAGAGCCCCAGAAGGTATAAAAACCCACCACTCCCAGCAACATGTGGTCAGCTTTCCCAGAGTCATGCTTCTGTCTGGCTTTGTTCTTCAATAAACTACAACCTTCTTTCTAAAGCAGTTTCCATTTTGTTTATTCCCAGCTTGGACTGGACCCTGATGAAGATTTTTCTTTCTACATCACTGTTAAAGGAGTTTCTCAGTTTTGGCTGATGGTGCAGTATCTTACAACCTATTAGCAAGCCTATGTGGTTAATCTGTTTCAGGACAGAAACGGAGGCCAAGGCAGTAAAGCTCATTTTTGCTATGATCACATCTTGAAGCAATTGGATTATTTTTGTCTCAGCAACTTCCTAACAGACATAGTTGAAGAATGTAACTATTCCCACAAGACAATCCACTAGGGCTCCTTGTTGTCTCTGCAGTGATCAACCTTATCTATAATGCTTCTTGGGGGGGGGGGAAACTGCCAAACAAAAACAGAAGAATCAATTGACAAATAAATATATTACTGTTGCACAAAGCTTCTGTGAATACCTCTTTATTGGTTTATTAAACCATTTGTAAAAACAATAAAGGTGGGAAATAAATAAATGCATGAGTCAACTGACAAGGAGTTAAGTGATTTTTAAAACATTTTGCAAATTCAGAATTAAATATTAATTTAACTTAGAATATAAAGACTTCATGTGGGCTTGCAAATATTTCTTCTTTCTTGTACATTCAAGATACAAGACTAACTTTACATGATAAAACCAAGAGGAGAAAGAGCCCTTGTTTTACATAACCAATAAAAACTAGTCCAAAAAGAACATATTTCAGATGTTGCTTATACCTTGGACAGATGTTATAAAGTAACAGGTCCCAGAGTTGATGAGACGCAGTGCTGCCTTTTATCCCTGCTATGGCACTGTGTTACACAAACATCATGTAATTATAAAGTACAATTGTCTTCTCTCTTTAGTACAAGCGCACACACTATACGTATAATTTAGATCTTTATTTTTTTCACCACAGATGTTGGTAATTAACAGAAGAGAACAAAACAAAAGTTACTACTAAAAGCAGCATAGGAGAGAAGCCCTAATTTCAAATAGTTGAAATTACTACCACCTCTGCAGCATTCAGACCTGGGAACATGGCCCAAAATGAAACAGGGTGAATCAGAGACTGAATTTATATATTGGCTTGAATTAGTCAACATCAGTTCTTTTTGACAGCGGGCGTCCAAGATATTTGGCTGCATTTTTTCCTTTCAAGTTCTGGAGTACACTGGAATATTTCACAGTTAAATAATTTATAATACTATAGTTTCATAATCAGCAAGCAGAAGTAAATAATTTGCGTCCATATATTGCAGAGATAAGAAAACAAACATCCCTCCCTCCCACACACAATTTGGAATAATATATGATATTCCTCTTCATTTTTGTTAATATGTTTAGGCTATACTTCCATGTACCTTTGAAATGTTTAACCTTTTAATTGTAGCTTCTATTTTTACAGAACTTGCTGAAAAGACCAAAAGTTTTGATTATTAATAAAATACAAATGAAAAATATGACTTATGAACGTTTTTCGCAGTTACAACATTTGCAGCATCCCCATGATCATATGATCAAAATTCAGATGCTTGGCAACTGGCTCATATTTATGACAGTTGCTGTGTTCCAAGGTCATGTGATCACCTTCTAATAAGCAAAGTCAATGGAAAGCCAGATTCACTTAACAACTGTGGAAAGAAAGGTTGTAAAATGGGGCAAAACTCACTTAACAAATTTCTCACTTAACAACAGAAATTTTGCTCTCAATTGTGGTCATAAGTTGAGGACTACCTGTATTGATAGTCATATTAATAACTGTTAATTAATTTCCAAAATATAACATCTTGAGAAGTAATTTACACATGCATGGAAACAAATTCAAATTATAGTTGTAAATGCTTCCTGAAAATTCAGAAAAACAAATGACAAAATTATAATCCTCAATCTTCAAACTTTATACATCTTTATATGTCAAAACTGCTGCTATAAATACTCCAATTTATAGAATAATTGGACAAACTCATATATTAATAAAATGCGGTTAGTACTAGAAATTCTTGGTCTCTCTATAAAACATATCATTACCTACTAAAAAAGAACCTTATGTTTTCCTCCCTCTCCTATAATTTAAGTTATTTATTATGAATTTTACAAGAGGTTCTAAAACCAAGATTTTTTTTTTTAAAGGTAGAGGCGCGTAAAGGTAAAATATCCCTTGCCTTAAACTTGATTTATTTTATTTTTAAATATACTTAACCACCTTAATATTCACTTGTGACTTAGATAATTTGCTTGGGCAAATATTTATGAAGGAAATAGAAGAAATACTACATTCTTTTGCTATGCTATTCAACATTTTCAAATGGTAATTGATTACCAGTACAATTTGAAAATGGTTCAGATGGTTATATCATTCCAATTTTCTAACAACTGGAACATTATTTATGAATTATTTGATGCTATCATACAAATAATCCTAAGTGGCAGTCAGAGACATTTGCCAGTGGCACAAAGAGCAAGAACCTGGAAAAGCTCAGAAGTCACATAGTAAAGACAGAAGTATCCCTAAGAATATTGTATAGGAAACACTTTCATGTGCTTCTGCTAATCAAGCAGAAATTGAATTAGAATGATACATCTTACAACTCGAGCTGATTAATGGCAAGTTAACTTTGAAGATGAACACTCTTTCTTTAATCATCCCCTTAATATCAGGTTACTTTATGATGTATCTCAGTCTACTACTATGAGGGACAGGTTTTTTTATATTCAGTATAGAGGCCAAGCAATGGAAGTTATATGTATATTTGGATACATAATGTGTACAGTAATGTCACATTATATGAATTTACATTTAAATTAAAAGTTTCACAAGGTCTTAGAACTTTCTATAATTTCTCATTTATTTTTAGTTTTTTATATATCCAACATCCAGCTTTACGCAAGCAATCCCAGCACATATTTCCTGAAACAACTTTCTGATCAATATTTATTCTCTTTACCTTTCTCACAAATCCCAATTTTCAAGTATTTTCCCAGTTTGTAATAGAAGTATGTTTGACTGATAGAAAACATCTTCATATAATAGCAGGATCTACAACTTGAAAAACTTGGCTGCTCTTTCATTATAAAGGATTTTGCTCTTCATTTCCATGGTTTGGCCTTAAAAAAAGAGGAAAATTTGGATTCTTACAGCTAACATAGAAAAAGCCTGTTAGAAAAGCGTGCTTCACTCTTAATAGAGGCAGGACATATTTTAAATCATTTTTCTTATTAAAATTAGTGGAAGTAAAATCTAATATAGGTAGACTTTGACTCACAACCATAATTGACCCCAAAATTTACGTTGCTGAGACATTTGTTAAATGAATTTTGCTCAATTTTATGACCTTTCTTGCCATAGTTGTTAAATGAATCTGGCTTCTGACTTGCTTGTCAGAAGGTTGCAACACATGACCTACAATCGTCATAAATATGAACCAGTTGCCATCATCTGAATTTTGATTACTTGACCATGGGGATGCTGCAATGGTTGTTAAGTGTTAAAAAGTCATAAGTCACTTTTTTCAGTGCCATTGTAACTTTGAACAGTCACTAAATGAATGGTTGTGTCAACTTTCCTTACCAGAACCTTGTAAGTCAAGAACTATCTGTAGTCTATGATTTCCAGCTGTACAATAACATATTCTATTTTATTTTCTGTTATTCTGAGATACACTCCAATAAAAGAGCTAATAGAAAAATTACCATTACTTTGACTTAAGCATTTCAATAAGCAAACAACATTATTCCCAGGTGTGTTTTGATCCACTAGGTCCCTGTCCGGACTAAGATTAAAAGCAAATAAAAAAGCAGTGGGAATACTGGTAACAGCATATGCATCAAGTTATAAAAAGGATCCATGTTGACTACAGTTTTTTTGCAGCAAAAGTACAGTCCTGGAAATAATCTCCAAGATTTGGAAAGCTGTTACTGGTCAAGATAAATAATCCTGAGAAACATAGGACGGATTCTACCAAAGAAATCTCTGTAAATGGATATTAACCTCTGAATAGTAGCAGCTGTGGCCTTCCTGTCTTACTCTCTTGATCGATAATTAGCAAAGCTCACTAAAATACACTTTCTCCAAATCTCACAGGTTTGATAATTTCATCTTCATATGAATCCCTTTCTATTGTTAAAGACAGAGAGCTGTCTTCTCTGAATCTGTAAATACTGAGGATGGGGGAGGTGAACAAAACTTTCATCACAACACACATTAATTCTGTGCTTCCCAGTCATGTATAAAGAGCTGTAGCAAGAATAAGCACAGAGTTCTAAAATTGTTAAAGACAATGATGGGGGGGAGGAGTGGGGGGGGCAGGGGTCCATTGTAAGCTTCAAGCTAAAAGTAGAAAGATCAGGAGATTTTATTTTATCCTTATCTGAGTTTCAGAGATTTTGTGACGAAAAATTAAACTAACTCTACAGAGAGTTAAATGTCAACTACAAAATTCTGATATAGTACTCCAAACTAATAGTCTGAAAACATATTATAGAATTATCTCCATAAAGCAGCAGCAGCAGCAGAATTTGTTAAACTGCCGCTGAAAGCAAAGTGGAAACTATGAGCTATAATTGGAAACACTGAAACCGTTGGATTGAAGAAGCATCTCATTAATGTTTCAGCTTTGTAGATGGCATGATGTTTTAAGCAGGAGTTCAGAAAAGTCTGTGGTCCCAAATAAACAATAATTATTTGAACTGTTTTAGGATGATTTGCCTTGGTCAGAATGAGTTGGAATACTTGCAAATTCAGTCAGACTCTACAAACCATCATACAAACTACAAATCCATAGAATGTATTCTATAATACAGTTGTCGTAGCACAATAAAAAAGTATGTAACATATGAAGTGTTACATGTTAAGTATCTATAATTTTTATTGTCAACTAGAAATAGCTATTCTGCTAGGCAATCATATGGAGATCTTACTCTATTAGAAATGTTTCCTGTTATATGCATTAAATATGTATTAATATAGAAATACATTATTTCCCATTTTGGAAACTTATATAAGCCCTGTTTAATCTGAAGCTGTCCAGATAGATTGAATTACATACAAGATTCCTCAAGAATGTTGTCAAGAATTTCTGGAAACTGTATAGATCTGGAGACTACCAGGCTATGGAAGGCCCACATTACTTATATTAATATGGGAAAATAAACCACCGAATTTTGGAAAAATCTAAATACAGCAATCCTATAATCTTTTGTGACTTGGAACGCATGCACTGATTTTGCATCAAATCCATGTTTTCTTGAGAACAAGTCCTTACAGGTTGGGTTTACTCTAACATGAAAACCTAATTATCACTTGTTAATTTAGTTTTAAACCATTTATTGAATCTAATTATTGATTTGATGGAAGCTATTTATTGATTTGATGGAAGTTTCCAACAGCAATTGACTGAACTACTTAATCAAAGATAACTGAAGCAACCAGAAACTCTTGTTAAAGATTGAATATTTAGCACTAAAGAAGAATGAGAAATACTGTAGTTAAGAAAGGTAGGATAAAAGAATAGTGTTATGACAGCTGCAAAAACAAAAAAAAGTAAAAAGGCTTAGAAAGGAAAGTCTGGAGGAAAAGAATATATATAAGAGATCAAGTCCATTAGAAGTATTCAAAATACTGTATGTATTTTAAAAAATATGGCAGAGATATTCATATATTGATCAGGTTCACATGTCTATTAATCCAAACTAACTGTATAAAACAACAGCAACAACAATATGCCACCTGACTCTTAATGGCCCTGGGTGGCTTACAATCATTAAAACATTTAAAAACAAATAAGAATGTCACCACCAAGGAAGGAAGGAAGGAAGGAAGGAAGGAAGGAAGGAAGGCATCAGTCATTCTCTTCAAAGAAGTCATTCTCTTCAAAGACCTAGCAAAAGAGCCAGGTCTTTAAGGCCCTTGGAAATATAGGCGGAAGCTATTGAAATTTCAGGGGGAATCTCATTCCAAGGATAGAATACTATATTCCTGATCTTCCAGGAGTCTTCATGCCCATGCAGCTTTTTGTCAACTATATGGAAATGGGTTAGTGCTGCTTTTTTCTAGTGCTGGTAACTACTTTTAGAATTCTAAATGTCACAGCACTGGGACATATCAGACAACACTTTGCCAAAACCAGATCTGTTCATCTAGTTCAGTCATCCAGCTTGCTGAAAATCTCCTCTTCTTTCAAAATACAGGGGATGGAGGCCAGATGTTAACCCTTTTCTGTAGGAGAAAAGGCTTACCACTTTTTCTTGCAAAGGGGTATGATGATAATCTTGAAGAAGGAATGTAAGAGCAGTTAAATAAACATCAGTTGAGCATGAGAAAGAGGAGGGAATGAGAAAGAAGCTCAACATTATTCTGCCTTGATTGGGAGGGGAGATACAAGGGGATAGAGGGAAACTGCCAGTTTTTCAAGATTCTGTTACTCTGGCCTACACCAACAGAGTACCACTAGACTTTGTGGTGTCGTTTCATGACCTAGCCTACTTGAAGGGTTAACAGTGATAGCCCCCACTTTGTGAAACACTCTCTCTCAGAGTACCTTCAGCCTGCACTAAAACAGAACAGTTTGATTCCAGTGAGTCTTTGGCCAAAATGACTTCTTTAATAATTTAAAAAGAGATATTTTGAACATATTCCATACATTCTACAGCAGCTCTCTTGAAGAATTTGCAGCTATAGTAAAAGAATTTGAGAAATACTGTAGTACAAAAGATGTCTTTTTAAATTGTCAAAAGAAATATTTCACTTTGGGGGAAAAAATGCCCATTTTTAATTCCTGTTAAAATGTTTGTTCTGGAATCTGACAGTTATTTCCCTATTTTTTTTAAAACTGGGATCCCGTTCAGACTTATTTAAAACAAAATGTTGTAGCGACAAGAATAGAAATACTTGGAGGTATCCACTATACTTTGTGTGGATAAGGAGTTCTGTGAGGAAGATATAAGCCATCTGGAGTTATTAAACCACTGCTAGAGTTTTTCAAATGATATACTGGAATTGCAGTATAAAGTATTCATCTGGGAAAAATGATGCAATCATTACAAAAGCATCCATAAGAATCAACTGTCCACCCCCTACTCAGCATGTGAGCTCTATTGTTTATTATTCCATCACAATGCAGACAGGGTAAGTGTTCTTATGCTTCTCTTCAAACTGGTTTGTGTACCTGAGTTGTTAAAAGAACACAGAACTTTTGTCTTAGATATTTCAGAAGATTTGTTCTTTCAGCATTCTTTCTTCCTGTTTAGGGGCTTTCAAGGACTTTTAAAATCCTTTATGCTGCATACCTTTTCAGAGAAATCACTTCAAAGAATTTCCTGGCAATGCAGCTGTTACAGCAATTTATTGTTTCAAGCACAGACTTAAAACCACCAACAATCACCCCCATTTTATCCTAGATTATAGACATTTAAGAGAAGATACCAAAAATAGATTAACCGATCACATTTAAGTATATCCACTTTTTTCTTTTATTCTTACATTTTCCTGTTTTATCAATACTAGAAGTTTGCTTCATTCAAGCAAATTTCTGGACTTACTCCTAGTGATAGATTTTCAACAACAAATAATGGGAATGGATACATGTAAATTCTCTTTGTATCAGGACTATTCTCCCATAGGGGTATGTGCAAAATATATTTTGTGTTGAATACAGAACCATTGCGTTCTTGAAGTTCTGCTCGCCATTTTAAATCAGAAAACCTGTAATATTTTGGTTCTTTTGGGTTTGAAACAAAGCAAAATATGGAAGTGTCCCTGATTTTACAGGACAAAGAGGGAAAGGCTGGTGCATGTCATTCTCTTCCCTTTTTTCCTCAGCAGTTTCTAGTGACGTATATTCCAACCACTGGCCTGCCATCTCCCCACCCCACATCTTCTCAGCACCTGCCTTCTCCTGTTTCCTCTAAGCCAGTGGTTCTCAACCTGTGGGTCGGGACCCCACTTGGGGTCGATCAACCATTTCACGGGGGTTGCCAAGCAAGGCTGTCCGCCATTTTTTGTCCGCCATTTTTTCCCCTTTTCCGGCGGGTGCCTTACCTCCCTTGGGCTGGGCCAGCTGGTGGTCGGCCTGCTCCGTCTCTGCCGCTTTCCAGCTACGCCTCGGCCGGCGCAGGGGGCGGAACCACGCATGCACGACGCTCCCGGGAAGGGAAAGTCCTCGACTTACAACCGGTTTAGTCCTCGACTTACAACCAGTTTAGTCCTCGACTTATGACCAGTTTAGTCCTCAACTTACAACCGGTTGGGGTGGCGGCATTAAAAAGGTTGAGAAGCACTGTTCTAAGCCATCACTGCGCTTATGTGCTAGGCTTTTTCCTGCTCTCCCCTCACCCCCAAATCTCTTCTGTCTAAGACATGCTCCTTAAGGTCTAGGCCTAAAACAACACAACCCAGTTTCATTCCACGCATGGTCCCAAACAACTGAAACACAAATCCAATCAGTTGTTCTCTATTTATGCATGGATGGTTTTCCAATCCCTATTTCATGTTTCTTGAGGAAAATTGTTTCCCCCCCCCACCCATTCCCCTATAGGCTAGAGATCAACTGCAGGAATGCAAAACAGAACCCCAGAAGGAAAGCCTTCTTTTTAGTAGCTTTGCCTAGGTTCTCTTGTGAAAGAAAAACAGCCTAATTACTTTTCGGATGTCCTTCTGCTGGTAGACAAAGATTTTTTTAAATGAGCCTCGCTCTGGTTTTTAAGTGAAACAACAGGTTTTTTTTATTGATATGTCTTAATTATGTTTAACTATAATTTTAATTTTATTACTGTTTTCATATTTGTATTGAAAATACAAAATATATATCCATTTTTTAAAAACAAACTTTAAAGTTTTACTTAAGAATTGCCAGAGTTAAGCATATCTGCAGTTTGTTGACTGCTTAGGTTTTCTGGCATGCATTTAATTTATTTGTTTATTGTCTCTGCAAGCAGCCTTTCATGCATACATCTGTTTACTATGAATCCTTGCTCAAAAAATTCAAGCTGGAGGGTGACATTTGCACCAAAAGAAATTACTTATATTATTAATACAATCTGTCCAATCTACCCAGGCAGAAGATGAAACCAGGAGACTGTGAGTTCTAGTCCTGCCTTAGGCATGAAAGCTGTCTGGGTGACTTAGGCCAGTTACTCACTTCACAAAGTTGTTTTGGGGAAAAGAGGAGGAGGAAGGAGTATTGCGTGTATTCACAACTTGAATTATTTATAAAAATAATAAAAGCAGGATAATTTTTTTTAAAAAAATCAAAGATTTGACTAGCAGATGTCCCATTTGTATTCTGGGTTTGAGGGAACACAATATGATTCTATCAGGTTTACAAGGATATTTGTATTAAGGCCAATTATTACTGGATTTTTTTAACATGGCCTCTGGTTTGGCTGAGCTCTTCAGAAATTTTCTTCCTCTTATCTAAATTAAGATAATATTATTTTACAAATATCTACATAATGATTTTTCCAGTATTGAAAACAATATATTCTGTGACTATAAACATTATCTTTTCTCATTTCTTCAACCTGGCTTCCCTCCCCCCCCTCCAATATTAAAGGATAATAATAGAGATGCCAGAAGAAACTTCCAATGATTGGGTTTTGTCCAAATTTCTATATTTTTCCATGTTTTAATGCATTGATTAGCAATAAAAACCATGTTTTTGATATCTTCCTTGCCTTATGTCAGATTTTTCCAATCTTAAAGTTCTCATTAAATAAAAATCACTACATTAAAAAAATCAAAGTAAGGAATGTGATGCATTCTTCTGGGCTAGTTATTAGTCATTTAAGATCTTTTTTGTATACATTTTCCTTCATTTATTTAGGTCTCTCATTTTAGAAATCTTATAAATGGAAAACTGAATTGAATGCCAGGACTGACTCTACCATATTATAAAATCAATCCTCAGATTTGTTTTAAACAAAAAATTAGATAAAGGATTCATTTAGAACACATTATTAGGAAAACCAGTTATATCAAGGTAATGCATTATTTTCAATAAACCAGATGATGACAATGCACTTGAAAAGTTAGTATTAATTTGCTTTTGAATTTCAGAGAGAAGAACACTATATAATAAAGAGAAATGTATCTTAACAAAGATAAACAACTTTGTTCTGTACTGTTTACATTTTGTTCTATTTACATTTGCAATTTGTCATTTCTTAAAAGCAGCTCAGAGTACTCTGGTCATACAACACTCTAAGAAGGCTTAGTCTAAAAGGCAGTGAACTGCCAAAATTCATAAGCAATATTTTTGCAAGTTATACAGCAGTCACATTTGCCACAGCAATTATAAGATTCCAACATGCCACCCAGAAACAGCAGTGAATTTATGAACATCTCTCTTGACATTTACCAGATTCTCTTTCCCTAGTTAAATTAATATTAAATACACAATAATGTGAAATCTCAGCTGCCAGTCCTTTGGTTGGTTTGGCCTTCATATGCATCTAGTTTGTCCCAAGAACATAGGACATCATAATGCATTGGCATAATATATGTGCGGATCCAAGTAGTGTGGCCTTTTGTAATTAACAGATGGAAATTTTGTAAATATGCAGATTTTCTAAGTGGTGTCCAAGGTTTTTTGGTATGGCACCCAGTATACTGATAACCACTGGGACCATCACGTCCAGTTTATGCCATAATCTTTCAGCTTTGATTTTCAGATCTTAATGCTTTGTAATCTTCTCCAATTCTGTGTCTTCTACTATCTATTGTACTATTCTACAATCCCTTGGTATTGCCGTATCAATTATCCACACTTTTTTTTAACATCAGTTAAATCTGGTATGTTATACACCAAGACTTAATCAGCATTGTAACAACCTCACAATCCATCAATGATAAAGGGTCCAGAAGCTAAATTATATGATGAACAGTTGAAGGAGCAAGGTATGTTTAGCCTATCAAAGAGAAAGTTTAGGGGGGACTGTCTTCCAGTACTTGAGAATTATCACAGAGAAGAGAAGATTGATTTATTCTCCAAAGCACCAAAGTGAAAGACAAGAAGTAATGGATAGAAGCTTGTTAAACTGAGATCCAACCTAAAAGAAGAAATTTTCTGACAATGAGAATAATTAATCAGTGGAATAGCTTGCTTCCTGGAGTTCTGAGTGCTCCATCACTAGAGAAATATGCAACAACTATTACCTAGGCAAAAGAAGATCTTTTTTTTTTAATCCAGAGAAGCAGAAAAGTATTTAGAAGCAGCTTAGGCAATTACTGCCCTCCTTCACTAAGGAGGAGATACAGCACAATCAGACTTACAAGAATCTATTATTAGTGCCAATCTCAATTAAATTTTAGCTTTTCAATGGACTTTATTTCCTAATCATGTCTATCAAGAAAACAGAACATGCACCGTGACAGAGAAGACACATCTTCTGGATCGTACAAGATGATATTATTTAAAAGAAGGCCATCAAAGCATACACATCCTATTGGATTTGATGGGATGGTAGGACCCTTGGGGAAAGGCAGTCCCACAAATAATCTGTGATATGGCTTGAAAAGTGATGTCTAGTACAACAAATTGCACTTGGAAACATACTAGGTCTCTTAGTGTGTCCAGAACTATCTATATCACTGCATTCTGGACCAGCTGAAGCTTCTGGAAACTTTTGAAGGTCAGCCAGTTCCAGTAGTCTAATCATGAGCAGAATTTCCACGAGCACAAGATTCATTTGTGCAAAACACTCACTAGCCATGGATGCAACCTGCTCTTCAAGTAGAAACTTTGAGTCCAAGAAGACTTCCAAACTGGGCACTAAATCTCTCCAGGGGAGTGCTTCTCCATCAAGAGTTAACAGTAACAAATCTCCAGATCCAGGGTTTTAAAACCCAAAGCTACTTGCCAGGGCTGACTTACAGCCTAATCTTTCCCATTCATACCCTCATAGCCTCCAGGGATTGAGCGAGCATCTTGATGGCATCACTTGTCATGGAAATAGTGGAGATACATAACTGAAAATCATCAGCATATTGATATTTCACTGGTGCCAATGAATAACATTGTGCAGCACTTTCATGCAAATGTTAAATAGGAATAGAACAATAGCTAACCCCTGAAGCACCACATATAAAAGGGACCTATGGCTAGACCTCTTTCCCCTTACTGGAACTAACTCTGGAAGAAAGAGGAGAACCACCACAAAATAGTTTCTCTCCACTCCCATCTTCCTAAGTTGATCCAAAAGAATACCATTATCAATGGTACCAAAAGCCGAGCTAAAGGGGATAAAGAAGAGTTTAGATATGCATTGGATAATATAAATATGCAAGTTAGCCTGCATTAAAAGCCACAAAAATGGTGATCAACTCCAGAAGAGCTGTGAGGTTTGGCCACATTAATGCATTATTCAATCATAAAATTCTACTTCAAATACTGCTTCATTTCTTACCCTTTCCACCCAAACATATTAAAACCATTTGCATAGTAAAAAAATCTAAGCATTTTCTGAAAATTTGTTTAAAAATAAAAAAATCAATCAACTGAAGAACATAATGTATATTGCAAGAGAAAATAGCCAACAATAACATCAGGCAATTAGGAGGAAAGAGTCAATTCAAGTGAAGTATATGGAAAAATGGCTAACTAAATTGTGGGAGTGCACTTTGATGTCTAGAATAACTTCATATTTGAAAATCAAATCTGAAGTAAAATTCAATTCTATTTGGAAACTATTTTTAGACTATAACTTTATATATGGAATTGTGCCACAATTTGGCTTTCAGAGTTGATATTCTGACATGGACTCTACATATGATTTACAGTGTAAGTTATTATCATCTATATTTTTTCTTCCTTTTCTTCTTTTAGGACTTCAACTATGCTAACAAAATATCCTCTTAAGTTTCATAGATACATGTTTTGATTTAAAAATATATGATTTTTTGATATGAAAATTCTCAAAGTATTATAAAATTTTAATTATGGACTACTAGAACATATCAGTAATGATATTTTTGCATTTATTGGCTATCTGCATGCATTTTACCCCTTATTTTTATTTTTTTAAATAGGTATTCTCTATTTTTATAATCTTTTAAATTTGTATTTGTATTTTTATGCCTTTCTATAATTATAAAGGATGTTGAAATAACATGGATTTATATAACTTAAATTCTGTATGAGTGAATTCTTTGCTTTCCCCGTTTATACATAAATTTATCAGATTATTTATTTATAAAATTTGTTTATAAATAAATTTATAAAATTTATAATTTTATAAAATAAATTTAATTATTTATACAATTTGTAGGCTGCTTATCTTATCTCAAGATAACACTGGGCAGCTTCCATTCTAATCTAGCATAGTTTTTGTGAAGCATTTTTGCACACAATCTTTCTTACACTGGCTAGTGATAACATTTTTTTACAGCAAAACATCAAAGCACATGCCTACATGTTAACATTGTTAACAGAGAGAACTTTAATCTAGCAGCTCCACAACTGAATGTTCTTTCAGGAGATGTCCACTTAGCACATACATCAGGACGCTTTAGCACAAAGATTATTAAAATGTATTTCAGGCCTTTTATGCTTCTATTATTGTAATCATATAATCTTTTATTGATCAAATTAATACTGATAAAATAGAATCTGTACTGTTTCAATAGGCAACACTTAGCATATGATTTTATGTAACTGCTGCTATGTTTTGTTTCAGTTGGTTGATATAACTGCACTTGTTGATTTTTATTTATTAATTTCTAGTGTTTGCTTCATTGTATGTTTACATATTTACTGAAACCTACTGTAAATGGGAGAGGCCATTCAGTTCCATTGAGTCCAATTCCTTGCTTAGCCCAGAAACTCTTAGCACTGTTCTGTTATAAAGTTTCTCCTAACCTGCAGCGTTTTCCCTTTTTGCTTATATAAATATTTATTGCTTTCAGAACAACTGCTATATAGAGTACCTCACAAATATAAATACAATAATCTGGCCTGTGCAAAAATGTAACCTGCAGCAGGCATATATTTGACATTCCTTTGAGAAAACATTTATATTTGCTGAATCTATTTCGTTCGTTTCTTTGCATCACTGAGTCATGGAGTGAATGTTGATATTACCAGCCTTCAGTATAGAGATAAACAACACCAACATTGACAGGGTAAGCTACTACAGGACACAATTGAGTCCAAGATTTTTGTTGCTAAGTGAGACATTTGTTAAGTGAGCTTTACCCCATTTTCTGACCTTTCTTGCCACTGCAGTTGTTAAGATAGTAAGTGAATCTGGCTTCCCTATTGACTTTGTCAGAATATCACAAAAAATGATCACATGACCCTGAGACACTACAACCGTCATAAATATGAGTCAGTTGCCAAGCGTCTGAATTTTGTTCATGTGACAATGGGAATGCTGCAACAGTCGTAAGTGTGAAAAGTGGTCATAAGTCATTTTTTCAGTGCCGTTGTAACTTTACATGTCATTAAAGAGCTGTGGTGGCGCAGTGGTTAGAGTGCAGTATTGCAGGCGAATTCTGTTGACTGTCAACTGCCAGCAGTTCAAATCTCACCAGCTCAAGGTTGACTCAGCCTTCCATCTTTCCGAAGGTCAATAAAACGAGGACCCAGATTGTTGGGGGCAATAGGCTGACTCTGTAAACCGCTTAGAGGCCTGTAAAGCACTGTGAAGTGGTATAAGTCTAAATGCTACTGCTATTGCTAAATGAACTGTTGTAAGTCGAGGACTATCTGTACTATATAAAATGATAAAAATCTCTACTCCCTTCTAGCACTTATGATATTATCTACTTTGATAATGAAACATCTGCAAGAAAAAACTAAGCTCTGAGAACACCAAAGACCCCACACAGAGACAGATAAATTACTAACCCTGGTAGAAATAAAAGCTATCGCTATTTCTTCTCAATAAAGATTCTGCACTGATGTCTTATACATTGTTGTCATGCTCTAACACTGTAATGCTTTTCATTGATAAACTACCTTTTTCTTTTAAGATTCTGCTTTGTACCCAATTTTTTTAAAAATTGTAGAAAATGGAATGCAAGAAGCACTGAAAATAATGTAATGTATTTGCATGTCTTATGGCAATAAAACTACATTCTTATATGTTTTATAGCTAATTATTTCCCGGCAAATTAAGATGACACCAAGAAGCATTGTTCCTTTTATAATCTTTCATTAGAAAAGGGGCGTTGTCTTACCTGAACGCCTTTTCTCAGCATGACGATGGAGAATCCACAGATGGATTGATCTTGTCTTCCTGCCCCAGAGACTAAGTCAATCAAACTTTGCCACGCCTCTCTTAGGCTAGGAATCCCCAGTCACAACGAAGGCGCAGCTGTTGATGACATTTCAAGTTGGTGGCTCAAATACCCCTGGCACAGGACCGGATGGACCCTAGAGGGGGGGAGCGGATTCTCCATTGTCATGCTGAGAAAAGGCGTTCAGGTAAGACAACGCCCCTTCTCCAGCATGACAGCTGGAGAATCCACAGATGGGACATACCAAAGCCTCACTGTTCCTATGGGTGGGAAGAAGTCTGGGCCTGTGTCCCGCCATCTGGTATTACTCTTTGGAGAACTCTCCTGCCAAATGAGGCGTCCGCAGAGGCGAACTTATCCAGCTTATAATGCCTCACAAATGGGGAAGGCGACGACCACGTCACTGCCTTACATATTTCCTCAATTGACACCTATGTTGCCCATGCCGCTGAGGTTGCGGCACTGCGAGTGGAGTGTGTGGTGATTCGACTTGGAACTGGTAAGGAGTGTGTCTGGTAAGCCTCTGCTATGCAAACCCTAATCCATCTGCCGATGGTGGAGGCAGTCACCTTCTGCCCCATTGGAAGGAAACGAAGAGGGCTTCAGATTTGCGAAAAGATGCAGTTCGCCTAATATAGTGACATAAGACTCTGTCCATTTACGTTCCGAGTCGTGAGACGGCTGGGGGCAAAAATCCGGCAGCACAACTTCCTGCGTCCTGTGAAACAATAAATTGATTTTGGGGACGAAGGAGGGGTCCAATCGTAGGACCACCCTGTCAGTATGAAAAATGCATAAATCATCTCTGATAGAGAGAGCTGCCAATTCTGAAATGTGCCTAGCCGATGTGACAGCTACTAGGAAGGTGACCTTGAGTGTCAAGAACTGTATAGTACAGGTTCTGACGGGCTCAAATGGAGGTGAAGTGAGAGCCTGTAAGACCCTGGACAGATCCCAAGAGGGATATCTGTGAACCACGGGCAGTTTGCTACTGGTTGCGCCCTTGACAAAGGAATGCACCATGGGGTGTTGAGCCAAGGGCCCTGAATTGCCATACGTAAGCACCGTGGACAGAGCAGCCACTTGTCTGCAGATTGTGTTGGGCGCTAAGCCCTTTTTGAGCCCCTCCAATAAATAATCCAAAATTCTTGGAATAGTAATTGTCGAAGGATCCAACTGTTGTTTTCCACACCAGTTACAGAAATTTTTCCATGTGAAATCATAAATTCTGTTGGTTGCAGGCCGTCTTGAAGCCTGAATCATATTAATCACGTCTGATGAGTAGGACTCTTGTGTCAGGAGCTGCCGTTCAAATGCCAGGCGGTTAACTGAAGCCACTGGGGCTCTGGGTGTTGTAGCACCCCTTGATTGAGGGAGATTCGATCTTGAGGTATCCTCCACGGAGGAGAGATTGAAAGACTCACGAGGTCTGCAAACCACGGTTGTCTTGGCCAGTGTGGAGCAACCAGTATCACCTCTGCCCGTTCCTGCAGGATTTTCTGGATAACTGCCTGGACCAGAAGGAGAGGAGGGAATGCATACAGGGGCCCTCTGGGCCATGGGCTGTGGAGAGCATCTACCCCTTCTGCCCCTGGAGACGGGAACCGGGAGAATTTCGGGAGCTGGGAATTCGCTGGGGTAGCGAACAAGTCCAGCACTGGATGACTGAACCTCTCTGATATCTCCCTGAAGAGATCTGGGTGCAGACGCCACTCGGAGTGGTCCACTGTTGTGCTGCTTAGGAAATCCGCTTGCGGATTCATCTCTCCTGAGATGTGTTTGGCCTTGAGGGAGGAGAGGTTGATCTCTGCCCAGGTTCCCAACAACTGAGCCTCGGCCATAAGGGACCTGGAGTGGGTACCCCCTTGCCAGTTGACATGGGCTTTTGCTGCCACATTGTGAGGATTAGAACATGTTGTCT
>NW_015386420.1:94227-105024 GCF_001527695.2 Protobothrops mucrosquamatus
GAGGAGATGGATTGTTTAAGTTTAGAGTTTGGAGTTAGAGATATTAATATTTGTTTACTTGTATTTGAATGTTAGCCTAGGTTTGGTTTGGGAAGTCCGGGGGGTGGGGGGATGGGATAAATCATTGTGTAATACCTGTGATGTATTTCTTTTTTCTTTTATGATAAAAACAATAAAATTTTATATTGAAAAAAAAAGAACATGTTGTCTCGCCACTGTGCTGCGAAAGTGGCGTAGAGCCAGGTGTATAGCTCTGAGCTCCAACCAGTTTATGTTGTGCTTCAGATCTGACTGGGACCATTGGCCCTGAGCCAACTGCGATTGTAGATGCGCTCCCCAGCCAAACAAGCTGGCATCTGACGTTAGGATGAGTTGGGTGGGCTCCTTGAACAAGGTCCCCTTGGCCACTGCTGGGGAGACCTACCACTGGAGGGATTTTAGGGTCTGTGACGGAACCTTCACCCTTTGGCTGGAGGAACTGGTGCCCAGCCTCTGGAACAGGAGCAAGAACCATTGCAGGTTTCTGGAGTGTAGTCGGGCCCAAGGCACAACTGCTATGCAGGAAACCATCTTTCCTAACAACTGAGAAAGTGTAGCTAGGGTAACTACATGCTCCCTTTGAATCTGGTTGACTAGGGATCGGATGCTGTCCTGATGTTCCTGAGATAGGTAGACCTCGCACTTCCTTGTATCTATTACCGTGCCCAGGTGAAGGAGGCGGGTGGAGGAAACTATCTGACTTTTCTGGAAATTCACTGAAAACCCGTGGTCCTGGAAGGTCTTGATGGACAATGCCAGTTCTGACTGAGCTGACTGAACTGAAGAGGACTGAACACTGGATGCGCACTGGAATGGTCCTCAAATGTGTGGCAAGCGCCGCCAGGATCTTTGTGAATGCTCTGGGGGCCAATGACAGGCTGAAGGGTAGAGCGCTGTATTGAAAGTGTTGGCCTGCGTAGCAGAATCTGAGGAATTTCCGGTGCCCGGGAAGAATGGGAATATGTAGGTAAGCCTCCATCAGGTCGATGGATATCAGGAGGTCCCCCTTTCTGATGCTGGCCAATATGGATTGGAGCGTTTGCATCTTGAACCTCTTGTATGCCAAGTGAATATTTAATTCCTTTAAATCGAGGATTGCCCTCCATCCTCCCGAGGTCTTGAGAATAATGAACAGAATGGAATAGAACCCCCGTCCCCTATGCCCTGCGGTATCGGCTCTATGGCCTGAATCTCCAGGAGATGTCGAATGGCATTCTTCATGAGGCCTCTTTTGACCGGATTTTTGAGTGATGGGCAAGAGACGAAATGCCTTGGGGGGTTGGAGGTGAACTCCAGAGATAGGCTGAATCTTATGGTGTTGAGGACCCAGAGATCCGTAGTGGTGGTCTACCATTTGTGCGCAAAGAGAGCTAACCTGCCCCCTATGGGAGAGGCCTCCCTGCCGTCACTTGGACCTTCAAAAGGGATGACCTCCCGCGCCTCGAAAAGGCTACGTGGCCTGAAATTGCTGTCTGGGTCTGTCCCTATTACCAGATCTGTTGAATTGACGGTCTGGTCTGGGAGGAAAAGGGCAGGAGAACTGAGCAAACTCCGACCCCGTTTCTGAGCGAAAGGACTGCCTGCGGGCGTAGGGGGTAGCCCTCCTGCCTACTCTCCTAACAAGATGGGACATGACCTTGTGTTTATCCTTATTTTCAACTAGATAAGGATTTAAGTCCTCTCCAAATAACTGGCCATCCATGTACATGGCTGCGGCCAACTGCCATTTGGACCTAGCGTCCACTCACCACTGTCTGAGCCACAAAAGTCTACATGCGGTGACATTAGATGCTAGAGCTCGACAGGAAAATCTGGCAGCGTGTAATGACGCATCCGCCATATATTCTGATGCAGCCACTAATTTGTTTAAGTCGTGGTGCATCCGTACCTCTTCTGGCGGGACCCTAACCTGCAGCACATGAAGCCAGAGGAGTGAGGTTCTGGCAAAAAAGGAGGTGGATGTAGCTGCCCTTACCGCCCATGCTGAGGCTTGATGGGTCCTGTGGAAGGTAAGTTCCACTTTCTTGTCCTCCGACTTCAAGGCCTCCACCATATCTCCTGACATCGTGGAGGAAGAGAACAATGGTGCTAAGGGTTCGTCTACAGCAGGGACAGCTAGCACCTCTGATAGTGCTGGGTCAACATTAAACAGCTTCTTGTCTGTCCCCCCCCCCGAGAGGGGAAGGTGCCAGGCGTACCCCATTGCCTTTGGACTGTATTAAGGAAAAGGGGGGCAGAGAATGTGCTGTTGGGTAAAACTGGGCTCTGAAAACAACGTGCTAGTAGCACCCTGGCTAGTGGAAGGCCCAGCCTGAGGGAGCCCTTCAGAGCCAATTTGAGCAGTGCTGCTGGCCTTGTGGAGCAGGGACTTAAAGAGGGCCGGATTAAAGAGGCCTACGAAGGGAGGAGGATCAGGGGATAAGTCCTCATCCTCTGACAACTCCTGCTTCGTCTGTTCGTAATCCTCTGTAAACGACATTCTGCTCCTGGAGGAATGGGATGGGGAAACAGACCCCTGGTACGCGGTTGCTTCCACCTGGGAAAGATAAGATGGAACATCTGATATTACTGACTCAGGTCTGGATCTCTGGTGTAGTGTTGAAGCTATATCTTGGGCGACAGCTTGAGAAATTAGGACCTGCAGTTGCTCCGATGATAATGTCCCTTGAACTTCTGAGGCACGCAGCCCTGCCACTGTAGGTGTAAATGTTGTCTCTGGGCTCAGAGGCCTAACCATCATCGTAGGCACCGGGATCTGAAGGCCAGGACCCTCGCTGGAAGGAACCATCTCCACCTGCTCTGCCCTAGGAAAAATAAACAGACCTGTTTCCCCTTCCGGAGACCAGACAGTTGAGGTTGAAGGAGCGTGTTGAGGGCCAAAAACCGAGGCCTCCATAGGAACAGGGATGGCCTGCCCAGCTCTTGCCTTGTTTTGTCGCTTTTCCGCTTTGGAGAATTGTCTCTCCAATGCCTGGTGCCTTCTGCTTGCTTCTTTTTCAGCAACTTTAGATGATCTTTTGCCAGAGATGGCCTTGGCTTTGAGCTTCCCGGCAGCCTCCTGTTTGGGTGATTTGGACTTCTTGTGCCTGGAGGGACTGCTGGATCTCAGCAGTAAGGAGCCAAGTACTGGCTAGTGGTGGTGGCGGCAATAGCCGGCACACTCACAATCCTGATAGTGGCGGCGGACCCACTTAATGGCAATAGCCAGCACACTTATGGTTGTGTGGCTGCAAGACCAACTTAATGGTACGGCCAGCGCACATGAAATGCTCTTGATGGCAGCAAGACCAGTTAATGGCATGGCTAGTGCCCTGGTAAACCTTTTAGTGGCGGCAAGACCAACTTAATGGTACGGCCAGCACACATGCAATCCATTTAGTGGCGGCAAGACCAACTTAATGGTACGGCCAGCTCACTTGCAGTCCCTTTAGTGGCGGCAAGATCAACTTAATGGTATGGCCAGCACACTAGTAGTCCGTTGGTGGAGGCAAGACCAATGTAATGGCACAGCCAGCACACTTTGTATAGTCAGCGCACTTTTAAGCAGACAATTATGTGAGTTGCAGGCCTTTGTGTGAGTTGCAGGCCTTTGTGCAGGAGCCAAGCCATTGAAGAGGGCCTAGTCGTGCCATGGAGTGTTGAAGTTGCTCCGACTGAAACAATGCTGGAGACTGTTTCCGAAGCTAATACTGGCATTAATGACAGTTACTTAGTTAGTTAGATAGTTATTCTTATGTGGCAAGCTGCCAGCTGAGTAAGCGGCACTCAACAATTGACGCTTCTGCCTGGCCCACGTTGAGTTTCGCGGCCTACAAAAATGGCGGCCACTACTAATGTCACCTAGATTCCCTGGCCTCTGTTGTTGTTGTGGCCAAATAATTAATCCGCCGCTGAAATTGCAAAAAAACGCCGATCCTAATCTAGGCAGCAATGGGTATTGGCCTGCTAGAAGGGAGGGTCCCCCCCAAGCTGAGATCGGCACATGCGGCACCCAAAATGGCGACCGCTGTTTGTCTATCCTACCAAAAGTCGGAAGGGGCGAAGCCTGCAAAGGCCACTTGGATCCGAGTGGTTTAACGCCGCGCTGCTATCAGCGCGGTGGAGGGATGAAGGAAAAATAAGGAAAGGTACAACCTGATCCATGCTGAGCTTTGTGCTAGAGACTAAGAGCCATGCTTTCCTACGTCTCTCTTGGGCGAAGACTAAGTCATGACTGGGGATTCCTAGCCTAAGAGAGGCGTGGCAAAGGTTGATTGACTTAGTCTCTAGGGCAGGAAGACAAGATCAACCCATCTGTGGATTCTCCATCCATCATGCTGGAGAAGGTTGGAGGTTCTGTTCAGAGTCCCACAGTCCAGGAACATTTTTAGTGAACATCCCATTAAGGGTAGTGGGAGCTAAAGAAGATTAGGTCATTACCATCTAGATGACTTGACCATACTAAATCCCAATATATCTGGCCACTTACTACAGCACCTTTGAAAAAAATACTGCCCCAAAATGCTGGTTAGGCAAGTGCTTGACTACAAACTATTTTTATTTTTAAGATATACTAGTGTTACTCCAAAATAATGCTTATTTCCACATAAATGTACTTACTATTAAGGAAGGGTAAGCAAACTTTCATTCTTAAACTAATTTAAATGTGAAAGGACACAGACTCTGTTTTTATTTAATCAATATTAACAAAATAAATTTTGGTGTTGTGATTTTCCTCTAATATGTTTAGAGAGCAGAAGCAGGTGTAAAGCATGGAACTAGCAGCAGAATAATAGATGTGGGTTTTATAACTGAATACAAAGTGTTATCAATACAGAGCCTCTATCAGTTCATGAAAGCTAGATCCTAATATTAATTAGATGCAGCTCTAGGTATGGAAAAACCCACTCTCTTGGGATTCTGCTAAAATTTTGAATTAATAGAGATGATACCTTTATTGGAAGAACTGCTCTATAGATGATGCACTTTCTTGTGTGCTTCATCTTAGTTTGGCACACCTGGAGAAGAATACTCAGGTGTGAATTCTGTTCCGCATTCAACACAATCATTCCTCAGCATTTGGTGGACAAATTGGGTTTGTTAGATTTTAATACTTCCTTATGTAACTGGATACTTGACTTCCTTATTGATAGGCTCCAGTTTGTGTGAGTTGGAAGAAAAGTTTTTTTAAGTACAGGTTCCCCACAGGTCGGTATTTGAGTCCGTTACTATTCACCTTGATGACCCATGACTGCTGTGCTAAGTTTGCTACAAATCATATTGTGAAGTATGAGGATGACACGGCAGTGGTAGGTCTTTTCCAGGATGATAATGAAGATTCCTATAGGGAGGAGGTAAAGGCTTTAGTGGATTGGTAAAATAAAAATAACCTGGTTTTGAATGTTAGTAAAACAAAGGAGATCATTGTGGATTTTAGAAACAGCTACCATAGTCATGCTCCACTTTGTATCAAGGCTGCAGCTGTGGAGATGGTCAACAGTGTTAAGTACTTGGGGGAGCAGATAACTAACAATCTGACTTGGTATCTTCATACGTTTGCATTTTTTGCGTCAGATGAGGTGAGCACATCTTTCTCCTTCTGTCCTAGCCACTTTTTACAGAAAGTGTCTTAAGAAACTGCATCACTGTTTGGTTTGGTGATAGCAGTGCCTCAAATAGAAGGTCCATACAGAGAATGGTAAGGACAGCTGAGAAGATTATAGGAAGCTCGCTTCCCATTATTCAGGATACTGTTTATAAAGTGCTATGGTCTTAGACAGTGGTGGCGAACCTATGGCATGGGTGCCAGAGGCGGCACACAGAGCTCTGTCTGTGGGCACGTGCACTGTCGCCCCAGTCCTAGGCCTTCAGCTGGGTTTTATAAAACCTTTTCGCTTTAGGCGTCAATTTCAACTTCTCGCAGAAAAAAAAAGATCTTGCAAAGTTGAAATTGATTGATTGAACTTTTTAGTCCCAGTCTGCTATTACCACCACCGCCATGCCCACCCAATGGGCCACACCCACCCAATGGGCCACACCCACCCGGCACCCGATGATGCATAAGTGGGTTTTGGGTTGCAGTTTGGGCACTCAGTCTCTAAAAGGTTCGCCATCACTGGTCTTAGAGCTCGAAGCATTGTTACACACCCACTTCATGGTCTGTTTCTGTTGCTCCTCTCTGGGAGAAGGTTTCACAGTATTTATAGCAGAACTACTAGATTCTGTAACAGCTTTGTTCCTTATGCCATCTGTCTTGTAAACTCACAGCATTCTTTTTTTTCGCCATGTATATGTATACATTTGAACTACGCTGTGATGTTTCTCTTTGTCATGTATGTGTGTGTATGTGGGTATATGCATATGCTGAATACAATGAAATTTCATTTTAATTTATGCTGATTAGTGTACACTTAAAGTAACAATGAAGTTTCTATTCTACTCTACTCTACTCTATTCATTTAATTAATCAAGTACTTGTTTACCTGCACAATATCTACCAGCCCAGACTTCTTCGGGAAGGAATAGAATGTCTTAGAGCTGAGAAATAGATCAATTTTGATAAAGCAAGTTTAGTTTCCTTGTTTGAAAGAGGGTCTGTATAACTCCTTTGAAAAAGATACTTTGGAACAATCTATACCAAGTATGCATAAAATATTTTGAAATATTAAAAGAGACATGATTACTTCTAGACTCTAGAAGTAATTACTTCTAGACTCTAGACTCTACAGCTATGGAAGCTGCTTCCAGCTACCTCTGCACATATTTGCATGCAGAGCCGCTTCTTTGTGAAAAAATATTCTGATGCATTCTAAATCGTTTTTGCATTGCCCTGTTTTTTGAAGTACAAAGTTATTACTAAAACATACACCTAGGTTCCCAAGGTATGGAGAAAAAGGAATTACAAGGAATTTTTAGAACAGGGAAATATTCCCTTTCAACCTTTTCTTCTGGCAGGTAAATGCATCAATGAAACAGTCAATAAATCCAGCTTGAGCAAATAGCAACTGAGAGGCATATTCCTACTGAAGAAAATAAGGGAATCTGCTTTATGTGAATATAAGGTAATTTGCTCTAACCCCAACATTTAACTTAGGCAACATCGAACTATTTCATTAATATTCTGTGTCAGATGGAATTTCTTAGATACTTTAAAATGTATACTATACTCAATTTTAGTAGTTTACTTGCATAGCATAGAGACAACAAACATAACACATTTTTACAGATTTCAGCTTTTAGTCATTTCTTTTCAATGAGTTTTTCATTGAAAAGAAATGATTAAAAGCCACCATATGATTGATTCTAAGAACAAGTACACAAGATTCTGAAATTAAAATCATTTTGAAGTATTCTCCATATTTGTAAATGTTTCTTATTGAACAACGCTACAAAAACGTATTCATAATCTAATAGCCACAGAGTTTATTGAGGCAACATTAAGCAAAGGAAAGAACTTCACAGCTACCTGGAATAGGAATTTTAATTCGAATTGAAAAATCTACTTAATAAACATAGCACACTTTATTTAATATTTATAAAACAATGTATTCAATTGTACTTGGGCTACAGCTCAATTTCTAGCTGATGATGACTGAGAAATATGTTCCTGACTAGGAATAAGCAGACGGTAACTTCCAAATGTTTTAGACTAAGAAATGCTCCCTTCAGTTAAGCATGATGCTTGGTTTTCCTGGCAACAGCATTGAGATAATCTCTCATTATCAAATTAATATTCTGCAAAAACTTGTTTAATTTTATGTAGATAGTCTTCAACGCATAGCCATTCATTCGATGATCATTCAAAGTTACAACAACACTGAATGAATGGTGGTTATGACCAGTCTCAGCACCCCTATGGTCACATGATCAAGCTCTGGGTACTTGGCAACCTATTTGTAATTATGACAAGTTGCCAAGCAGCCCACAATTGTAAGATTGACAGTTCAAACCTTTCAATTTACAATTTTCCATGCCAATTTCTCCAGAAAGTCAAGGGGAAATCTGTGAGGAAGAGTACATGTTGCTACAGTAAGTCTTCTTCCCCCCACATTCCCTAGCCCTTCTGCACTGACACCAGTCACTCATGCTTCTCCTTTGCACATCATTCCTGACCATGCAGTGCCTCTCCTGCACACTCGTGTACCTTCCCATGCTGCACACAACCTTTTGTGCACTCCCACCCTAACTTGCATGGTACCACTTGCACACCTTCCCCATGCTACATGGCATCTCTTGCGCACCATGTCTAATCTGCACAGTGCTTCTTGTGCACCACCTTCTCAACTCATGTGGCATTTTTCCCAAGCCCTTGTCCCACTTGTCACTTCTTGTGTACCCTCCCCCAACCCAGACAACCTTTCCTGAGCCACATGATTCCTCTCATGCACCCTTCCTGATCATCCCATTGCCACTGCCACTCATCCCCCTCCTAGCCACTTACTGGCCTGTCAGCTTCCCCATTGACTTTGATTATGGGAAGCTAGCAGGAAGTTGCCTCACCTAACAACCATGAGATTCAGTTAATGATGGCAACCAGAACTGCAGGGATTGCTGTTGCTAAGCAATGTAGTTGTGCTTTATAACCACATTGCTTACTGATAGAAATTCCAATTCAATTGCCACCGAAAGTCAAGAATTACCTGTAATTAGATTCAGTATAATTATGTTTTAGTAATTTTGTAAATTTGTAACTTGGGGGATTTATGTGTGGTCAACAAAAAAGGTATTTTAGTTTTAATATGATTCTGTATATATGTTGATACTTTTATTCTGATTATTACAACTTATAGTGAAACAAATAAATTTGCATTTAGTCTTTTTTTCTACTGCCTTCTTCCTCTCACCTTAGACTGAAGCTGGATCAAGAAAACTTGTGGACAGAGGTAGGAAAGACCAATTTACCCACCTTTCAGTAGATTAGGTATTGTTCACTGCGCAGAGTCACTTGTTTTAGACGAGCAGCTACAGAAACTGAATAAATAAATAAAGCAGGTTGCACAGACACACATTTGTCTACATTTCCCCCCCCAAAAAAAATCTGATATTTGATTTGTAATACTGAAGATTGAAATATTTGAATTAAACATTTATTAAAAAAGAAAATATAACCCTATCACATACTTATGATTTAGTCCTAGGAATTCTGACTGGAAAATCAGACCCCAAAATTCAAAACGTTTTCTCCCAAGTATGCATATACTTACATATATATCCAGTGGAATGTCTCCCAAAAAAAAATCAGCTTTCTTATATAATATATCTGTAAGAGGACATTCTATAACTAAATTAATATTTTTTAGTATTTTTATGCACATGAAACTCATACTTCATGTCTCAAAATGAAATAGTTTGTACAGTATTCCAGTGTCAATGTCAAATATTTAAAGAATTGGAAATATTTACTCACTAGTTATGAAGTAGGTTGTTTACTTAAGCCAGCCTGTACCTGATAACCTTGGGCTTTCATCTTGAGAATCAGAATGGCAAGCCAGCTAAGTAACAGGAAATTCATTCAATATATCAGACAAGTTCCCTTTATAAGCAGCTATTGTTCAAGTTATACTAATATATCTACTGCCCTATTTTAAACAGGTCCACATTTCTATAACAAAACCTGATTTGCTGTAAAAACATTTTCAACTAAGAGCATTTTTCAATTATACTCCAAGAAAATACTTTGAAACAAAATGGAATTTTAGTTGGAACCAAAATAATCATTTACTGAGCATAGCAGCCTAACCAAAATATGGAAATACTGAACATTTTGCTGTTTTGAGCAAATCTTGTATAATTAAGTCTTCATTTGCTATGTACAATGCACAAACAGTGGTGCATTATACTGTGGGCAAATTAGGCATTTCCCTAAGACCCACCAAAAAGAAGGACCCCAAAATCAGATTTTCAGAAAATGGATTCTGCCGTTCCAGCATTTCTGTCTGTCTAGCTGCATGCACAGCTCTGGTGGGTGTTTCTGGCTTTCCCAAATCAACAGGAATTTCTGGAATCTTCAAATCAACCTCTGGGGCCTTAGGTAGCATAGCCTCCACATATGCATGCCAATTCTACCCTATGTTCCACAATTACTTGAATTTTTAGCAGCCCAACAACCAATAGAAGATTCACATGCATTCATAAATCAGACCATGTCTATATAAATATTTCAGTATCCTGATCCAATAATGTGATAAAATATAGCCATACTTTTAAGATTTCTTTAATAAACTAATATTGGACCGACATTCAAAAACCATTCAAATACTGCGATAAAGTGGGAGTGCTACATGTGATGAAAGTAAGGGCTGTGAAGTAAAGAAAAAAAGCATGAGAGAGCTATGAAGTACTGGGATACAAAACATTAATCTCTTCAAGTATAGTATAGTTCTGGTTTTTAACTGAAAGCGAGGACAACAGCACTAACATTTATGCCACTTTGCAGAATTAGCGTGATTGGTTCTGCTTAACACGGCAGTGGGAGGACTTCTATAACCACTTATAGCCTCTAAAAACTTAAAAATTGAAGTCTATTGTTCTAAGTATTTTTAAAAATTCTGCAAATTAATACACAACCAAACATTAATTAATCTGATTAACTAATGGGTGTGATTCAAGGTGCTGGTTGTTAAAGCACTACACAGCATGAGGGACAACTTGTCTCCCATAATATCAGCCCGGCCAATTCGATCCTGCAAGGTTGGTGCACTCTGGGTTCCTTGGATCAAACAATGTCCTCTTGTAGGACCTCAGAAGCATGCCTTCTATGTAACGATGCCTGCCCTCTTA
>NW_015386420.1:106762-108492 GCF_001527695.2 Protobothrops mucrosquamatus
TCCTCCCTGCACTGTGAATGTTTACATGTTATGTTCAATTAAACCATGGCAACATGTAATGTTTGTGTATTATTATTTTCAGCAGACTGTGTTTTTCTATTGTTGTGACTTAGATGACGTTCAGAGCACATTTTATGACCAATTCATGCAAAACTCTGCGTTATCCCAAGGGGTTCACATACTTTTTCTTGCAACTGTACATATGGTACATACACCCAGTAGCTACACCAATTTAAGTATTTAACATAGATGTTAGAGAAAAAAGTTAGTAATTAATTAACAATAATGCTAAAGAAAAATATGAAAGAGAATTCCTAGATTAAGAAGTACCGTCTTTTTTTAAAAAATCAGACTACTGTTTTCATACCTTGAATATTTTAGTAAGCTTAGCAATAATAGTGTGTGTGTGTGTGTGTGTGTGTGTGTGTGAACTTTAAAAACGGAACATTTCTAAATACAGAGAAACCAGCCAATTAACACAAGAATGCATTTAACTAGCTTCAAGTGAAATATTGTGACCCAATACTTTTAAATGGGAATGGGTATGGGTATGTGGTGTGTATGTTTGTTTATTTGTTTGTGTGTGACAGAGAAAGAGAGAAAAGAGTGCTCTAATAAAAAAAAGCCTACTAGAAGGAAACAAGAAGACCAGAACACATGTTCTCCAGCAACTAACATCCAGATAAGCAGGGATTAATACCAAACAATCAATCAAGCATAATACAATAGCCTAATCAAGGCCAAGGAGAAAATGGCAACCCCAACCAACAATGGCAGAGCAAGCTGCTGTATATAAACAGGGTGCAAACCTCACATTCATTAGCACTAATGTTATTTAGTTGGGTAAAGAAATGTCTGCAAAGAAATAACCAAGCTCAGAGAGCATAAAGGACTCCACTGGTCAACCAAGAACTACATGTATTATTTTCTATAGGTATCTATTTGCATAACTTTGCATTAATGAATTTTTCAATTCCCATTAAAAGGCACTGCTGCTCTCCCAGTACTGCCTGAATTTATCAGACATAAAATCTCTGTGATCTGCATCTGTTATTTACCATGTTTAACCCATCAGAAAGCATTGCCATTCAGGTAGTCCTCAACTTCTGACTACAATTGGGACAGAATCTCTATCACTGAATGAAACAGTCATTAAGCAAGACATCACATGAGTGCTTCTCTCAATTACTGTAATCCAGAGCTCCTAATTGTGATCATTAAGCAATCTTGTGGATCATTAAGCAGACTGAGTTCCAGGTAAGAGGGTATGGAGGTGTCTCAGGGAGTTGAAGGAAGCCCTAAGAATCCTGGTGGAGGCTGTGTGCAAGTTTGAGGCAGCACTGCAGTGTGCATGAAGCGCCATGGCCTAAGAGGCCTTGGCCTGCTCCCCCAGCCAACCAGGCTCAGGAGACTTTGGCCTGCTCCCCAGCTCATCAGTGTGCTATTAAATGAATCGCCTAATCCTAACTAGAAACAAGTGAGACCAAGCAAAGCTGGGGTTACTGCATCTACCATACTTTTACTGATGAGAAAACAGAAAAAGGCAAGAGTTATATGGTGGCCATCTTGAGAAACCTAAAGTACAGACACTTCCAATTCATCACTAGTTGGATTAGCACATAATTGAACTAATGTGTGATTCCATGCTTGAATAATAAGATTACGTTAAATTGACCCTCCCCTTTCCTTCTTTCCCCATTTCTTTTTTTCTTATTCTATATCTTGCCTTT
>NW_015386420.1:108831-117397 GCF_001527695.2 Protobothrops mucrosquamatus
AAACAGAAAAAGGCAAGAGTTATATGGTGGCCATCTTGAGAAACCTAAAGTACAGACACTTCCAATTCATCACTAGTTGGATTAGCACATAATTGAACTAATGTGTGATTCCATGCTTGAATAATAAGATTACGTTAAATTGACCCTCCCCTTTCCTTCTTTCCCCATTTCTTTTTTTCTTATTCTATATCTTGCCTTTATGTTATAGAAGTCTTCTTAGCTTTTACTTAAGTAAAATGCCTATTATTGATTTGACCTGTTTGCTGCTTTTCCTTTTAAATGAAAATGCAGCAAACAAAAAATAGCTACAACTAAAAATACATCACAATAAACATATTAATATTTAAAAACATAAATGTATTTCAATAATGCATTACATCTTTTTAAGGTCATTATCACATTTATATTTCCTACCTGTGAAACCCAGCAACAATACAATGCTATTATTTATCAACTATTCATACATAAACTAATTGAGCACAGAGTCTATTAAAAGTACTGAACACAGGAAATGGACATCAGGAAAGCAGCAAATGATCTTATCGTATGGCACTAATTTCTTTCAGTTTGGTATCGTTCTTAAAAGTTCCAATAGCAAGAAAGTTAATATGGGCTTGATGTTTAGTCACTTAGCCTCTGTTCTCTATTATCCTTTTACTACATCTAAACATATGATCAACCCTTGGTATTCTACTAGAAATCAGGAGGGAAGAGTTATGCCATGCTAGGAAACTGATAACCATTCCTTCTTTTTATCCCTCCAAAGCTCTACAGTACACAGATGGCTACTGACACATTCCAAACAAATCATTATAGTAGTATTCTACGGCCAATTCTTTATATATGCAGCTGCTTTCCTCTCTAGCATCTTCTAAGCAAGCATTTATATGAATGGTAACAGATGTGTCCACAAATACATATAAAAAGAAAATATAAAAGCAGTAAATTCATTACAATTAACACAGGGTTACATATTAGCCATGAATCTTACTGTAGTTGTATCTGTCTGACCCAACACATGTAACTAGTCATCTCCAGATATTCTGTACTCAACAGGAGGATGGTAAGCTGAGAGATTACACATTTATTGTTCTATCCTGGACTGTTCCTTTCAGCAGGGAGGGGTTTTATAAATAATTATCTTACAGTATTTGAGAGAAATCCTTGACTCCTGTAAAAGTCAACTGGACAGAATATAGAAACAATCCAGGCAGTTAAACTCATTGCTAGTATCTTCTCCAGCCTTGCGGGACTTATGCAGCTATTAAAGCTGAGGATCTGGTCTGTGTGCATGGGTTTGCGGTAGATGCAGGCTTCCAGTTCTTCCGTTTTCTAGTCCAGAGATCCCCAACCTTTTGGGCACCAGGAACTGGTTCCATGGAGAGGTTTTTCTGCGGACCAGAGGGTGTGTGTTTTGTGTGCTGCCTGCACCTCGCGGATGGGGCTTTGCTTGTTTGTGCGGACCAGTTGCTGGCATGCTGCGGCCCAATACTGGTCCATGGACCGGGGGTTGGGGACCCCTGGTCTAGTTTTCTTATATTAATGTCATGAAATGGGAGTCTGAAAAACTGCAAGCAAATACAAGGTACCCCGATGGGATCACCCATATCAGGCCTAATAGCAGAAGCAGTCATGAAACAGCTCAAATCCATACCTCTACCACCATCCAATCAAAATTCTGGACATACTACATTGATGACACCTTTATCATCATCAAATGTTCCCAAATTGAAGAAACACACCACCTACTCAATAACATATTTCCTGGGATCAAATTAACAAGCAAAGAGGAAACAGACAGACTCCCATTCCTTGACATCGACATAAGGAGACTAGACAACAGAGAACTGGAAACCTGCTTCTACCGCAAACCCACGCACACGAACCAGATCCTCAGCTTCACAAGCAACCACCCTACCGCACACAAAAGAAGCTGTGCCCAGACCCTCTTCAGAAGGGCCAGGGCACATTGCAGCACCACAACATTAAGAAAAGCGGAAGAGAAACGGTTGCTTGTCCAGTAACGGGTATCCAAAAAACTTCATATTCCGACACACAGCACCCAAACTACAACACACCACACAGCCAACCACCACACAAAAACTAACCCTATCATGACAGTAAGAATTCTTCAACTCTTAGGAATAGCGATAGCCCACAAACCCAAAGCCACACTCTGCCAGGAATTATCCAGAACCAAAGACAAGATACAGAAGGATGAAAGAAACAATGTACCGTATTTTCCGGCGTATAAGACTACTTTCTAAACCCTGAAAATCTTCTCAAAAATCGGGGGTCGTCTTATACGCCCAGTCGTCTTATATGCCGGAAAACACGGGTATTCTATTTTATTCCTTTATATAAGCTGAGGATGCGATGGGGACGGCGGCCGGGAGCCGCTGCCTCCTGTCCTGCTCCCCCTCCCTGGACACGATGGGGGCGGCAGCCGGGAGCTGTTGCCTCCCGTCCTGCTCCCCCTCCCCGCCCGTTCAGCTGAGGACGCGATGGGGGCGGCGTCCAGGAGCCGCTGCCTCCCATTCTGCTCTCCCTCCCCACCCATTCGGCTGAGGGCGCGGCGGCCAGGCTGGGGGCGGCGTGGACTCCCGACGATGCTGCAGTGGCCGCTGCCGTGCCGCCGCTGGAGCCGTCCTGCTCCCCCTCCCCGCCCGTTCGGCGCCGTCTGCCTTTCATTCTCTCTCTCTCTCTCTCCTAACCTGGAGGGAGAGGGAGAGAGAGAAAGAGAGAAAGAGGAAAGAAAGAGAAGAGAAAGAGGAAAGAGAAAGAGAAGAGAGAGAAAGAGGAAAGAGAGAGGAAAGAGAAAGAGGAAAGAAAGAGAAGAGAAAGAGAGGAAAGAGGGAAAGAGAAAAGAGAAAGAGAGGAAAGAGAGAGAAAGTTAGAGGAAAGAGAAAGGAAGAGAAAGAGAAAGACAGAAAGAGAGATAAAAGAGAGAGAGAAAGAGAAAGAAAGAGAAGAGAGGAAAGAGAGAGGAAAGAGAAAGAGATAAAGAGGGAGAGGAAAGAGAGGGGGAGAGGAAAGAGAAAAAGAGGAAAGGGAGAGAAGGAGAGGAAAGAGAGAGAGAAAGAGAGGAAAGAGAGAAAGAAAGAGAGGGGGAGAGGAAAGAGAGAAAATGAGGAAAGAGAAAAAAGATAGAGAAAAGAGAGGAAAGAGAGAAAGGAAAGAGAAGAGAAAGAGAGGAAAGAGAAAGAGGAAAGAGAGAGAGACAGAGAAAGAGAGAGGAAAGAGAGAGAGAGAAAGTTAGAGGAAAGAGAAAGAAAGAGAGGAAAGAAAGGAAAGAGAGAGAGAGGAAAGAGAGACAGAGAGAGAGAGACCCTTTTGACATCTAAAATGAAGATAAGACTGCATACATCCTTTTTTACCTTTATTTTATATATACACACACAAACATACACACACACACACACACATATCATAAAGGTAAAAAGGATATATGCAGTCTTATCTTCATTTTAGATATCAAAAGGGTTTTGCGGCTCCCAGTGTTTTGTTTTCGGTGGGAAACGTGTCCAAGTGGCTCTTTGAGTGTTTTGGGTTGCCTACCCCTGATATAGCCCAAACTCTATATTTTAACTGGAAAAGTTGGGGGTCGTCTTATACGCCCAGTCGTCTTATACACCGGAAAATACGGTAATCTAGAAAATCAACTGTAACCATTACAACCAATTCTATGTGGGACAAACATCACATCAATTAAAAAACAGGATACACGAACATTGGCTGGCAGTCAAACACCACAATCCCAAATCCTTAATCTCTACCCACATCAACACCAAACAACACCAGATCGATTAGAGCAACACAAAAATCATTGGCCAGGTTACCACCTGCCACACTTATATGAGTTCATCAAAATCTGGCATTCCACAAGCAATTCCATCAACAGACACATCAACCTACAACCAGCCTATGAACTCCTTAGAATCCAAATCAACTGCACAGCCAACCAGAGACAGTACCAACCCTCAACCAACCCATGCAGGGCCCCCCTATCAGTTCACCTCCCAATGACCCTGATCTGATGTAATCTCCCCATCACAAGATCTATCACAAGACCCTTACTTGACACACCCACACCTGAAGTCCTTATAAACAGAAGAACACTGATACTAACATGGATTTTTGTTTTGTAATTCATAAAAATGTTGTGCTCCCCAATGAAAAATATCTACAGTATTGAATTTGGGAGATGCTCCTGTATTTACAAGTATGTCCTAAAACAGGGGTAGTCAACCTTGGCTCTTTTATGACTCGTGGACTTCAACTCCCAGAATTCCTGAGCCAGCTGTGTTGGCTCAGGAATTCTGGGAGNACATGGATTTTTGTTTTGTAATTCATAAAAATGTTGTGCTCCCCAATGAAAAATATCTACAGTATTGAATTTGGGAGATGCTCCTGTATTTACAAGTATGTCCTAAAACAGGGGTAGTCAACCTTGGCTCTTTTATGACTCGTGGACTTCAACTCCCAGAATTCCTGAGCCAGCTGTGTTGGCTCAGGAATTCTGGGAGTTGAAGTCCACAAGTCATAAAAGAGCCAAGGTTGACTACCCCTGTCCTAAAAGGAAATAATTCTGTGTTAAGATGTATACGTTCTTAAAAAACATAAAATATTTATTGTGAAAATTATCTTTCTGATGTTGCTCCTTTAACCTAGAAGACGTGCGAGCTTTTAAAGCCAAGAATACTTTGATCATTTAAGCCAGAAGATTGTGGAGTGGATGGAACTGAAATCAATAATGAAGGAGTCCCTGGGATTTAAAGGGAATAGCTTTTTTCTTCCTTAAGAAAAAAATAAAATTTGTTCACAATATTGTCATTCAGTAGTAAGAATTTTTATTGAAAACTATCATGCAATTTACAGTACATGACAAAACTGATTTTAGACTAGGAACTATATATTGTGGAATCTAAGATATGAGTCACAGAATGAAAAAAAAAAACAGATTTCACTTTTGGTCTTACACTGACATTTCTTTTTGATTGAAAGCACATCAAATATGTAATTCAAGCATTGTTTGATAAGTCTTACAAAAGCAAGAATCAGTATACAGTGTTTTTACAAGCAGACCCATAAACACCATGTATTTAAAGAAGAGAAGAATATCCTTTATGATAAGGGTCCCCAATCCCCGGCCTGTGGACCAGTACTGGGCCCCGGCATGCTAGCAACCGGGCCGCACAAACAAAGCCCCATCTGCAGGATGCAGGCAGCACACAAAACCATGCACTCTCCGGTCCGCGGAAAAATCTCTCTCCACAGAACCAGTCCTTGGTGCCCAAAAGGTTGGGGACCTCTGCTTTTTGACATTACACTTTTTTCTCCAGCAAGCCACACATAAGGGGCTTTGGAATGCTTCAAGTACAGCGGACAATTGAAGGAGAAAAAAGACTAATGGAAGAATATTTGAAGTACAGTGAAGAAGATGCACTGAAGATAGTGCACCATGAAAGAATACTGAATACTGGAGAGACCATCTAGCCTACAAGAAAGTCCAAATGAAGAACAGAAAAAGAGACATCACCAGTAGTACACAGTAGCAACAAGATTTGGCAATGGCTAAGAGCAGGAAAACTGAACAAAGAGATAGAGGGGCTAATTCTGGCTGCACAAGACCAAGCCTTAAGAACAAACATACGCAAAGCCAGAATTGAGAAGACAACAGGTAGCAAATACCACCTCTGCAAAGAAGTTGAAGAAAAAAATTGCACCACCTAGTTAGATGCTGCAAAAAGATCACACAGATTACAAACAAGGACATGAGAAAGTAGCAACAATGGTGCACTGGAATAGAATTCTTTAGAGTTCTTTATTGGCCAAGTGTGATTGGACATATAAGTAATTTGTCTCCTATGCATAAGCTTTCAGTTTACATACAAGTAACAAGTGATAAATCATGATCATAATCATAAAATACAATCATTAGTTAGAACTGACAGTTAGAACAATTAACCAGTGGAATGACTTGCCTCTAGAAGTTGTGAATGCTCCAACATTGGAAGTTTTTAAGAAGAGACTGGACAGCCATTTGTCTGAAATGGTATAGGGTTTCCTGCCTGAGCAGGGGGTTGGACTAGATGACCTCCAAGGTCCCTTCCAACTTTATTATTATTATTATCATCATCATAAATCATATCTGCAAGAACTACCATTTCATTGAAATCAAGAACTGATAGGACCACAAAATAGACAAGATAATAGAAAATGAAAAAGCTACAGCGCTCTAGAACTTTAGAATTCAAACACAGAAGCATCTGTTAAACAACAGCCCAGACTTTTGTTGAGAGACAAAATAGTCTGCATTGCAACACTTCAATACCTGAAGAGATTAGAATAAAAGAAAGAACTGCAGAAAATTATAAAATAGGAAGACCTGCAAATAGAAGTAGAACGACTGTGGCAAAAGAAAGCAAAGACAGTACCAATAATAATATGCACCTTGGGTGCAATTCCAAAATATTTGGAGCGCCGCTTGAACAGCATCAGCATTGATTATTATCAGTCAGTTGCAAACAGCAGTTTTACTTGGAACAGATTATATCCTGCTGTACCTTTAGCACCTCGAACAACACCTGCTATTCCAGGGCCTTGGGAAGGACTTGATAGGGGGACAAAAGACCAAATCCAGCTTAAATATCTGGCTGACTGTGCAACCAACCATATTTTTTTCGATTTTGTGAAGAGGAGAGGATTAGATTTTCCTCAATTTATAATATAGTCCTTGATCAAAACATATAGGACTTCTTTAGCAATTAGTACAGCTCCTTCTTCATTAGATAACTAATCCAAAACACACTGGTATCAGTAGTTTCATGTAATAACATATAGTTATATTTAATTAATGGGAATAGTACATGAACTTTAACTTCATCAATATTGTCTAGTGACTGTCAACATTCCTTCATTAATTCAACTTCCATGTCTATTACTGTTGTCAAAATTATAGACTTTATAGAATTATAGTAAACTATAAACAGCTCTAGCATTAGCATATAAAGCAGATATAAACAGATTGTTTAAAAGTGAGGACCCATTTCCTTAATTTTATTTACTTGTACTTAAGTAAAAATCTACACGATGAACAAAATGACCATTCATTCCATTCAGTCTAAAAGACCTCCAGAAAACCTTGTCTCTGAATTTATTTCTTATAAATAGACATTATAACAATGTTGCAGAACAAAATGCAATATGCCAAACAGACTAGGCACATTAAGATTGAGGTTTGCCTACACCACCCTATAGATATTGCGTGTAGTGAAAAGGTAGCACAAAGGCTGCTTTCATAATTTAACAGCTACCTTACTTCAAAGGTTTCTGCCATTCCATCCAGCATGCCCACGCTGCTGCCCTATAATTTAAACTAATCATACCAGCTTCATTTTCATGCATTTCTTGCCTTCTTTCATGGGTTATTCTTGTACTTACTTGCCCTTGGCATCTCTTTTGAGGAATAGCTTAATATTTAAGTACTTTAGAAATATCATGTGTTCAGCTCCATGGTGCATTATTGGTATTTGCTGGAAATATAAATACTAAGTCCTAAAGCATGGAGACACTAATTAGCACTTTCTTATACAAATGTTCTGCATGCTTGATGGATGAAATTCACTCTGCAGGGAGACTTGTTCTATAGGCCACATGCATTTAATTAAGTTTCAGACATGCTGTAGATGATCTCCTCTACTCAATAAAGTCAGCAGTTTAATCCATCAGATCCCTGGATTTTATTTAGTTTCCACTGGGATCTATGACACTTTGTTTCAATAGGACTAAGTTCTACAAACCTTCTTCTGATTCCAATCCGTTTTAATGTTCTTTGCACAAATTAAGCATTAGTCTTTTAATATAAATTGTTGTATATTATCTATCTTTGTCATATTTTAAAATAGTTTTGTTAAATAATCTGAAATCAAATATTCTTATTGCTCACTTGATAGCCAATAACTTTTATCAAACATGTTACATACTGAGAGGACATTTTTGAAAAAATACAATATATTTCCTCAACCAAAACAGCCGCAAGAGGATATTGAACTTCATCTAATTCTCTGAATTAAGAAGAAGTGGGTTGTTGTAATCATCACAGTGCCTGCAGTTTAGCAATGTATTTGGAATAATATTCCAAAGTAATTGAGTACCAGATAGATATGACAGGCAAGAAACATAATGTTATGGAAGTTGCAGCCCTGAATTGAGATACTGTAAAATAAATATTAATCTCTGAAGGGATAAAGAATAATATTTCTAAATCCAGAAGTATCGTGAATATCACTCTAAACTACTCAAAATCACTAATGTATTATTAAAATTAATTAGTTGTTAGCTGACCTTATAAATAAATTTATCAATTCAATATAAGGAAGCAGAATTTTCTTTTCTCACAAATATCCATTATAAATTAAAGCCGAGATTTAAATATTTGTTTCATTTCAGAAGCAAATAAAAATTGACAGATGTAGAAATTAATAAGCAAAATTAAAAATTTGCATTTACATCAAAAATTTAAAACCAACATCTGAAATTTTAGGATTATTAAAAATTTTCCAGG
>NW_015386420.1:117587-193838 GCF_001527695.2 Protobothrops mucrosquamatus
ATTCCATACACCATATTTGACCAAAGTATGAAAACTCAGTCAACTGAGATGTACCAGAAGATGGGTAAAACAAGCCATAGCTGAACAGAACCGCATGAACCCAGTTTATAACTAATTTCCCTCAAAATGCCTTCCTTTTTCAATCCACAAAATAGTTCTATTTGCTCTCAATAAGATTATTTATTAAGGTGAATTCTTTCTGAAATCCAAATCATCTACTGATGAAAGATTTTAAGCGTTTAAATAGAACACATGACTCATAGAAAAATATCAATATCAGTTTAAATTTCACAATTTCTTCCACTGTATCAGTGAGTACATATTTCATATTGAAATCAGATATGACATGAAACTTGAAGAGAATATTAAGCATTAAATACAACTGTGCTGCTATTATTTTGTATATACTGGTGAAAAGCATTCTTCATTGATAAAGAAAAATAATCTTGATTACTAGAATTCAACATTTTGACAAGTATACCAACAGTGCAAATTTCTAACAGCAATAGCACAATTTATTATTATAAAGTTTTATTGCTCCTTGGAGGACAAAAAACCTAATATTAAGAGTTTATGTGCCTTATTTTGCACTCTATATGGCCTAAGTACTGTACTAGATAGTTCTCTAACATGTGAAGCAACTCTCAGTTACGATTATCATTTCCAAGATCAAAACTGCTGCAAGGCCTTCCTTGGATTCTTAATAATGGAGAAACTGCATAGAGCAAATACATAACATGCCAGCTATTAATCTGGCATGATATACCCTGTCTATGTGAATAACATATTCAGAAATTTCACTCCTATTCAAATTCACAATCTTTTATCAACACTAGATCACAGATGTGCCAATAATTTCATTCCTATATACATGTATTACTAACCAAATGTAATATAACAAAACTATTTGGCACTTCTAATTAATCAATGGGAGTTATTACTGGAGGGTGAATTAAAGAAGGGTGAATTAAAGAAATCTCCCCTCCTCTCCACAGGTTTAAACAACATTAGCCACGTTTCTCAGCCAAGATAATCTGATTCCACGATCTATGGAACTATGTTAATTTAAATTCTAGGGTATAGTCTCAAATTCAGCACCTATCATCAAGGTTTAAACTGAAAGTTGTCACAACTGCTTTAGAAGCTTATCAATGGCAGTGGGGTTCAGAAGACATAGGCAAATGTTTGGAACCCTGAAAACTCTTACTAAGGAAGATGTCTCCAATGCAGCTGCAATTTTAACACAAAAGGGCACATATAGGATTGTCCAGTAATAAATACGACTTTATTTAACCTTGCAATTATTTCTCAGGACCATTCGGAACGGAGAGATTCATTATCAGAATCAAGAATGGAATCTTAAATTTCTCCGAAGACACCAATGGAGCAGAAGAAAGGCGCTGGCATGTATTTTTCTCATTCCTCCAGCCACCCCTTTCTCGCCCTTCTTGGAGCAGTTTCAAACCAGCACGTTAGAGTGAGCCAGAAGAAATGTTGCCTGCCAGCTTGAGAAAGATCCCGCTGTTCAGTCTGAATGGCACCGAGCAATTGCTGGGCCTGGTCTAACCAAACAGGGGAGGAGAAAAGGGGGGGGGGGGGAGACGCTAACTGTTGTGGCAGCGGCGGAGGCGGCGGCGAGCGAGGGAAAGAAATCACTTACGGACGGAGAGGGGCTTGATTGGGTCTTGGCACCAAATGGCTGCGAGGGAGAGAGAGCGTGCGGGGAGGGAGAGCGGGAAAGAGAGACACCGACTCTCGGCATCCACTTCCCTGCTCCCTCCAACATCTCCGGAGGACACAAAGGAACCCCTTGAAAGGGGGCGGTTAGTCGTAACCGTGCTGGGGCGTTTAAAAAAAACAAAAAACCTCCCCCAGCACCAGAGTTCCTACTTTCTAATACAGCCCCCAAAGAGACACACAAGCTCCCTCGCGCCTCGCCGGACCGGGGTCCGCCCGAGCGCGTTTCAGCGCCTCGAAGAAAGTGCATCCACGCCGCTCAAGAGGCAGGGCGAGGACCGACTTTTTTCGATTTCTCCAAAACCCTGCTCGCTCCCCACTCCACCTCCAGACAAAAGCATAAAATGGGGCTTCCCGTTCTGCCCAGCCCAAACAAACTAGAAGGAAAAGAACGCCGGCGCGGGACGCCCGGTTTGGAGTGATCAGGCAGACCGACTGGCCGGCCGGGGCAAGCACAAGAACAAGAGGCGACGAGTCAGAGGGCCAGTTATGCTTTTTTCGCCTCGCACTCACCAAGCAGCAGCAGCAGGAGGAGGACTCCCCTCGCCATCTCCGCGGTCAACGCTGCACCGGTTTGATTTTCTTTTCGGCTGCGCCCGGCCAACTCCGGCCTTGGCACCCGCTTTCACTCCATGCTGTTCAGAAAAAGCTCCAGAAACCTCTTAGCCCAGGCCAGCCCAGCCGCCAAAGCCAGCCCCGGCCCCTCCCCTCCCCTCCCCTCGCACACCCGGGACAAGGTGGAGCTTCCGGGCAGGAGGATCCCGCTCCGGCAAAGGCAGGCCAGAACCTAATTGGCGACCACCAGCCCCGACTTATTTCTCCTCTCCTCTCCTCTCCAATTACCTGTCCGGTTGGCGGGCGACCTCTGCTGACTGGACTTGGTGGGCTCTTAAGATGGGAGACCCAATGCGAGTTTTTTTTTATTATTATTATTTCAAAGGAAAGGTTCCCCAGAATGTCCTAGAGACACTCCCGAAAATATATGCTTCAGCTTGGTTAATACTAGTTAACTAAATTAATGTTGCAATCCGATAGTTTTACTTAGAATTACTTGCAATATGTTTAGATTCCGTCTATATTTTCTCCTGTTCATTTTGCCCTAATCTTATTGTCTATTTCTAGCAGTTGTAACCTCCTCCCACCACCGCTCCCATTGAATGAATGATTGATTTACAGAGATTTGAAGAGGATACAGTACTGACGCTTTTGAACTTTTGTGTTGGGAAAGATTTCTGAGAATTCCTGGATAGTGAAGGAAAAAAAACTATCACTGAACAAATCAACCTAGAATGGTCACTCCAGGTGCAAGTGACTAGGTTCTTGTTTTGGACATATTATGCTAAGACCTAGGTCTCTGGAGAAGGTTCCAATGCTGGAAAAAGATGGAAAGAAAGAACAACCAGCTGCAAAGGGAACGGACTTAGTTACAATGGCAATGGGAGCACCATGGAAATACCTGAAGGACCATGGTGGGGACAGATCCTCATGGAGAAAAATCTTTCTGTGGTTACTAAGAGTCTTTGCTGACATGATGATACATAATCAAAGAACTGCAACCAATTCTGGGCACATAATAGAGGTATACATATATGAATGTAGGTATACATGCACACTTCATCTTTCAAGATTCTACTCCATGCAGTTGATGAATGGGAGAGACTGAACCTGCAAACTTTTGTGCCTTAATAAATGTGTTCTTTTTTAAACTGCCATAAAATTCCTTGTTGCCTTTTCCAGATAATTTGTTCCTCGTGAAACAATATGCATAAGGCTGCCTTCTAAATGTTATCCACTGTCTCTTCCCATTAATTTATTCATGAAACAGCCTTATTTCTGTTCATTTCAAATTTAGCAGTCTCATTCAGTCTCATTCAATGGGTACTGGATCATACATCAAGCTTAAACATAATGTGGTTTATCTGGTTTGGGGTTAACATGACCCAGTCTTTTGCAGTTTATTCAAAAAAACATGATTAAATTCGGTTAGTATATGTGACTACATATTCAGTGTATCTGTCATTAGAAAATTATGTGCTTCAATACTACAAGACTTAATTTTAATGTGCCACAAGTACCTGAGAAATATAATGGATGTTGAAAATTTAGTAATGGATTTAGTAATGTGACTAAATATAACTGTAGATTTGTTCATATTTGATTAAATTACAAGTTAGTGTTTCAGCTCTTTCTTAGTGATATCATTCTATTACTTTCATAAATATAGGGCAATCTTTTCAAATAATGTAAATAAGGATAGAATTATTTTCAAGGATACTGTAGTGCATAAATGTTGCAGGGAAATACACTTCTTTTGAGGGGGACCCTGAGTGCTAAAGCTAATGAGATTTCACCTCTTGGCAGCTCTAGTTTGGGTTTATTACAAAACAATTTTTTATGGAGGGATTAAAAATTGTACATGGTTGCTCTTGATGGGAAGTTCCAAGCTCAAGGAATGTAAATAAATGTGAGAATTGTTGTGCATCAAAGTAATGCAAACAAGTTATATTTTAATTGTTTATTCAGTGGTTTAAGTAGAATAATATTAATATGCTTAGGAATAATGCTGTGCAAAACATAATTGTGTGTGTGTCCCGGATTAAGCTTCATTATAGAATCATGCCATCTATTAATTTTACAGAGAGTCCAAACCCAACTTCAATTTTAACTAACCTATAATTTTTCCAACTTCTGTATTTTTTTTAAATTTCAAGGGGGAAAAGGGATAAAAACTGCTATGACTTCTGATTGGTACTAGGATCTATTCACATATAACTAGCTACTTGAGAAAAATAACTGACCATGTGTAACCACTATCTGAAAAAAAACAGACTTTAGGTCTAGTTTTTATAGCAGGAATTAAGGAAAGCAGGTCCTTTGGAGAAGGAAACCACAAACCCTTGAGGAAGTAATAAAATCATTTTAATTTCCTCTCAATCATCTGATAAGTAATGCTATTAGCACTATTAACAGTTTTTCTAATTCATAGTTTTATTCTTTTATAACAAGAATTCCAAATATTTACATGCTAAAAATTCAAAATTAGTAAAGTATCACTTTAGTGGGCCAATTTATAAATAGTGTTCTTATGACATGCTATGCCAGAATATCCAGTTAATTTGTACTATTTTACCCCACAGAGTTGGTTTACTGATTATCCAAATGTGGAATAGTGGCCATTAGATTTATAAAAAAAACTACAATTTAATCAAGACATCTGGTTATTGTCTAAAAGTCAATTGTTTAAAACTCTATATACAACATTCATGTCACACCTGTATGGTGGATTGTTTAGCCTGCTACATGACATTGCAGTCTCCTGCTCCAAGGACACTTAACAAGAGACTGCTAACTCTCCAGGCCCCCAAGGTTTTCCCTATGATCACTTGGCCCGGAACATCAAAGGGTTCTGTATCCTATTTCATTTCTTTGTTATCTCAAGCTGAGAACAGCAGGGCTGGTGACAACCCTATTTCCTTTACAGGCTTGCAACTAGGGAAGAGGCAATAAAGATTATAACCCTTGTTCGTGTTTTCACAAAATACTTACCATGTAGTAAATGGCCTTTGTTAATCAGGGAATTCACATGCTGCTTTGGAAAACTGCAGAATAAAGGGTCATTTGCTTACAAATTTGTAATATTTCTTTTTCTGTTTTAAAGTGCATATGAACAGAACTCTACTTATTCATTTATTAAATATATATCTCATGGTAATAGTTAACAACAGAACTAGGATATAGCTGTTTATTTTAATGTTCCAATCTAAGCATTATCATTCCCTGTTGGAAAGAAACAATTAGTACTATGTGTCATTATTTTAGATTTGCTGTACTATAAACAAATAATGTGATTATCCAATAAATTAGTGGCTGTTTATTTAATCTTTTTCTATCTTTGTCAAACTGGAAAAGCTGGATTCACGGTTTGTGGGGAAAAAAATCTTCCAGTGGAATGGATACTGTTAGTGGAGAGATAGTAATGGAATATCATCCAAGATCGCTACTAGCTTTAAGGCAATATTTAAAAAGTCAAATATTCAACAATGAAACATTTTGAATCCTATATAAAAAAAGAGGCTTTTGATCTCAGAGCAATTGATGTAAAGGCCTTTCTTGCAAAGGTATGTAGAAGGAAAGGTGGCCTAAAGCAGAAGTTTTCTTTTTTTTTTTTTCAGCCCATGGAACTTGTTAATGGAAAACCATTCCTAGAAATCCTCATCAAGAGCTGTACTAACAAAAAAAAAATGGCTATGAGGGAATGTACTTTTGTTTGTCCTTGGCATCTATGGAAATTCTCAATCTTTCAGGTTATGGTTGCCCCAAAGGTGCTTTTTCTAAAAGGCAACTGGACTTTCTTGGTTTTTTGTTTGAAAATGTTTTTCTCCTCATCCAAGAAACTTCTTCAGTTTCTTTCAGTTTCTTCAAGAACTGAAGAAGCTTCTTGGATGAGAAAAAAAACTTTTTCAAACAAAACCCCAAGAATATCCAGTTGCCTTTTGAAAAAAAGCACCTTGGGGTTTTCCCTTAATCTTTCACTCAACTGCATCAAGTTCTTACAAAACCTTATAGTTCTGTGGAACACAATTTGAAGAATTGATTTAAGGCAGCTTCTGCTGTTCAAATTGTTCAGGTGAGCTATACTGCAGCAAACTTCAGCCATGGCCATCCTGCCCTTACTATTGTATTTGATAATAAATGGGAAGTAAAATGTGTTTAAAGTTAATGTTCAGAATTTCAAAGGCACTTTGGTCAACTCTGTATTTCTTAATTTCTATTATTTAATTTTTACTCATATTAGTTTTGTCCTCAGATATATCTGCCATGGATTGGAATAATTTCACACACTAAGCCAGATGACTAATTCTATATAAGCATTCTGTTGTCTAGACCAGGTAATTTAATGCAATTTGCTACTAACAATGGTTTAACTTTTGTCTCTCAAGAGACAAATAATTCACTGTGAAAGTAAAAATTTCTTGCAAAAACTATGATGTTCGTTCCAACATTTTAAAGTAATGGGTGATTGTTATTTCTTCTCTTAGGATACTGTTTTAGTAAACAGAAGCCATCGATAATATTTTTACTTCTATCTTCCACTGTAATGCTATGTTGAAATAAGTATAAGAGTGCAGTGAAAGGGTGAAATTAAAGTCAATGGTTCACAAGCCAAAGTCTTGATTCCTCTTCCTTCCAGAACACTATAATTTAGAATTTCACACTAATATGTTGAAAACTTGGAAATTACTGATGAATCCCTTTACTTCTCTTTCACATAATAAAGAACAATTTTACACTATCCTTAATTAGATCTTATAAAATGTAAACAGGAAATAAGGGCACTTTGTAAGCTGAAGTTTCTTTTTCCTGAATTTTTTTCTAGATGGATAGATGAAGACATTGAGTTTTCTTAAAGGTAGGAGCCTGTTAAAATTTTCTTAAATATATAGCCAGTCATAGAGGGTTAAATGCCTATTATACAGTATGCCACTCTTATTTCCAAGATTTGTTGCTCTGTGCTATGGTTAGGAAACCATCAATGATTGTGGAAATCAATAGCTCCAATGAAAATAAAGGATACACAATTCAATCATTTAAAAAGGAATTCCAGTTAATGGGCTTTTCTTCCCTTGCCAAGAAAACTACAGGGATTTGTCTAGTCAGTCTCCAAGAATTTAGGACTGCAGCCAGTGAGAAGAGAGAGACAAATGACCTAGAGCCAGAGGACTGTTCACTAATTCAGAGTAATGAGACACATCTTGGAATGTTTTGTGTTATAACATGAGGTGGATTTATTACAGATGTTTTAATCCTACACTATACAATATTATCCTAGCTGCCATTGAATATGTAGTTATGCTTAACTGCATTTTTTACTCCTAATTGCTGACCTCAAAATGGTGACATGAACATGTTTTTTCTGCAGTGTCCCATATATGCTGTTATGCATGAAACAATGAACCCCCAATCAATCAGCTACACTTTAGCCTAGTATCTTTTGCAAACTGAATCTGTGTAATTAACTTATAGTTTAGTTCAGTAATGGCAAATCTTTGGGGCCTGGCACTTTGGAAAATGCCTAACTTGATTAGGCTGGTTCCACCAAACAAGAGAAACCATTTTCTATCTCGCCAGTTAGGCCACCCTAAACAGTGGCACTTGGTGGCAGCAATGAGGCTGGGCCTGAGGCGGAGGCCCAGGCCTCGGCTTCAGCCCAAGTGCCACCAGCAGATGCACAAGCCTTGGGGAATGGTGCAAATTCCCCTGTGGCTCAATGGTCCCTAGGTTATGCTGTGTGCCACTTATCTTCAGACAGTGTGCTCTTAAACTGTGGAAAGCATGCTGTTCCTATGTGATTTTCAGAGGCTCCAGTGGCCATGCAAGAGCACGGCCCTCTCACACAACTTCTGGAGGCTGTATGAGAGCACACCCCATTCTTGTGTAGCCTCTGCAGCTTCCAAAAATGGCATGAAAATGGGGCATGCTTTCAAGAACAGTTGTTGTTGGGTGTTGGTGAATGCTGGTATATAACCCAAAATGTGGCTTGTGACTTTTGACACACGTCATAGGTTCGCCATCACTGGTTTAGTATATCATATGTACCAAAATAATTCTTCCATTAACATTTATCTAAAACCATAGACCTAAAAATCTTGAAGTAATCCATATATTTTATTCACCAAAAACAGATAATTCTTGGATTATTTCATTGTTTCTGCTAAGTATCTTTGCTATTTGCTAATGTAGCAAAAGAATTTCTTTTCTGCATTCTGTATGCATTGTTGCTTTCAGTATAATCCCAATGTATCTTGCTATTCCCTTCTGTATTTGCAAAATGCATGTTTTTACTGTCTCCTTTTCTGTTCCTGTTAGATCTTTGATTATTCATCATTTAAACAAATGCATTTTCTCTGAAGTGCCTGATCAGTCTCTGAAAGGCCCCTGAGAATTTAGTACCTCTGCAGCATTTTTCAATACTGCATTTCTAAAAGTTTTTAAAACTAGTTTAAAAATAAAACTTTGCTGTTTTGCTATAAATAGCAAAATGATCGAAGGGTTTATTAAATCCATATTATACCATAGCCAGATAAGCACAGGATACTTTATCACCGAAGAATTCTAGATATTGCTGAATTATAGCTGCAGTGCTAGATCTAATTGAATGAAGGTGATAGAACATGTACTAATTTTTGCAACTGCGAATATCTGTATAACTAAAATCAAAGTTATAGTTTCTAAAAATATAAAACATGCTCATTTACCATCAACTGAAGTACTAAAAATTGAATTTGAGGGTTTATGGAGTGGGAAGTTACACAGTTCAGTGGCTACTGTATACTGATTCTGCTGGTAGATGAATAGAACATACCGCACATTTTATCACCCTTGATGACAGAAAGAGTTCCACTATAGCTAGTTAGATCTCATCTGATTTCCACTGGAGATATATAAGAAGTCAAGAGATATTCTAGGTGATGATTTGGAAACTTTCAGAAACATAGCCATTTAAGAAGACAGTCACAGTGTAAAATCAGTGTTCCTGTTTCAAACAAACATGCTTCATTTGTTCTTTATATAACAACTATTTCTGGACTTTCAAAAAATAATGTTAAGCCATCATCAAAATTAGAGCCAGTTTGGTGTAGTAGTTAAGGCCTAGTCCAGCCTTAGGCATGAAAACTGATTTGGTGATTTTGAGCTAGTCACGCTCTCTTAGACCAACCCACCTCATAGAGTTGTTGTAATGGGAGAAAGAGGAGGAGGAAGGTGTATTATGTATGTTCACTGTCTTGAGTTACTTATAAAGGTGAGATAAAAATCTAATAAATAAAATCAGATGCCATGTAACTCAATAAGAAGCATCAGAGAGGTTTGAGCTAGATTTTATTTCACAATTGCTCTGTGCTATTATCCTCCTTCAGAGAAGACAGCAACTTTCTTGGCCATGAAATCAACCAATGTAATATGATGTGGGGCAATGCAACAATGTAGCCAACTTAAACACATGGCTCACTCAATGAATACCTTGCTATAGGGTCTGCAAAATGATGGGATGCTTTTAGATATGGCCATTATTTTACAATTACCTTGTTCATTAAGAAAATAAAAAGGAATTCAGGGTCTATATAATCAATTTTTTCATTGATAAGTGTCCTATATTTTTCCGCTGTAGCTTCCATTTACTTTTATTAATAGAAAAAAGTCTATAAAGGAGGAAAAAATGAAAGCGGTAATCAGCAGTCTGGAAGCATCTATGAATACAAGTCCAGTTGGCGGATAGGTCACAGAACAGGTGTTATACCACTCTTAGGAAAACAGAAGAGGATTTCTCTGATCTCCAATTCTCTGATCTCCCATTCAGGGGAGATTGTTCCTGGGAAGAGCTTTCTAGGACAGGGCTTTTCAACCTTTTCACCCATTGTACCACTTTTAGGATATGGCAATATCCGAGTACCACCAGTCGCCTAGCAAGGTGTCAAAAACTTGATGACCAAAAAAAAAAAAAAAAAAAGGAAAAAAGTGATAAAGTACAGGTAGTCCTCAACTTACAACAGTTCGCTTAGTGACTGTTCGAAGTTACAATGGCACTGAAAAAAGTGCCTCCCTAACCACAGCCGAGCAAGACACCTGCCTGCTCGCCCAGCGGCGCTCTTCCTCATGTCCGAGGTTTTCATTGTTGTGAGCATTTCTGTTGAGGATTGGCAGCAGGGGTGGTGGTGGGTGTTTGGTTTTTATTCCCCCCGTCTGCTGGGTGGTTGCAGCAGGTTTTGGTCACTTCACATGACCCTGGGACACTGTGACCGTCATAAATATGAATCAGTTGCCAAGCATCTGAATGTAAATCACAAGACTCTGGAGATGCTGCAACATTCCAGCTGATTGGTGCTTCTTCAGGGCTCAGCAGAAGTGCCAGAATCAGTGCTGCTTTCCAGCTGATTGGTGCTTCTTCAGGGCTCAGCAGAAGCACCAGGATCAGCGCAGAGCTCCAGCTGGATCCTGGCGCTGATCCTGGCGCTTCCACTGAGCCCTGACAGCCCCGAAGAGCGCCAATCAGCTGGAAAGTGGCACTGATCCTGGTGCTTCCGCTGAGCCCTAACAGCCCTGCAGCTCCAGCAATCTCTCGCTCAGGCTTGTGCGGTGCTACCACCGGTTCAGCTCATTCCCCTCCCCCGCTACCACTTTTCTAGGATGGTCACGTACCACCTGCCAGGTACCAATGTACCACAGGTGGTACCTGTACCACTGGTTGAAAAGCCCTGTTCTAGGATATATTCAAATCAACCCACTTAGGAAAGTCTGAAATTATTCCATGTCAAGCTGGAACAAAGGTGATTAGAAGTATCTTATACATGGCTAAAAGATATAGCCTCTTGCCCAGAAATTAAATTATCTAAGTAAGCACTGGAAGTAAAACTATGCCCCATGCCCCATCCAGCTACAGACTGCCACTCCAAATTCATTTCCAGATGAATTTAGATCATTTGAAATACCAGGCTGAACAGTTGCAATTTCTGATGCATTTTAACTCAACTGTGCATGGACAAATTTCAAAGTCAATGAAGCAGATATCCATAGATTCTTCCAGTGCCAGTTCCCTCTAGGAACATCAGAAAACCATACTACTTTTCCATGTTCTTGTTTTTCCCTATTTCTGAAGTCATAGGAGGGAACACAACTCCTTAATGCCCTCAAGGGAAAGAAATGGGTCATCAGGTCAGTTCTAGAGTAAGTTGGGAAGTGCATTCATCTCCTTCAGGCTAGAACTGCCATCTAAACTGGATTCACTGGATTACAAATCTTGTCAGAAATCCATGATGTTTTCAATCTGTTCTCCGGATAAACCATATCTCATTGCGACGATTGGGTATACTAGGGTTCTGATATGCAGCCACCAAGTATGTTTCACGGAGCACATTATCTGTCGAGCCCAATAACTCCCAAAGAAAGTGAATCTCTCGCAGGATTGTCTCCTCAGTAGCTGGCCCATAAAACTCCCTTTACAGAAAGTTAACAACAAAACAGTTATATAAATATATTGTGTTTAGCATCTGGTTTCCTTCCTATCTATCCAGCATTCACCTACCCATCTACCTATCCATCAATCAATGCAAAGTTCCTAACCTTTTTTAAAATATGAGAAAAACTGGCCTAACAAAGAGCCAATTTCGCCACAAGATCCTTTCCTTTTTCCATTATTATAACCAAAGGCATATTTTCCTTTACTTAGAAACTATTTTCCCAGTCATGCATACTCTTTTTCCTGCTTAGAATGAAAAGCAAGTCAATTCCTACTCTACTTAAAAGGCTGTTTGCATCTAAAGCATAGCCAAGTCCACCAGGACTCACCTGGTGATAACCTGAAGTGGTGATCTTTCTAGGATTTGGATTTCTGGATCCATGGGGAGAGGAGGATTAAGCTGAAATTCCTGAGGAAGATAATAAGCAGTGATAACTTCTTGGACCAAATCAGTACCCTCCTTATTCAGGTGGATCTCATTAATCACAGGTACTGTCATCCCCAAGTGCTGGCCTGGATAAAGATATGGGTAAAAATATCAGTTATGAAAGGTAAACCTAGGGAAATCCATTCCTTGTTTTTCCAAACCCCATTAATCCTGGTCATGTAAACTTCTACATCTCCCCATGCCACCTGCCTGTACATACCTAGGGAATTCTCTTTGCAGATGTATCTTATAAGTTTCATGAAACTCAGTGAGGTGCTCTGCTCATACTTGGGTTCTCCTTTGGTGATGCATGCCCATTTCCCAGCAGGGTATAGACGTTCCTCATATGTTGTTTCCTCACACTGAACCAAGAAGGAAAGAACTGGTTTTACTGCCAGGGGAAGAAATATCAACAGTGTAACAAAGTTTATGAGTTTTTAAATCTAGATAATTACATTAACTGAGTCAAATTTGATATCTTTACAAATTATATAATTTTTGGGGGAATGTTGGTATGTGAATAAAAGCTACTGTTTCACATTTTTTAAAAAATAAATACAAATTTGGGGAAACATTTAACTATACGTAATGTTAATATTCCAATACACACCGGTATTACTGATGTAAATGTTTTAAGTAAAATCTTCTTGTGTATGTTTGTGTGCACATGTGTTTCTATATATGTGTTTATCCATTTTATTGTGCATCTTAAATGTAAAATATATCTTTCCTAATAATTCATTTCAATTTTATCACTATAAGCTGAAATTACAAAGCATCTAAAAGTAGAGATAACTTATCTTTTGTTTTTCATTAGTCCCTTTTAAAAAGACGTATGTTTCTGAAGAAGACATGGTTGGTAACAGTCTACACTACACATTTGGTCCAGAAGAATCCCAAAAGGCACCATGTGCTTTTAATATAAACAAACTGAAGCAAAGTTAACACAGACTACAGGTATAACTGTTTTAAGAATATTGCCATCATTAAAACTGAAATAGTAAACAGTAAAAAAAAAGCAGATTCATGGGAAAGAGTATAATGCAACTCCTACTCATCATCCTTTGGGCTACGACCCTAATATAGTAAATCTTTCCAAATGATCTGAAAATTATTAGGCTGTCTTACTCTGGAATAATTTGCATGGTGGACTATTTAGACTGTAGTTCTCTACCGCTTTACTGCAGATGGTGAAATTTAGTTTTGAGTAGAAATATAATAGGCTATATCCTCAAAATCACATCCAAAAGACAAATTTGGTAGAAACTTAATGATGGCTAGAACTATAGTTTGGGTGAAATCATGGACACTTAAGGAAACCAGGAACATTTTATGATTTTATTCTACAATTCTTCCTCATCTATCCAAAAATATGATAATCAGCTGGATACATATATTACGTTATTCAGAAACAGCAGTCTATGCCTGTTAGGCAATAAACATTTACATTAATATGATTGCTTACCTTCTCATGCTGTGATAAAACAGTGTAGGGCACAGGTTCTCGCACATGGTTATGGTGGGTCATCTGTACTATTGGACCTGCCATGTCTATTGGAACAGAGTTAATTGGGAAAAATTAACTTTAAGGATGAAAACATTTGTACACAACTGCATTTCTAAATAACCTTCTACTTAAAATGCTTTTCATTAATTCATATTTGTGTGTTCCAGCCTCCAACCATGCATAATGAAGTGGTTGAGACTTTGAGTCTGTGGGAATTGGAGGGTGGGGGGTAATGCTAGGTTCTAGAGAAAGAAAAATTGCTAAAAACTGTCTGGCAGAGTAGAAATAAGCATGCTGGACTTTGTCTATCTCAGATTGTAAATTCTTCTTTACCTGAGTACTGGAGTGACAACAGCGAAAATCAAAATAAAGAAACACTGGAGTTCCTTTATTCCATTCTAGAGTTCACAGCACTATTTTTCTTGGTCTTTGGTCTGCAGCAACAAAAATCCATCTTTCCTTCTTCAAAGTAATTAAAGAATACTAACAGTAAAGTAGTAGTAGTAATTTTTAGTGTATACAGTGTTTAGTGCTTATAAAATACAGGCAAATAAGAATACTGTAGAAGGCATTTAGTACCAATGATGTTTTCTGATGATGACTCCACTGCTGTGCTGATAGCTATAATTACCATTTCAAAGTAGCTGACTTAATAATCATAATGGTGTTGCAAACCAGCCTGCATTTGCCTTTTGAATTGATGTTGTGCTCTGCAGGGAATAAAGTTCAAGCACTCTGCCACCAAGACATGCCCCAGTTGCAGGATGTCAGACAGCAACTTGCTTTGAAGGAGAAGATCTCTTCCAATTCTTCCTACATCAGCTGCTTCTGATAGAATTGAGGGAACTCCTCCACATTTTGTGATTTGAAGTCTTCCAATCCTCTCCATCGACAATGCATGCAAGGTTGGGGATCCACTGCAAATTATCAGTTATTCAGGAAACAATTACAGCAGATGAATAGATGACTACCTACAATGCAGTTGCAAAGTAGAGTTCCTCCAGCATTTGCTGATGAATAGAAATTGATGGGTTTTTTAAATGATTTATTTCATAGATTATAGTGAGATTAAGAAACAAAAATTTGTGGTAATACTGTATAATTAAAAATATCTATAATTAACATGAAAGAGGAAAAAATAAAACGACAATATTGTATTAATATATAATTAACTCAACAAAAAAATGAAGTACTGAGATCTTCTAATTTTTACAATATATTTCAAAAATCAACAGAGAACACGTCTTTTTAATCTTCAAACTTGAAACCAGAAGATAGTCGTAACAAAACAGGATCATATAGTCAGTCCTCAAATTCTTAAGCACTAAGATAAAAAAGAGCTGTCATTCAGCCTTTTTAAACATTTAGGGGAAGGGGTCCAATAGTCATGGAACATTGGTGAACTATATATATTTAACATTTCTGAAAGCTTTGACTCACTTCTATGAGTTCCTGCATCATCTTGAAGATGTTGTTATCAGACCTTGGTCCATAAGTTAAGAAGGTGGTGCTGCATGGCAAAATAGTGATTTCAAGATATGGGTGTATCCAGTGCTTTTTTTCTAAAAAAAAAAAAAAAGGTGCCGGAACTCACACACGTCATACAACCCGCCTTGCCTACCCTACAAGGTTCCATCCAAAAAAGGTGCCGGAACTCTGTTCTGGGCATTCTATGAGAAAAAAAGCCCTGGGGGTAACAACTACATTGTCTCAGAATGACCAGCAGTGTAGTTGAACAACAGCAGGACGCTGAAGACCAGATTCTCAGAGGCAAAATATCACACAATGTAGAATGCAACATAACGAGTTAGAGAAAAGCAGAGGATCGGTTCTCCAGAAATGGGAAACTGGTTCTTCTTTTTCATGGCATGAGAGTTCTAAGAAGCATGGCTTTGATAACATGACAGTTCCTTGCAGCATTGCCACATCTCTGGAAAAAAGTGGCACTTGACTGTCTTGAAGCCCAGAATATTCCTGATTAAGGAGCAGTGTGCCATCCATTTCCAGAATGGTCAGTCTCATCAATTTTGTATCAGCTTATGTCTTTACCCTTCATACTTAGTTAGAACTCTGCTGGATATTTCTCTGCTATTTTGTGGTTCATCAACACTACTTCTCCTATTAGTTTGATATTGCAGAAGACATAGTGCTGCCTAAGTCTTTGAAATCAGGCCTTACTGGGCACTGACCACATTCAGCACCTCCTGCTGCAAACTGCCTATAAAGCTGTAGCATTTTTTTCCAGATTACTGATCTACTCAATAGAATCTTCTTCTGGGCTTGGTTCTGTACCAACACTTCAAGGATCTTTCCCATATTTAGGGATCCCATACAATAAAACCTTGACATTCTTGAGATGTCCTTAATACAACACTTGCACAGATATTGGCTTTTCTTTATGCAGTTGACAATAAACTCTGATACTGTAATGGTGCTCAATGGATGTCTGTACAAGCAACATGACTAGCAGCTTTACTTTTTCACTCAAACCCAGCAGATTGTGAGAACTTTTGCCACTTTCTTCAGCAGTCTGTTTGTCAGCCCTTCAAGGGAGGCCAGATCAGGAAACAAACAGAGCAAGGATTTCAGGAATGCTACTGTACTTCACTCTTATAGATTATAATAAAAGCCTGCCAGAATATCCCTCTTTATTCCCTTATACCAAACAGAATCAACATAATTTCCAAATCAAAAATATTGTTTTTCTGCAAGTTATTTTGAATATCCTTTGAATATCCAGGATTAACTGTTGTTCCATTCCTTCATCGAGATTATCTCTGTAATCCAATACAGTACTATCCACTTGCTCATTTTGATATAAACATTTCCAAAAACATATGCAAGAAGAGGACACCCATATAATGGTTACTTAGGTGAGATGGGCAGCATAGGAACTTAATAACTGGAAGACAATATGAAGATTGGTGGATGTGTGGCAAGATTAGGGCTGATGGGTTCTGGAAAGATAGGTGGCAGATATCTGGGAAGGTTATGTGGATGGAAGTTCAATGCATCCTTTGCGTGTGTGCATAATGGCAAACTATCTGGAACTCCAGGGCAAAAAAATGCAGATACACAAAACTCATTACTGCAGATATTAAGGTGTGGTATTTTAACCACAAATGTGCAGAAATGCAGATAATAGAATTGCCAATCACAAGGACTACCTGTGTCTATTAAAGTCTTCATTACACTTCTACCAACTACCTTCATTGGGAAAACTGACATATTCTTAATAGGTAACACAACAATAAACAAAGTGGATGGTTCACCTGAAAGATGGAGAGAACACTGGGATTTCTGGGACAAAAACAGTGAACTGAAGCACCTCCACTAAAAGCGGAGATGATGAATGCAGTGGAATAAAGAGCTGGTGAGCAGACTGGCTCTTCATAATTCCTCTCTGGACAAGGAGAGGACTTAAGATTACCCACAAGTGCTCCATACAACTGCTCCTTGTGAGGAGATGCAATACAATAGTCTCTAGCAGGTTTAGAAATCTGGGAGACAAGGGAATAGCTATTTTTTGCTCAAACTGTGGTTGGTGCCTTTATGGGTCAGTGGATTCATTACAGTATTCCTTTTTGTCATCACTTTCAGAAAATGTTAATGTTTTTTCGCTATTAGGAACTTTTGAATTAACTAATTTTACGGCACTGAATTTCCTTCAATCCTTACAAAACAAGTTTTAAATATAAATGTTAAGTACTTCAAAAATATTTTGAAATAAACAGCAAATAAACAGCAAAAAGCTGGTTAAAACTGCCCCATGGGAAATCTTTTGTTTTAAATTTTCTAAAAAAAATAGATTGAAACTAAAGACTATGTCATGTGTCTGACATTAGAGAAAACCAGAAGGAACTAAAGATTAGAATGAAAGGATAAGAACATTTAAATTTGACTAATACAGAATGGAGAAAAATATTTTAACATATCTAACTGGACATACTGAAGGATATTTTGAGCAACGGTTAAATTAATTTTAAGTGTCTGCCTCTATAGATATACCGTGTTTAAAAGATGGAAGATGTTTAAGACTAAGACTCATCTGAACGTGGATTTAAAAATGGCAGGCTACAAGAATGACATGAAAAATAATGTTGCACTAAATATACAAAAGAAACTAGCTGATAACAATAATTAAAATGTATACAAAAACAAAAAGAATGATCTGAATAATTTTCCTATATTGGATTTACAAAAAATTGTAAAGCTTTGTTAGGGTTAGGATTGTTTTTAAGGTTTTGAAGAACTTTATGAGAAGAGATAAAGAAAAAAAAATATAAAGTTCTAGGATATTCTTAGACGGGACTAAAGATCAAAAGAGTTAAAAGAAAGAATATAAAGTTGATTGTTGTATGTTGTTATTTTTGGTTACCCTTAATGGACTTTTGCTGACCAGAACCAAATGATGAGACTTTAAGGATTTATTTATAGATAAGAGATAGGATATGGTAAGAAGAGATCATTTGTTGTATAAAAGGTGGTAAGTTACTAAAATTGTTTAATACTTATTGTAATGAAGGGGAATTCATTTCTTCATATATTTCTTTTCTTTATTATATTTGTATTATTTCTTTTCTATTTTTCTATTTTTTCTGCACTTTCTATTTCCTCACTTCCTTGGTATTCAGGAATCCAGAAAATAGGAATAACCCATGAAAAGTCCCACTTCCTTGGTATTCACAAGGAAGTGGGACTTTTCATGGGTTATTCCTATTTTCTGGATTCCTTAACACCTAATGTTTGTCTTTTCAAGTTTAATGTCATTACTTGATTTTTCCCATCTATTTTTGTAATTGATTCTCAAAGTTTTCTATTATTGCTTTAAATCAGTGGTTCTCAACCTGTGGTCCATAGATGGGGGAAGTGCTTAGTCGTCACAGGGGTCCGCAAAGGCTTGAAGAAATGTTATGATTTAAATCTTAAGTTTTGGTGGTCTCTGGCCATGGTCTGTGGTCACAAAAGGTATTTAAAGGGGGTCTGTGGTGAAGAAAAGGTTGAGAACCACTGTCGTAAATTATACATTATTGATCATGAGTTTAAATCAGTGTTTCTCACCTTAGCAACTTTAAGATGTGTGAACTTCAAATCCAAGAACTTCCCAGCCATCATCTTAAAGTCCACACTTCTTAAAGTTGTCAAGGTTGAGAAATACTGCTTTAAATGAATAGATTTTAATTGTGTTATTTACTATTTTTATTAATTCTAGGTATCTTTTAGTAGAAATTGAGATTAAAACACTGCAAATAAATTTAAATCAATATCAATTCTTTTATACAAATTGACTTTGCCCTATAGGTGAAAAATTTCTACCGTCTCTCCACTTTGCAAGTGCAGTATATCAATATGCAGCAAATAAAAAGTTAGATTCAATTTTTTGCCTTGAGGAAGTATCACTTGATGACTGTTGGCTACTGTTTCCCACAGAGAAAACAGCCTATTTTGTTCTGTTTCATCTTGTTCTTGTTCTTCATCCTGGATCTCATCATCCATTTCATTTAGTTCTTCAAGGGTAATACGATCCATATTAACACCTCAGCTTCTGCAAAAAAAATTCAAATTATATTCTCTGAATTGCTCATGATAGCAAAACAATGGTTTCATATCATTTGTAGACAAAACACAGTTTGGAGGGAAACCTCCTCCTTGCCTGTGAGATTTGTAGGTGCTATAAAGCAGGGCTTTTCAACCTTTTCACCCATTGTACCACTTTTAGGATATGGCAATATCCGAGTACCACCAGTCGCCTAGCAAGGTGTCAAAAACTTGATGACCCCCCCCAAAAAAGAAAAAAGTGATGAAGTACAAGTAGTCCTTGACTTAAAACAGTTTGCTTAGTGACTGTTCCAAGTTACAATGGCACTGAAAAAAGTGCCCCCCAAGGCACAGCCGAGCAAGACACCTGCCTGCCCACCCGATGGCGCTCTTCCTCCTGTCCGAGGTTTTCATTGTTGTGAGCATTTCTGTTGAGGATTGGCAGCGGAGGGGGGGTGTTTGGTTTTTATTCCCCCCGTCTGCTGGGTGATTGCAGCAGGTTTTGGTCACTTCACATGACTCTGGGACATTGTGACCGTCATAAATATGAATCAGTTGCCAAGCATCTAAATGTAATTCACAAGACCCTGGAGATGCTGCAACATTCCAGCTGATTGGTGCTTCTTCTGGGCTCAGCAGAAGCGCCAGGATCAGTGCCGAGCTCCAGCTGGAGCCTGGCGCTGATCCTGGTGGTTCCGCTGAGCCCTGACAGCCCTGCAGCTCCAGCCATCTCTCGCTCAAGCTTGTGCGGTGCTGCCACCGGTTCATGTATCAATATATCATTATATTTCTGTGGGCCCTGTTTTATTAATGTTTTTATAAGACTGTCTTAGGCTGGACTGTGTTTGGTTTATTGTTTTATATGTTTTTATGGATTTTCCAGTTTTGTATGAACCCAGAATCATTTAGAATTGGACAGCTAATAAATTGAGATAGATGGATGGATGGATAGATGGATGGCCGATCACTGATGTGAAATGGTTGGGGCACTGGGTAAATTGCTTGAGTTGTTGAATGAGTTGCTTCAGAAGCCAGGACAAGAAACAATGACTTAAAGTTTGGTTGGATATAGGAAAAAATTATAACAGTAAGAGCTGTTCAACAATGGAAATTATTGTTTTGTTTGCTGAAGTTGTATAAACAGAGGATGGACAGCCACTGTTGGAGATGACATAGTCAGCAGAAGTAGCCTGCAATACTGCATTCTAACCACTGGGCCACCATGGCTTAACAATTATAAATTAGCCAATTGTAGATGGCATTATATATTTGAATATTTTTCTCTAAAGAGATTTTTTTTTTGTGAAATATATTAAGAAGGAAATCTATTCTTTGAAATAACTCAGGGCTCTACTAATACATTAACTCTCTGGAATGCATTTAAGATAACCATTATGAATTCTATAATTGCTTTTGCCTCAGCAAAAGAGAAACTCAAGAGTCTGTAATTTTATATAGTTACAGAAGACGGTTAAAGATCCACTTTTATTAACACCACTAATGAATCATATCAAGCATTTATAGCAGCACAGCCTAAATTGGAGCTTCAACACTTAGAATAATTTGATTACTTTGAAAAATGTTAATCAGAAAATATTGGAAATCAGTAATGTAAGCTAAAAAGTAATTGGGTTATCATCTGAAACACACACAGAATTCAGGCCAATGATGGACAGTTATTTACTAAGATAGAATCTGTTAATCTCGGTTTTATGATTTTTATATTCAGTTAACCAAGGACTCCTATAACCAAATTATCAATCTTCTGATATCACATTAAAAAATCACTCACATGACAGAGACATTGCAGTCTATGAAACTAGTTGAATGGCACGGTCAGGCCCAAGGAACCAAGAACAATACAAGAAGTTACTTCCAAGAAGTTTCTTTATTGTTGCTCATCTATAGACAGAAATCTTGCCAGACTAAGGCACTTATCTGCATAACTACCACATATACACTGTGAACAGCTAGAGGGAGTCTTGGCTTCACTCATTCTGCATACCAAAGATTCCAACTTCTTTGTGCTTCCTGGGAAAGAGTCCCTCCCTTTTGTGATTCTGGCTTATATTCCACCATAGGCACAGAACTTTTACTGATTTATTGGCACCCATATTGTTAGAAATGTATAATCATTTAATCTTTCCATTTCCATTTATTATTTCATGAGGCTTTATATTACAGTAATATTAAAGCCTCAGAAAAATCTCACAAGAGGCACAAGCTGTAGACTTTGTACTCTCTTCTGTTACTATGGGTGCAAAAGTATTAACTGCAGTAATAGCCAGGAAACTACAGTACGGAAAATAATTCCATCTATAATTCAGTATCTCAATCTGCATTTGTTAAACAGACAAACATTTGACAGTATCTACCTGGTGACTAATGTTATGGCTATTACATATGAATATTACATCTAATTAATGTATCTTCTAAGAGGGATTCCAATATAATTCCTGTTAGATATTTTAAATTGATAAATAAAACAAAAAACAAAAATATCTGAAAATAGTTTATTTCCCACATTTATTTTGAAGCAATATTGTTTTACCTTTTAATTGTACTGCATGTATGGGCATTTATATAGAAATAAGTGAAGATGAATGTGCAAATACTCTTCAGAAGCAAGCAACATTAGCTTGCTCACAATTTATTTTTATTTTGCTTGTGAGAGGACAGGCTGCCTGCAAAATGGTGCATCCTGGGCTACTGGTGCCCTGTCCCTTTAAGACCTCTCTCTATCCAGCCCAGCAACTGGTGAATATAAAAGCTGAGCAGAGGGATGGTAATTTATGTTCCTGTGGGAAACTAAAACAGCCTGAAACAGTCTAAGGCAAACAGAAGAGTGAGTGTTCTCCAGAAGTAGGACTCACAAAGAGTAGTACAGGTAATTCTTGACTTATGACCACAACAAGTCCAAAATTTCCATTGCAAAGCTAGACAGTTAAGTGAATTTTGCCCCATTTCTTGCAACAGTTAAGTGAATCATTGCAGTTGTTAAGTTAGTAACACGGTGATTAAGTGAATCTGGGCTCCCCATTGACTTTACTTGTTAGAAGGTCACAAAAGATGATAAATTGACCCTGGGACATTGAAACCATTATAAATACTTCTAGTTGTCAAGCATCTGAATTTTGACCATGAGGATGCTGCAAGGGTCATAAGTGTGCAAAACGGTCATAAGTCACTTTTTTCAGTGCTGGTGTAATTTTTAATGGTCACTAAATGAATGGTTATAAGTTGAGGACTACCTGTAGTAGAGGAAGAGGAATTATAATAGAATTAGGAAAGAGTGGTATAGTAAACAGTGAGTACTAGCCTTTTGAGTACTTGTGGGTATGTTGCCTCAAGGCCAAATGTGCTTGTGTTGGCCCTCTGGGGTTTTGGAGCCCATTAACCTGGGTGTACATAAAAGAACCAGTAACATTTGTTTTTATTTTTCATTTCATAAGAGGGAAACACACAAATATATAATATGAACAAATAACTTATTTACTGATAAATTATACATCTATACTCTTTCTAGTAACTTTGAAACACCTACAATATACTGTATACTGAATATTGAACACACTAATCTTAAGCATTTCTGAATTTCAGTTTGTCAACTTCCTATGTAAGCATGCCCTGAATTACAGCCTTAACTGTTTTAAAATATTTTACATATGTGTACATAATGAGAAAAGAAATATCTACCTTAAATATTCAATATATACAATAACTTCATATAGGACTTGCAAAATCTGTAATGGCTTTTAATCTAAAACCAAAACTTCTATATAGCTGAATGCACGTGTGTATGTATCTGTGTATGTATATGTATGTATAGTATATGTTTTACAAATAAGCGCATAAAATGCATACAGATTGGAAATATAATCTGTCAATACATAAATCAGCAGTATTCATGAATTGGCTAGGAATAAAAACTTTTCTTTGGATCTAGTCCAACTAACTCTTGCCATACAAATGTCAGCTAGATTTTTCTGGCAAATTGAGCAAAACATGAAAGCAATAGCTATGATAACCTGTTGTGTCATATAAATAATTTTTAGAGAAACGTTGCGTTTGATTCTGAAGTTGTATTTACTCATCCTGAGTACTAAATATGGTACATTATTTTAAATTCAGAATTATTAAAGCACATGTATAATTGCTACTATCCTGCTGTTCACTTCCTTTGGGAAACAATTTATTGCTAATTCATGTCAAATAAATGTTTATAGGTTCAACTTCAGCAAAGATGTATGAAGAACCTTCTTTTGAAATTTCTTATTTCATGTTACTTTACTTCCTATCCTACTGACCTAAGAATGGATAAACATTTTGTTGTTGACTATTTAAGATAATTTCCAAATGAATTATTTAAAAATATTTTCTATAAACAAAATGTTTTGGAAAATTGGGGAGACCTTCAAAAATTCTAACAGTGAAATAGATTTTATTGTTATACATGGTTATTCTTCCTTTATAAGAAAATATTTATAATTATAATTAAAAATTCATCCATGAATTTTTAATTATAATTATTACCAACTATCGATTTGCCTTTTACAGTTCTTTTTTTATGTGCCCCTTAGAATATTGCAGTAGACCTGTTTTATTCCATTCAATTGGTAGCATTTCCTCCTGCTATTTATACATTTTAGATCGGAGGGGGTCAGACATAGGTAAATGCTATAAAACTAAGCTGCAAATTTTCTGGTATACTGTTCATTTAAAAAAAAAAAAAACACATTTTAATGTTCCCTGAAACCTAGATTTCTATTTTCAAGTAAGAGGGTGGATGAAACTTTAAATAGTAGGAACCGAGACTCCTTTATTGAATAAAGAATCTATCTCATTGACATTTGGGAATACTATGGCGACATCGTGCAAGATAAAAAAATTACCTTTTTCCTTCTAATTGGTTACCTCCTGTGTAACAGGCAGTTTCAACAGGTAAAGGGGCTAGCAGCCTGAGTAATGGGGAAGCTGCGCCTGGTGAATTTGCTCCTGTCGGCTTGCGCAGAAAAGGGAGGTGTCGGTAAAGCTTTTTCTTTTAAGCCACAGTTCCTCGACCAAGGTGACAAGCGGGGCTGGAACGGCAGAGGCACAAGCCACCTTTAATCGTGGGTCAGGGAGGGGCAAAGGAGGGGGAAACTTGGCGAAACACCGGTCTGCCCCAAGAGGACAGAGCCAGGCGCGGGCACGGCGAAATATTGAGGCAGACCCGAGAAAAAGCCGATCTCCCTAAAAGGCGCCTCGGGCGACCTGTAAGTCGGGCGCGTCGGGAATCCTACGCAGGACAAGGGTTACGACAGACCAGGGAGGGGAACCTGACATCAGGCCCCGCCCCGGCTCCGCCCAGAGAGCGAGCGCGCCCAGCGCCAAAGGGGAGAGGGGACGGGGTCCGCACTCCGCTCCACTATTGGGGGTAGAGAAAGGAGGAGGAAAAGAGGGTTACCTGGCACTTCCGGTACCTTTTCCGACCCGGAATAGATTCCGCCTGCTCAGGCGGGTGCGGGTGGGGGTGGGGGGGGGAAGGGGCGGAAGACCAAGCAGAAGAGGCTCGAAAGGGATGACGTCACCCAGGATAGATTGAAGTTCGGGCCTTCTGCCGGTTCTTTTTGTTTCGGCAAGTGGGGCTAGTCGTGGTTCTGATCGAAGCCGCCTAGGGCAGCGGCGAGCTGGAGCAATAGGAAGAGTCGACCAGAAGGGCAACCGTTTTAGTTTCTTGAATCAAAACCGACGAAGATGATCACCACGATGTAAAAAAGATGTTGAGACTCTAGAAAGAGTACAGAGAAGAGCAACAAAGATGATTAGGGGACTGGAGGTTAAAACATATAAGGAAATGTTGCTGGAATTGGGTATGTCTAGTTTAATGAAGAGAAGGACGAGGGGGGACATGATAGCAGTGTTCCAATATTTCAGGGGCTGCCACAAAGAAGAGGGGGTCAAGTTATTTTCCAAAGCGCCTGGAGGCAGGACAAGAAGCAACGGGTGGAAACTGATGAAGGAGAGAAGCAATCTAGAACTAAGGAGAAACTTCCTGACAGTTAGAACAATTACCAGTGGAACAACCTGCCTCCAGAAGCGGTGAATGCACCAACACTGGAAGTTTTTAAGAAGAAACTGGACAGCCATTTGTCAGAAATGGTATAGGGTTTCCTGCCTGAGCAGGGGGTTGGACTAGATGACCTCCAAGGTCCCTTCCAACTTTATCATTATTATTATAAGAATTTAAGAAATTGCTGGAACGTAAAATGTTCTAGATTTCTTTGGATTACAATACAGTGTTTTCAAATAAGCATAAAATCTAAACTATAAAGTTAAGGGGCAAAAAAGACTAATGGTTTTTTTTTAATGGATCATCTCATATAATTCCCAGAGGGTGCTTTTCGATACTTCAAAAACAAACAGTAAAATCAAATGGATCTGTCGTCCATAAAAGGACTTTGGTCGCCAAAACCTTACCCATATCCTACAAAAAAGTTAACTGCTTAGATAGTGGTGCTTTCCCTATTTTCTATTTTATTGTAACTGGATAAAAAAACAGTTGATAACACCTGATCGGTATCTAATTGTTAAACAGTAATGCCTAACCTCACTTTTGGTTGTAGGGACTTTTCTTATCACAACTCAGCAAACTATTGCAAAGTAAGACCTGTCTCAATACTGTAACTGCATACAGTAGTATTCTTTGGCAGTAAGCAAGGCCCAAAGTTCTGGCCCAAATCATTACTGTAATTTGCATTAGTCTCCTTATAAAACTAACAATGAATCACGACCACATTTTAAAATTGGTTAACCAATTTAACCTATGTCTGGATTGCAAAAATTCAGTTAACTGCCAATGGCACAAAATGGTAGAGAAAACCCTAACTCATTGCTGCCACCTACTAATCATTTACATTTTTATGACTTATATAAGCTAGCTTTAGCCAGGGTGAGCATTATTAATTTTATATATTCAACAATGTGAAACCACAGCTGCAAGTTCTTTAAATAGTGTTAGCCTTTATACGCATTAAGTTCTTCCCAAGAATCTAGGATGTTGTAATATATCAACATAGTATATGGCCTTTTGTAATTGACAGATGAAAAGTTTGTCAGCACAGATTTTCTAAGTGCTGTCCAAGTTCTTTTGATACGGCACCCAGTGAGCCAATAACTATTAGGATCACTACAGCTGGTTTATGTCATTGACTTTCAGCTTTGATTTTCAGGTGCTTGATACTTTGTGATCTTGTCCAATTCTTTGTCTTCTATTCTACTATCCCTTGGTATTGCCACATCAATTATATGTGCAAATTGACATGTAATGCTTTTCCTAGCCAGCAATCTATATTTTTGTTACATTATTACAATATTTATATTTTGTTTCCTGCACTTTAAGTAAATTCCAATTTTAACTTGCATCAGTGCTTGTTCTTGGCTGTTTTTATGTAGTCAGCCAATGCATGCATTTATTCTTTGACAGTTTGACTTGAAGTAAACTTCTGCTTCTATTTCTGCAGGGCAAGTATAATCTATCAATATCACTGCGAGGATATAATGTACACTGAATAGTCATTAGCTTTCTTGATTTCAGTCCAAATTGTCCAGCTCAGCTTCTGTCTAATTAATAATTCCAGCAAGGTATCATATCACAGGTATGGCCCTGGTATTATGGCATTGATAGTGTTTTCACTGTTCAATTTTATCTTTAGCAGTTTTCTCACTTTTTGGATGTATTGTTTATTAATCACATTTTAACTTGTCTATCCTTGCTGTTATCCAATTGTAAAATGCCCAGATACTTATAGGCTTTAACATGATGGCTCCTGATGGTTTGGCCATTTGGCATTTAAATTCTATTACAATTCATGATTTTACCGTGACTTATTATTACTGTAGCATGTCTTTCTACAATAAATTTCATTGCTATATCTGTGTTCAAAATTCTTACGGTATTTGTCAATGATTGGATTTCTATTTCTGATTTTCCATAAAGTTTCAGATCATCATCATCATCATCATCATTATATATGCAAAAATATGAAATCATAGCTGCTCATCTTTTAGCTGATATTGGCTTTCATTTGCATCAAGTTCTTCCCCAATACTGTCTTGGTGTAATGCATACACAGAGTAGCCTTTTATAATTGACAGATGAAATTTTTGTCAATGCAGAGTCATTATTATGGTTGGTCACAGTCAGCCAGATGGGTTGTTGTTAATTTGTATTTTACCTTTTAAATATGTGTTTTGGTAAAATCAAGGCAGCAAACATGCCTCATAATCTTGCATCCTGTTTTCCCCACCACATTCCTATGAGGTGGGTTGCGCTGAGAGAGTGACTGGCCAAAAGTCACCCTCTCATATTGGTATAATTATGACTTGTGTTCAACAGTACAGATGTTTATTCTTGCTCTTCTCCTTAAGAAAATGGTAATGTGCCTCCACTTTTCTGTGCAATAATTATGACAGTTTTTGTGTGCTCAATACTGCTCTTTCTCTTTTTTATTGCCATAACTGTTATTCAGTGAAGATAGAAATCCAAGACAAATGAAATGAAAACATTTGGCAAGTTTGTTTCTTGTGATCATTTTATTAAATTAACACAACAACAATCAGAAGTAAATCAAGGGTAACATATGCCCATTGCTTTGTACTACCGTTGTTCATTTGAAGACAGACACCACTGATGAGTCAAGATGCAGACAAAGCTTGTAGAAAGTGAACATATATTTAGCCTCTGTAAAATCTACATGCCTCTTCATACTTTGACTTTATCCCTTATGTAAAATAATTTCCCACAAAACTGAACTAGTCAACTTCTTCCTGCTTCAGAAGTTTTGGAGCAACTGGAAAGGTATTCATCATAAAAGGCTGCAGGATGAAGATAAGGGCTGTTAGAGTGCAAGAATAAATTCAACTAAATCCTATCAAAGTCAAGCCTAGAGGTAGGCACTGAAGGAATAAGTCAGCATGAGAACCCAGCTGGAGATGTACTTCTCCCAGCAGTACTGTGTAGTGGAAATGTAGCTCTTCTTAAGGGAGAGCTATGTCTTTGCACTTCAGAGAGCCAATACTTCATGTAAGAGCTCTTGGAGCACATTCTGTGCAATCATCAAAACACAACTTGGAAAGTGCATTCAGCCCGGGTGCAAAGTCCATGACAAATCACTAAAGAGAGTTTCCTTATCTCATCTGGCAGTAGCTCCACCTTGGTTAGTACCATCCATGGTGAGAGCTGGTGACTCGAGAAGAGGTTGCAACTGAAATATCCAAATAATAAGAGAAGCGGGTAATATTTGAGATGGCAACATGGGTAGACTCAGTTAGAGGTGCGAGAGGAAAGATCCACGCTACTTGCACTGAAGCCTCTACTCTCAGCTCGAAGATGTTGAGAAGCCTGAAAAACAAATCCTCTTTTTATGAATTTGAATCTGCCAGTCGACACAAGTCTGTCTCCCAGCGTGCATTAAAACTGATCTAATGTATGCTCACATTTATATCCAACAAATATTAGATTAGACTGTAAATCCTGGATTTCACAAAGATGGTAAAGGAAAAAAAACCTTTGCCTCCACAATTAAATGTCATATCATCCCAAATCATCACTCATCTTACAAAACATAATGCTAGGTGGCTGTCAACAGTAAAAAACAATTAAAAATGGTAGAAAAAAAAACCCTAAAACCTCCCAGTGCCCACATATCCACAAGGAATGTTTCCGGGTCTAACCTCACACATCTGGAGAAAAACCAAGTCTTTTAAGTTTTTCAGAAAGTTGGGAGAGTAGGGATCTGCCAGATCTCAGGAGAGGGTGTTCCAAAGGACAGGTAATAAAGAAGGTGCATTGCCTAGATCCCCCTACATGGCAACATTTAAGGGGAAAGACCTGGAGCACAGCTACTCTAGTGGGAGATGGTCTTGCAAATAATTTGGTCCTGTATCATTCAGGGCTTTAAAAACGATAACGAAACAGCAAGGGTATACCTGCATGAAGCATACTCAAAACTGTTCCACAACATTTCTGAATGATCTTCAACAGCAGCCCCATATAAACCATGTTGCAATAAACCAGAAAGGATTTGAAAAGATTTGAACAAAAGATATGAATATTTGAGACAAGTTCCTTTCTCCTCCTTCCCTGTCTTATGTATGCATACTTCATTCCCTATGCTTTATTTTACATATTCCTCTAGCATTATGCCATATCCTTGCCTAATCCAGAATACAATAGCTCTTTTGAAGAGGAGGGTGGCAGTTTTTCAAGCTATTACCGGTATGATTATCATCTCAGAAACAATCACTTGGAAATTTGTCCAATATTTCACTCATTTTGTAATTGTATCTGGAAAAGGGGAGCATCAAACAAAATAATACGAAGAAATGTTCACGACTAAAAAACACATCCAACCCCTAACTGAACATATCTCACTTGTATATTCATTTTCTTCCCTATTCCTTCTCATTCTGGGGTTAGCAGGACAGTAATGCAAAAAGTATTCATTAATTGTTATTACTATTTTGGGAATAAGGCAAATAATGCTCTTACCTGGAAAGTATCCTCACTGGATTTATTCAGGTAGTTTAACGAAACAGCTCGTTTCATGCTAATAAAGTAGGGAGAAAGAAATCTATTTTTACTGCGCTGTCTCCAGATTTACTTTTGCTTTGATCCAGATTAATATTAAATAAACAAAAACTCAAAACTAAAACTTCTGTTTTAGTTAAGGGGGAAAAAACAGAAGAGAATATTCAAGACTACATGTCTAAAGCTGAAAATTCATTTCTTGATTGTATCAATAAAAATTTGGAATTGTATCTTTATTAATACTTGAAATGAATGAATATATGGTGATTTAGAAGCTAGCATCTTATCAGAAAAGACTTAGACAAATATGATCTTCTCAATAGACAGACATGCTGGGATAATCATGATGGTGGAAGTATTGTAATTTAATTCATCAAAAGAATATAAGAATGGAAAAGATACCGTAAACAATGGCAAATGAGAACTAAGAATGGTGATGCCATTTTCTATAGAATGGTATCACCATTGTAAAAAATCATTAGACTACATGGCTCATAGTCTCATCATGTCATGTTTTTAAGCAAGGACACATTGTGAAGTCGCAGAAATGTATCCTTGCTTAAAATGTTCTAGTACAGCATAAAAGTTAAAGCACTGCAGTCAGCCTACCATACAGGCCATCCAGAATTGTTAGATTATGTGTCACACAAATACATTAAGTAGAAACTAAAATTGTTTTTATTGCCAATTAAAGATGATCAATGAGTTATGCAGTCTATGGTAAGGAAAGGGGCAGGTCTGACAGGCAACAAATATATATGAGCCCAAGAAGTGCCTCCTACTTTGTACTACGTGGCTCTAATGGGCCATTCCCTTGAAGTTTCTTGACCAGAATTTCACTGCTTCTTCTTAGCACATCTCGAATCTTTCCTAGTGAACCAGTGCGTTGAAGAGCACCAGTACCATCCTGGAAAGGAAGATAAAAATATGACAAGAGATATAGTGGATTAAGTCTTGGTATTCCAGAATATAGAATTCCAGGTTAGACTGTAATAACAGCAATATTCTGAAAATTTAGCTTTTTTTAAAAAAAATAAAAATAGAAAGCAATACTACCAAACAAATACAGGTATACATCTCAGTTTCATTAAACTCTAAATTAGTTTATACACTGTAAAGCATGATTATACCAGGTATTTAAGTAGGAAATGCACTTCCCCATTAAAAAAAATCCCTCCACTCAAAACCAATAGCGAAAGCGTGCAATCCTGTTTTTCTCCTGCTTTGTGTTGGAATTGTTTTCTTTCTTTTGAAGATTAGATTTTTTAAAATGTGATTTTTTCCAATAACCTGAAATAATACAATTCATCCAGATTCCTAGTGAGATGCTACAGCCAGCAAATTTTAACTGAAATCACAGGTCTAATTTAGGTCTCTGTGGTCTTTTCTTTAGTCACAACTACTTAATTAAAAAAAAAAATCTGGGAACTTATTTGCTCCAAGTTATTAAAAAAAAACCCCTGTATCTCTAGTTCAGTTATTAGTTTTTTGTTTTGTTTTGCTGGCATCTAATTGCTGATACAAAATATTTCAACACTTCATACAAAAACAATATGCTATCTTAAGTGGGTTTCAAAGGGATTTACCAGAGAATAAGGCTGCTATGAGTCATTATGTTGCATATTGCTCTCATTGGGCAACATTAGGAGGAAACCATTGGGTTCATGCCCAAATCTTACTTAGTATAGCTAACCAGGAATATTAAGAAATAGGATGCCAAATTAGATTTTGTCAGTTCCAACAGTTTTCGCTTTATATTACTTTTCTACATCATATACTATATTTTTGTATTATTTTTCTATATCATATACTATACATTTTGTTTGTCTTTTTCTCTGTGGTTTCATGAAGGTTGAACATATATCTTGTAGTGAAAAAGACAGGAAGTATTCTAAGATGTTTAGATATACTAATTAGATTTCCAACTGAGAAAACATGAAGTTTCTATTTTTTCCCAAGAGATTCCTTACACCTCACATCAAGAATAGGCAATCTCATTTCTGTGAATACCAATATGTACAGTATATGGATTTCTCCTTGGTGTCTATGACGTTCCTGATCCCATTTTATTTTTAATTAAAATTAAGAGTTAAAAGATGCAAAACATAGGCTTTCAGCTTCAACTTTATTTCCAAGACTGCCTCTGAACACATATAGGTAATTCTTTCCAGGACAGTAAAAAATCAGTATGCATGATTCTACTCCAGACAAAAATAAAATATAAACTCTGCGATAAGAAGCATGGAGGACAGGATAAGAGAGAAGGGGAGCACATTCACTTGCTAGCTTTTCCTAGATAGATATTTATGGTAGACATATTTGTGAAAACACAAATACAAAGGACACATGCTTTCAAAATGCTGTGTACCCATAAGACAGTCCACTTCTGTGTTATGAAGAGAATTTGTCTTCTTTAATTCTAATATTGCACCCTTATTAAGCTAAATTAACCACAACTGCCAAGTCCTGAAGTGAAAATAGTAAGTCTTCTCAAAATAAAATCCTCTGCTCAGGATGAAGAGATTCTTCTGTATATACACTATCTCCTTCCAGAATACCAGGGGAAGGGAAATGCTTCTAAAACAAATTTCTCTCGATTTTTAAAAAGTAAACATGCCACATCAGTCCTGTTCTTGGTGTTTGTCTTGATTACACAGAAGGCTATGAGCTGGAGATACACTTAGGCCACTATTCTTTTACAGCAGTGTTTCCCAACCTTGACAATTTTAAGGCATGTGCACTTCAACTCCCAGAATTCCACAGCCAGCAATGCTGGCTGTGGAATTCTGGGAGTTGAAGTCCACATGCCTTAAAATTGTCAAGGTTGAGAAACACTGTTTTACAGTTAACCTTTTTAAACTGTGTTCTCAATGCTGAAAAAAACAAATTCATGATCATTGGCTGAAACTTTGGAGAACTATGTTATATTATAGGTTGATGTAAGAGATCATTGGTTTCACATAATCTTTTGTTTTTAGATTCTAGAACTCAAACCCATGTCATACTATGGTATGAATCAAGGAATGCTGAGAGTTGTAGTTCAACATCTAAAAGGCCAGTGATTCCCTGTGACCAGTGTGTGCTCAGCAGTATACAATGCAAGAGTTAATACATGTAAGAAGCTGGGGGCAATTTCAATGTGAAGGCCATTTGGACTCCAGTAGGCTTACATGGGGATGATGGGGCATCAATAATAATCTATTTCAGTTTTTAAAATCCCATTGTTGCTATGTTTATTAGTAAATCAAGGTGGTAAAACAACTAATACTCCTTCCTCCTCCCCTTTTCGCCATAACAACTTTGTGAGGTGAGTTGGGATGAAAGAAGAGAGAGAGAGAGAGAGAGAGAGAGAGAGAGAGAGAGAGAGAGAGGAGAACCTATACCATTTCAGATAAGTGACTGTCTAGTCTCTGCTTAAAAACCTTCAGTAATGGAGCACTCACAATTTGTGAAGGCAAGCTGTTCCACTGGTTAATTGTCCTCACTGTTAGGAAGTTTCTCCTTAATTCCAGATTGCTTCTCTGCTTAGTTTCCAACCATTGTTTCTTGTCCTGCCCTCTGGTGCCTTGGAGAATAATTTGACCCCCCCTCTTCTTTGTGGCAGCCCTTCAAATACTAGAATACTGCTATCATGTCACCCCTATTTCTTCTTTTCTTTAGACTAACCAAACCCAAGTCCTGCAGCCGTTCTTCATATGTTTTAGTCCCCAGGCCTTTGATCATCTTAGTTGCTCTTCTCTGAACTTTTTCCAATGTCTCAACATCTTTTTTGTAGTATGGTGATCAAAACTGGTTGCAATATTCCAGGTGTAGTCTTACTAGGGTTTTATAAAGTGGTATTAATACTTTGCGTGATCTTGATTATATGCTTCTGTTTATACAACCCAGGATTGTATTAGCTTTTTTGGGTGGTGCTGCACACTGCCGGTATACTTTAATGCTTTAACCATTAGACCAGACTGTGGTTATTATTGCCCAGAAGACTTGAATCTTTTCAATTTAATACAGTTCCAACATATGATTATTCTAATAGTCTAGAATATGGGAAAAGCACCAAATTACAAATGGCTACTGTTCTGGTAGGAATCTACCCTGGTGGATCCAAGTTGCCTGGCTCACATTGGATCCTGTTGGAATTACAGCAGCAACAGCAGCTGTGAATGTCTAAATATGTGAGCCTAGTCCCAAGTCCATGGTTTATTCAGCCAACCAAGGTTTCGCCCAGTGAATAATTTGGCCATGAAATTCACAATGACAGTGGAATCTATTTAATCTGTTGTTTCATCTAAGAATGCATCCTGTTACTTGAATTTTTGCAGTACATGCCACTTAACAAATATCAGTTATGCAGAATTATAGTTTGTGCTTGGAGAGGTGTTTATATGAAGAAAAGATCTTTATAGATATTCCATCCAGTTTATACAGTAAGACACATTTGCTACCTAATGCATTCAATACAAAATAACTATTCCTGGCTAAATGTTGATACTTCGGTGAAGCAAAGTCCTGGCTATATAACTAATTAGTTATATCATAAGCTAAGCTACATGTTTGTGGTTTAGATGAGGTCTTTATTCCTGAACAATTTATTGTATTGGAAGAATTCAAATATTTTTTGTACACCATCCAGAGCCATGTGTTTTGTGCAATGGGTAGCTGTATAAATTAGACAAATAAATTTCCACATTTTAGAGCAGGTTCAGTATGTCACATCAACTATGCATCTTTTAAAAATATTAGTGGTTCTTACTGCTTTGAAGGGTAGGATATGTTTTATATTTTTATATTCCAGTGCGCAGACATATGAAACAAAAATTGGAGTTGTGAAAATCCTTTTCTTCTGAAAATATTGGGTTGTTTCTGTTGGAACAGGCATTTTACAATAATTGGGGAAATGTTCTATAGAAATGAGCAGTAACCTTACGGGATATAGTCTGAGTAATGACTTCTAGGTGTCAAAAGACTGATTTCTAAATGTTCTCCTTTGTTTGGGCTGCAAAGGGGCATCATAGAGAAAAAAAAGGTGCTAAGAAAATGATTTCTACATAACAACGTGTTCATATGATCCCTGTAAATCAAGGTTCATTTTTAGGCTATCTTTACTGTTTTACCTGTCATGGAATATTTTTTTTTTTCATTTTGCTGCCAGTATGCATACAAATATAGAAAGCCAATTTGGTATAGTAGGCTAGGTACCAGGAGATTGTGAGTTCTAGTCTGCCTTAGGCACAAAGCCAGCTGGGTGACCTTGGACCAGTCTCTCTGTGTCCTAGGAAGGACACAATGGCAAACCACTGCTGAAAACCCATGTAGTCACCAGGAGTCAAAAACTGCCTTGAACCCCTCAAAAAAAAATGTACACCAAGACTTATTCAACAGAACAGATAATGAAAGGGGGTATTTGTTGTAGGACAAAAAAAATATAGGATTCACTTTTATTTGAACTGATTTCATCCTCCGCAGTTGAAGTAGATGGTGTTCTTAATATATCAGAATGACAGTACAGTTTGTACATATCTAGACATAATCATTTTGGCAAGTAGGACTCTTAAGGAAAAAGCAAGATACTTTACTGCATGGGACAAATGCTTTATTCAGAGTAAGACACTTCTGAAGCCTTGCCCACTCTCTTAATAAAATTAACCTAAGTGCAGCTTTCACAGGCAACACACTTGTTTCGAAATAAGACTGTGAAGGAAACAGTCATGGAAAATAGCATGTGTTTTGATCTTGTCAGCTTGTTTCCAACACTAATCATCACACAAAGATTATATATGTGACCTTAGGTAGTGATGTGTATTGCTTGATAAAAATACAATTGTGTTTTTGAATATTTTTAGCAACTCTGATAGAACTGCAGTGACTTGTGGTCTAAAGTGATTGTGGAAGTAAAGGCAAAGGCAACCTGTTGTTATATAGCTATTATATTCCTAAAATAAGATGTAGATCAGTTCTGAAGCACATTGGCAAATTAAAAGCTGTGGTTCACACAAAATAGGTCAAGGACAACCTTCCCAACTTAATATTCTTCAGATGTGTTACTACATATCCCAAATCCTCAATCAAAATTGCCAAATATGTTGGTGATTATAATAGTATATTCCATGAAGCAACCACACCAAAGAAGGCTCACTTAAGTGATTGCAAATGCATGATAAACTCCTCTCCTTGCTTGATACCATTAGATCAGTGGTTCTCAACCTTTTTAATGCCGCGACCCCAACCGGTCGTAAGTCGAGGACTAAACCGGTCGTAAGTCGAGGACTGAACCGGTCGTAAGTCGAGGACCACCCAACCGGTCGTAAGTCGAGGACTTTCCCTGCCCGGGAGTGCCGCGCATGCGTGGTTCCGCCCCCTGCGCCGGCCAAGGCGTAGCTGGCAAGCGGCAGAGACGGAGCAGGCCGACCACCAGCTGGCCCAGCCCAAGGGAGGTAAGGCACCCGCCGGAAAAGGGGAAAAAAAATGGCGGACAGCCTTGCTTGGCGACCCCCGTGAAATGGTCAATCGACCCCAAATGGGGTCGCGACCCATAGGTTGAGAACCGCTGCATTAGATGAATGCTTAAAATTCCTCTCATACAATTAGGTGATTGCTTGAAATTTACTACAACAGACCGCTACAATGAATCTTAACACAGTTATATTATTTCTACTGGTGACTGCTATAGTTACCATTTAATAAATAAGTATGCACACATATGTACATCATACAAACCAATCACACTATTCCTTTTAGAGTATGCAATACAGATAGTTCTTGACTTACAATAGTTTGTTTAATGACCATTCAAGGTTACAACGGCACTGGAAAAAGTGACTTATGACAGTTTTTCACATTTATGACTATTGCAGCATCCTCATGGTCACATGATCATAATTCAAATGCTTGGCAACTGACTCATGTTTATGACAGTTGCAGTGACCTGGGGTCATGTGATCATCTTTTGCAAACTTCTGACAAGCAAAGTTAATGGGGAACCAGATTTGCTTAACAACCCTGTGACTAACTTAACAACTGCAGTGATTCACTTAACAACTGTGGCAAGAAGGGTCATAAAATAGGGCAAAACACACTTAACAAATGTCTCACTTAGCAACAGAAATGTTGGGCTCAATTGTTATAACTTGAGGACTACCTGTATTGTGTAGAGTGCAAAAAAGGAGTTAAGAAATAGGATGCCAAAGGAAAAAACATTTGAAAATGAAACACAATTCAAACTTGTTTATAGAAACAGTATCTACTATGCTTTTCCATACTGTTCCCATCTTTGCAAACTATCCTTGTTCCATCACATTAATATACCAATTCCTGTACTATCTTTTATTCATTAAAATTCTCATCTCCCTCTTTTTCAGGATCTCAGAATCATTCTGGAGTTGGGTGGCACTTAAAAAAAAATATCAATGCCATACAATCACCAATTCCTCGGACTACCCTTTTCTCTTGGTTCACTTCCTTCATATATTTCATTTGTAACTCAGTACTCATTATCTACGTGAACGACTGAACCATCTCAACATACTACTTTCATACTGGTTTTTCACTGTTGAGAAAGTGAATCCACTTTCATTCAGCATTCAGAGACAGAAGCTTTTCTTGTTTTACAGCACCCATGTTGTAAAGCTGTCTCTACTATATTCAACTCATAGGTTTCTCCTAACATAGCTAATTCACTTCCACAAAATGAAGTTATCTTATTTGCAATAAGTTATCTTATTTGCAATTGTTTTTGCTTTTTTCAGCAAACCTTCATTCCTTGCAACAGACTACACACTACCTACTACTCTTCTAAATGTATTCACATGTCTTAAAATTTCTTCACTTATTGTCCCATTTTTAATAACAATTATAACAAAGTGTAAAACTTCATCTACTTGCTCTAGTTTTCCACCATTTGTGTTTAACTTGACCGTAACACACTTCAGGTTTATAGAAAACTGCAGTTTACATTTTAGAAAAAATCTGACATTTTGCAAGAAAAAGATGTATCTGTCTTTTACATACAGATCTCTTAATTATAAAGATTAGGTGGATTTTGTTTGCTGTGGAAAGAAGCAGAACAAGAAGTTCTATAAGTTTGGGGATACAATATAATCAACTTCCTGAATCTGATACTCTCCAAATGTATTGGATATAAACTCCCATAAAACGCGGCAAGCAGAATCACAGATTACCTAAGTATCTGAGAACTCAAAAGGCCAACATGTCTGCACTTCAGGAAGGCAAGATGGATATGTAGAAAAGGGGACGTGATTTGTGTTATTGTCTCTTGAAGTTCTGTTCAGCAGCATTTTCTCCTAGAAGACTAGAATCTCAGACCCTAAAAACATCCTGCACAAAAAACTTTCTGCTTTCAAAAAACACATCTTTTTAAAATTTCTGTTTTTCCTTTCAGTTTTACAGAGTTATTAAATTCAAGACTACTCTATATAAGTAATGACTCTCTTCTAAGGGAGGTTCATCTCTCTGCGCCATTGCCATACAAAGCATTCATATTTTAAATACAAACACACCTGTTTTCTGATCTCTCTAGTGAGCAAAAAAGGAAAACAGCCAGATTATTTGTGGTGTATAGTAATGTAAATATTTGTGTTTGATGAAAATATATTGTTTTCTTTTTTAAAAACAAAAACAAAAAACAAAGACAGCGTATGGAAAAGAGGCACAAGGAAGCAAAGGTTCGGGTCCTTCTGCCTTTAATCAGAGGTAAATGAGTACACAGTGACAAGGAAAGTACCGTGTCGGTCTCAAAGACAGAGAGTAGAACACAGAATTTCAGCCCCGCTAAACAGTGCGATAAAAAGACTTGTAGATAGCCCATTGCAACACAGAAAATCGAGCGGGAATGAGAGCTGGTCGCATTTTATGAGGAAGATGCAAGAACAGCATGTGGGTTCACCTCCAGGGGCTTCTTCATTGGAACATCAGACACCTTCTTGGGCAAGGCAGAGTCATAACAGCCAGTGAAAGTAGGGGAGGATTTTTAGCAACAGATCACAAATATTGCCCACCTCAACCACAGGGTAAGACAGAAGCTGCCCTGATTCAGGTATACTTGAACATCCTTTCCTGAAGCACATAGCCAAAAGCAAAGGTTTACCACAGCTGCACAAGACTTCCAAAAGGAGCTACATAATTTTTTTTTTCAAATTGCCCTGTGGCAAAACTCCACCTGAGTACAACCCTCCTGGGTTGATTGAATTAATGATCTGGTTTGTTGCTCCTTCAGCAGGAGGCAGGCATGGGTACTTCAAAAAGCCATACAAAATAATCATGCCATACTTTTTATTATTCAGTTCCATTCAGTTCCACTCATAGCTTCAAAAACTGTCTTATCTAATGCCTAGCCTAATTTGTAAACTTAGCTAATATTTTCTTACTTTTAGAAACCAGCTATATTCACAAAGATATTAACCTACATTAACCCCCTCCCCTATCACATGCACACAGCCTAAAACAATGATCAGCAGATAGGCTGAAAAAAGTTTTCTCTCAGATATGCTTGCCCTGGAGATGGATTAAAGCATCAGGCTATCCCTTAGAAATGAAAAAAAAAACAACCCACCACATATTTAGCACTAATAAACTATCTTAGAAACTAGATTCCTAGCCTAAAAATCTTAACATCTAGTTTTCTCTGGGTGAAAGAGAAGGCTTCTTTCAATATAGCCCCAGATTTGCTTTCCTATTTTGCTATATAGAACACGTTACTGCTTTGTTCGGATTGGAATATCGTCAGTTTTTTCTCCCTTTCTCAATAATTTTAGGTCAGTGTATCCTGTCTGAATGTTGGGAGTCATATCCTCACCCTATAAAAATATTATAGCCTAATTCCTGAGGTAATCAGCCTTTTTTTTCCCTGCCCAGCACCCCTATCTTAACTCACTATATGTCAACATGCTCATCCATTCAAAAACAACTTCTACCAGGGTGGTAATCCTAGGCATGTGGGAGGAAACAGGATTAAATGTAGTTGATTTATTTTTTAAAAAATGCAAACAGGAAGGCACTGTCTACTGAAAATCCATTTCTACTAGAGCCTTTCTTCCTCTGTGAAATTCCTCCAGAGCTCAACCTCAACGGGCCAACTTATTCCCACTTTAAAACTTCTGCCTTCTATTGTCTCTGCTCCTTGTTCTTGCATGCAAGACTCCTTGCTTCATCATTCTCTTACAGGGCGTGCAAATTCCTACTTTCTTTTCTGCTCACTTGACATGCTTCTAAATAAGCGGTAGCTAATAGTGCCACGTTACCATTTAACACACCAATCTTCTATGTGCTTGCTTTGTGGCATTTGGCTGGGACCACACATGCAATGCATTGTTAAAAATTTACATTAATGACAATAAATTTGGAGATGAAACTCCATCAACTAATCCCACCCCTCTTGCTCTGTGGGCAGAATGGTGGCAGTCTGGCCATCTTTTTCAGCAATTACTATTCCTTCTATGAGAGAGGAACTGTGGGAGAAAAATATTCCCAAGGTTGTCATATTAGAGAAGCATTTTCTTGTGAAATGCTAGCATTCTGAAGTGTAACAGGCAAAGCAAGTGCAAACTGGGACTAATCAGTCAAAGATTTAACGTTAGCTCTCTGAATGCCACCTTCTGCTGTTTCTAATGCCTATTTTCATTTCTGTGAAAGCAAGACTTTAGAGAGAAGGCACAGCTCAAGCTTTTGTCTCTAATCCTTTTACATCTTGAAGCTAAAGGGCCTCAGATATTAGAGGATACAGATGAGCTGTTTCTCTATCTTTCTTTATGGATCTCTGGATTTAAATACTGCTTAAGGTGGAAACCAGGCTCGTACAATAGCAGCAGTGGGCATTCAAAACATTTTGCCATCAGTTAAGAGCATGATTTATTCAGCCCATTTGTCCTTGCGTACAATTTAAAGATGGGAGTTGGGGGAAAGATATTAGGCTGTTTGTTTCTATCTCTTAATTCTGTACTTTATGCCATGGAAGCAAGAGAAAGAAAATGGAAGCAGCATGAAAGATCAGGAAGGGGCATATTGTTCAAATGAAGGCAGCAAAATGGGAAGGCAGGGAATAGGAAGATGGGCAATTGCCAATGTAGTGTCACCAGAGTAGGGAACAAGTCATTCTCAAACATCAACCTCTTCCCCACTGGTTAAGGTACAGGAAAGAGAACAAAGGAAGCCACAGGGAATCCTGGAAAAGTCCTGTTCTGGCAGACAAAGGAAGTGGGGAGAGGCAACCTTGTAGAGTTTCTTCCTGTTCTCTTGCTGATTGTTGCTGTAGTAGAGCCGTGTGCAGCCAGTGTTCCTCTGCTGTGTTCCTTGGTGCTCACTTTGGATGGAAGGTTGGTTGGGGACAGGTGTGGACTCCTTGCCGAGGAAAGCAGGAACAGTGGAAGGAGGGGAATGATTTGGAAGAAAAAGTCGAAAGAAGCTGCACAAGCATCCAGGTGATTGTGTTGGAAGGGAGGGGGGACAAGCCTCAGGAGGCATTTAAGCCTAGTGCACAGAGAGGAGAAAGACACAATGTACAAGGCCATGGTGAGGACGCATAGTATCCTGAAGAGTGTCAGCAAGGGAATAGAGCTATATAGACAAGGAGGTCAAAGAATTATGGCAGGGTAGAAAAGTCGTATAGGAGATCTTAACAAATCCCTTCAGCTAATGTGAAAAATGCTTTGAAAATTTCAAAATACAAACTTTGCTTAGTCGTGCTTTTGGGTAGAAACACCACTATTTGACCAGCACAATTTTGGGGAAAGAATTAGACCTATTTAATTACAAGGTCCAATGCACAGCATGGCCATGTAAGGGAAGACTCATTTATTCCATGGTCCCTTCAACCAATCTAATATGGTGTGGAACAGGTAGAAAAGAAAGAAAATTAGTGGCAAATAATAAAAGGATAAAATGTATTTCTCAGAAAAGAACCCATCTTCACAATCTCGGCAACTAAAATGGATAATTTGGCATTAAAAAAATTGTATTCAAGCTAGGAAAAGAACCCCAGGCATACTCTACACAAGCAGCATTATGAAAAAGCATGATGCTGTTTCAGACAACAAAAATTCTACCAAAAATGGTAGAATTAGACTTTCAAATGCCAGGAGGAAGAGAAAAATCATGCAGAGCAATGAAAAGAAGATCCCTTTACACCAGCAACCTACATAGTCTTGATTCATGTGTAGAGTATGCCTTAAGTTAGTTCTCAAAAATAGTACAATCCAGATTGAGGTCACCTTAAAATGCTAGTGAAATGTGAGTTGGGTGGGTTCCCATATTCAAAATGAAAATACAGCACAGAAGAATGTTAATTAACATTTTTCCTTTGGAATTATTTCCTAAATAAAAATAATCTTCCAGAACAGTTACTGGGAGACAATTATTTCCCACTGTTGCAGTTCCAATCCAAGGTCCTGAGAAATCACTGTATGCTAACATTTCAATTCAAACATACATGAAAACTGGGAAAATGCAGCGCATGAAAAGCTGGTTATTAACATAAATGCTTAATGGTTAAGATCACAGAATGTATTTCTTTCCCTCCTTTACGTTCTGCTTATTTTTATGTATATATTTATACATAAAATGTATAAACTTAGCAGATAACTTTAGCAATACAAACATAACCTTTCTCCTAGCCACTGTGGGCCAATTTGTAGGTTGTAAGACTTGCTTTCTTCTTCCTGAAAGAACATCCTACTCCCAAACAAAGCAAAACAGGAAAAAAAGATGAATAACAAGTATCCATTAACAGAATGAAGCTGGAGATGGTAAACTGGCAGTAGTACATAACAGTTTGCTTCTTGGCAAATGGCAACTTAATTAAGCATAATAGGATCTTTCATGTGGGGTAAGCTGTCAGAGTAGGGCAAAAGGAGCTTTTTACATACATGAAATGGATAATATTAAATTGTTATTATATTGTTTTACCTAGCTCATAGCTATCTGGTTCCAGATTTCAGCTATCTAAGAATATTTTACTGAATACAGTACATTGGGAGTTGGGCCCTACACTTTCATGCATTAAAATCTTCTTCTGAGGCTGTTGGAAAATGTAGGCAAGGGTTGGGAGGATTCAATAGTTTTAGCTGGGGATTTTTTAAATCTGAGAATGTCAATGAAATTTAAAGCAGATAGGAAAAAAGAATAAGATGCCAATATAAGAGCTTCATGAGTGTAGATCTAACTGTACAAGGAAGAGACAGGACAAACAAGTGAGAAATAAAGATTACATTCAAACCTACAGCCTGAGGTTCAAACTAATGTCTTTATACTTTAAATATCACAGACGTATAGGAAAATTAAGTCAGGTTTAAGAATTCCTATAATGAAAATTGTACTGAGCTGTAATGATAGAAAGCTGTTTTTCTACTCTGACTCATGACTACACTATAACTTCTGATGCTGAACATTCTGGGAAATACTCAATTTACTGGACAGTGCTATAGGATCTCAGCATTTTGCCATTCCAGTTATAACTGTGATGATAAGAAATGCATTTTAGGGATTACTGGAAAGAGTGACAAATGTCTTTTGGGCAGTTTTCGCATCTCTGTGAAAAATCTTGGTAAGCTTTCAAAAAAAAAAAACAATCCCAAACAAACCAGGTTTTCTAAACATGGTTTGAATATAATTGGATTAAAAGCAGATATATGGCAAATACATAGAAGGAACTTTTAAAATTCTTCTTGAAGAAGAATATTATTATTATTATTATTATTATTATTATTATTATTATTATTATTATTATTATTATTATTATTATTATTATTATTATTATTATTATTATTTCTTTTTAGATGTTGCAGGCCATAATATAGCATAGATAACTTTCATAAGATGCTGCCACCCTTCTATTTGACTAATGTTCTAGCATTCATCTAAATAATATGCTTTCAAATGGAGGAGGATTCCTGGAACAAGAATCCACTTTATTTGCCTCTGCAGCAAATAAAGTGACCAAGAACATGGGATGTAGTATGGATACTACAACCATTGAAATAGAAAGGAAATTACCATCTGAAATTACTTGCTTTTTTCATTTAGTCCACCCTAAATCCTGGAAAAAGCAAACTATACAAGATGGATGCAGATAATCCTTCTTTATTACAGCATAGAATAACTAAGATGAATGACACTAATTAAGGCAGATAAGGGACACTAATCAAAGATTCAAGGAATGTAACATTTAAGGAAGAGAGTGGTTCAAAACTGTTATGCATATATTATATACAAATGGTATATTTTGTATATTCTGGGACAAATAAAATACTGGTTCTTTGGAGAGAAGTACTAAAAGCTATGGCCTTACAAATACTTATGTTATTGTCATGTACTTTCTATTTTTTATTTTATTTATCTATCATATTTAGAATTCATCCTTTTCCTCACACTATTTGTCAGAAAACTGAATTGAAAGAAGAAAGTATTATATACCTGCATTTAAAATGTTTTTCCAAGATCTTAGAATAAGGGAAAAACTGCAAGTGGTTTATTCAGTTGGATATTGTATATCATATAGGTTTTAATTCTAATTGGAAAGTACCCTTCAAATGTCATGTATTGTTATTTTGCATAATTCTAGGAGGCTCAGGTTTTCTTTCAAGTATCGTAAGTTTTTTTTAATGTATTCCTTCTGGGTACAATCCACAATCAAGACAGCAAGACACCTAGATGCTGATTGGCTGTCATGGCAATTTGTTTATGATAGATGGGGAATGGAGAAGCACATGCAGATAAGGGATCAGTAGAGTAGAGTGTGAAGAGTTAAAGAGCAATCAAGCAAGTGTTTGTTAGTATGACCAAAGCACAGAAATAATGAATGGTCCACACCCTCCCACAACCATTAATTGAGACCAAATTATTTGCTGCTCAATCTATTTTAAAATAAAGCTTAGAGAAAACAGATATATCAAAGGTGGTAATACATGGTAAATACATTAATCAAAATATCGATCTCTGTATTTAAAGGACAGAACAAATTTTTGGGGAGAGAAAAATATGTTTTTCGTTAAAAAAACTAGTTTTATACAGATTGATTTTTTTTATCAAAAACTGGCTTTATCATTTATGAACTGGATGTAATGTTGTAATACTGGAAGTGAGACAACCATTTTTCAAGGAATGAAAACGTTTTGTGATATATTCTGAGCCAGCTCAATGGTCTTCCTTACTCAGTTTTGCAACATTTTGCTCTAGTGAAACAAGCTAATCATGACACTAGAAAGGGCAGCAAAGAAGAAGGGTAGAGGATAGTGACACCTACTTTAGCACGTGTTCTCCTGTAACAAATACAGAAAAGTGTTTCTCCATGTGTATAGCTTAGATATCAATGAGTGTATGAATAAGATACGGGTAGCCTTTTGCTATTTTGAAAAAAATAATAAAGTTTGACCCATTCATTCCACCCTTTCAACCATTCAGGCACACATCTACAAACACTGCTGTCCCTACCCCTGCACCAGTTTCTTAAAGTATCGCTCTATCTGTAATCCAGGCCAAACTGTAAGTACTTTCTCTGACAGTAAAGTTATCTCTATCATTTTTTCCACTTTCCCTCCCCATTCCCTACTATGAAACCATAGTACAGAAGATCAAAGTGCCTAAGATTAGTTGCTTGTTGTTCTTTCATTGTCATCATCTTCTTCTACATACTCAGCAATTCTGAATGATTGGAAAAAAACCACAGAGAAACTAGGCAGGATTTTTCCTGATTCTACCTAAGTGGCAATAAGAGGAATGGGCAGAGATCATGCAGAAGAATGAATGAAGATGGGCATGCCAGGACAGGCTATCAGCTCCCTGAGATGCCAGGGGGCAGCAAAGAAGCACAGAATTCAGGGAGTTACTGCCCCCTGTCTCTCTTGGCTGGATTAGGTGGCTCTTGATGGTGGACTTGTACTTACCCCATTCCATTCCACGCCCATACTCACTTCCTCATTACCATCTGTGGTATTCTCGTATTTGATGCTGCCCCCCAGGCTGTCTCGGCTCCTCCTCCTCTCAGAGCCATCACCCTCTTTGAGAATTTCCACCACTTTAGTCTGGTTAATGGGGTCAATACCCTGAAAGGGAAAAACAATAATAAGACATGGACATGATTTTGGCATGAAGACAAAGAAGATTTTTTGAGAGTTCCAAGAGAAGAAAGAGAGTCAATTTGGTGTAATGGTTAAGGCATAAGACTAGAAATCAGAAGATCAGAAGAGTTCTAGTTTTGCCTCAGGCACAAACCAGCTGGGTGAGTATAGCTAGTCACTTTCTCTTAGTGTGAGGGAGAAGGCAGTGGCAAACTACTTCTAAAAAAAACTTTGCCAAGAAAACTGCAGGGACTTGTACAGACAGTCGCTGAGAACTGAACATGATTGAATGGAAATAAAAAAGAGAGAAAGTTCATTCTGGATTATTGAATATTATGCAGCAAAACAAAGGCTAGTATTCTTTAAGGAAATGTTGCTGAATTAAATCCCGATTTAACAAGGAAGGATTAAAGTACATCCAGGTTATATGGACTTGCGTATAACTGCTTCAATCTTGTTTTAACATTTGCTTTTTAAAGAAAGTGAACTAGAAGCTATAGTTGTCATTATTTACTGTTATATCCAAAACTGAGAAATAATAATAGCTTCTAAAAAAGGGATACTGGAAAACATGGTTTAAAATTAAGTTGATTCCTGGCTTGTTTTGGAAGTTATTAGCAGGTAATTGTGGGTTAACTGAGGTTTCTTTTCCCATGGAGAGAAAAAAAATGAAGCAAAAAGAAAAAGGGCAGTTTTGGGCTATATGTGAAGCTTGTACATATTTATGCTTACTAAGCCTATTTAATCCATTGAGGAATTTAATGTGTGGAAATTGTGGTAATCACTTCAGTGTGTAGAAATTTGCTTTAAAAAATTAGATTTTGCTTTGAAAAAATAAAAATGGAAAATACTGTTTTTTGCACATTAAGAATTCCATTTCAGAAAATCCCCCTTGGAATCTATTGAAGTTAGCTGATATCCTGAAAATATAGAAGTAACCATCAAGAAGAAGAATAGTATCTAACCAGCTGCAGCAGAATAACATTACAGCATCAACGAGACTCTTCATACCATAGAGAGATGTCTTATTTTGCTGGGCATTTGGAGCTAAAGACCTTAGAGTTTTATTTTGAAGTTCTTAATTGTTCCTGCAGTTTTTAGGTTTATGAGAGTTAGAAGATTCCCTATTTTGTGGTGTTTTATGCTATTCTTGTTTTACTTTTTATTCTTATTTATTATAAATTGCTTAAAGTTTGGAGAGAAAGAAGGCTTCTGTCAATGTTAGTATAAACTAGTTAGCAGGCTATATCTTACAACAACAAAATTGAGCAGACAACTCTGTCTATGCTCTGTGATTTTTGCTGACTAAACAGAAGAACTGCACAAAGTTAAGCAAAGTTAATCACACTAACTACATTTAATTATACCATTGCTGTCATTACCAAGGAAATCTCTAATAGCATTTTACAGTGACAATTTCACCAGCACTTCAGTATCTTTCAAAATGCTTTCAAGATACCATTCAAATCTGAATTATTCAGCCTTCCTTCCTTCCTTCCTTCCTTCCTTCCTTCCTTCCTTCCTTCCTTCCTTCCTTCCTTCCTTCCTTCCCTCCCTCCTTCCTTCTCCCTCCCTCCCTGCTGGATTCCCACAAGACATTTCATAAGAATACAAACAAACAAATAAAATATCTAACATTCAATAATTTTTTTTTCATTCACAAAAGAATTATCAGAAAAATCAATCCAGAAAAGCAGGCCCCAAGCCCCAAGTGCTCCTTGGAAAAAGTGGTTTTCAACTGCTCTGAAAGGTAGCTACAATTAAGGCTAATCTAATTTCCACGTTTGTTTCAAGATTATACATATAAATGCAACTTCTCTTTTCTTTGGAATTTCTATTAAGTTGAGGATAAAATAACTTTTATTTGGAAGACTACCTGTTTTCCACTTTGCACAATGCCAGCATGTTTTCTGAGTCACAATTGGCCTTACCTGTCTCCTGGAACGTAGCGCACACTCTTCTAAAGTTTCTGCAGCCTCCAGTTTACCCTGACGCTTGTATAATGCACCCAGGTTCCGCAGAGTGGTATTCACTGTGGGGCTGAGGAGCATTCAAGAAAAAGTGCAAAACTGAAATTAACAATCATTCTTTACCTTTGGAGTAACTTGATCACTAAAGCCCAAGTTATCTTTGATGAATGAATATACCACTCCATAGAACTCCTACAATTATACTATTTTCATTGAAGACAAAATGTAATACAGAATGGATGTGAGCCTATATGTAGTGAGGATACTACAACAGCAGTATCTTTTCCTGCACCCATATAGCCGCCCTTGCAACTGATGCACAATCCCAGGTAATCATTTTGTTCTGTGGAAACAAGATGTGAGGTTGAGGTTTGCAAAAATTAAGAATTACCATGATAACTGTATTTAAGGGACATGATACAACTCCACACATCCCCACCTTACTGTGGGGAGTTTACCAATGATATGGTTCATGAAGTGGTCAGGATGGGATCTACTGAGCTCCCACTGGCCACTTAAGATTACTGTGGGCACCCTGCCCCATTGCTTAGGTATTGGCCACTGCCCTCTACATTCATTTCAGCTTGGGCTGCAAGAGGCACTAGGCATGTGGCATTCATAGAGCAGAGCTGTCATAGTTTGTTTTAATTTTTGGTCACAGGACTTTAAAATGAACAAAAGCCCAAACAATCTGATCTGTTGGCAGGTCATAGAAGGTGTGTGTGGGAGGGAATTGGAAGGAGCTCCATCTCAAATGATTTATTTTTATTTTTTTAATACATAAGAGAGCAACAGTCCTATATTTTAAAAAAACACCCCCTCCTAATATGACTAGTCAGTAGAATATAGGAGAGCATGACATGAAATAGAATGAAGTAGACATGCATGCAGTCTATCCTAAGGGGGGGGGGGGTTTGCACTCCTTTTGAACCCAGTATTCTGATTCAAATGGCCTTACAAAGCAGTTCATCTTCTCCCCCCCACCGCTCTGTATCAGGATTTAAACCCATGCATGCATGTCAGAGAGGATATACCAGACAGGCAGCACCTGAAAGGGGAGGGGGAAGGACTGTGGTGAGGACAAAGGCTGCTCAATAAAGCAGCTTTCCTGGGCACCCTTTGTCATTCCCCCCTCCAAGCATTTGCAGACAAATCATATACAGCATTCCCATCCTCATGAACCTATAAATATTTTCCCCCACCTTCATATTTCTTGTCACCTTTGCACATTCCTTTGGTGAACAAATGTGGAACTCACAAAGGACTCTGTAACCTCTATAACCAGAAATAGAATAACATAAAAGGTTTAGAAACATAAGCAAATACCACACCTTACCTGCTGACCTTGCAGGCTTTGTACCAGCCACCGTACTCTGCATAAGGGATGTTTTCTCCATGTTTACTCTGGAAGAGAATTTGGCAACAGGGAAAGATTTCTCAGAACAATCATCAAAGTCAAGAGCGAGCGTTTCTGTTTCTCTTTCCGCATGCATGGGAAAAATAAAAACAATAATGCACTTGTTTAACACTTGGTAGAAATATAGGATCCTCTTAACTTTCCAACTATAAGGAGAAGTCTTTGCTTTTCTAGAGTCTTCTGCTGTGCTAGACTTCACCTTTCATAATCCAAAGCAAGCACGGGGGGGCAATTATGGGAACTGAGATCTGATACATATGAAAGAAATCAGGTTGAGGATCACGTCAATAGACTCATACAAGCTTGATAGTATAAATATGACCCAAGGATGGGCTCCATCTTGACCCAAGAAGAAAAAAGTTATCTGCAGGTTAGTTCTCCTAAAGTATGACTTGACCAAGTAGATAAGGAACATCTTCCTGATATGCTTAGTGCTCCACAGCAAGAGCTCCTAAGCATCTTAATGCCAAATGGTATGAAAGCATTCTCCATTTTTCAGAGGTCAGTATGGCAGGATTTAAATTTCCCCCAAATTTCCTGAGATACTACAAATATTGATTTGTAGCAAAATTCCAATGATGAAAACAGACCTACAAAGTTAAAAATAGGTATGGCAAAGAATTTGATCATTACGCTCATGTATTATAGGAGTGCATTTGAGAGCAGAGATATGGCCTAACAAAAGTCCCCCCCTTAAATTAGTAAATTGTGTGACATAAATTGATACTTAAAGATAGTTCTCTCAGCTTCTTCATATAAAACATTAAATGTATATAAAATGTTTGATGAGAATATTTTCTGCTCATACAGTTGGTCGAGAAACTTGTGGGATTGTAGGCTGACACAGCTTCATATAAGTGTGAACTCTGTGCATAAGAATCCTGTCATGCAACTTTCCATTGAAATTATGACTGAAATTTTTTGTATCCTTAGCTTTTTCTGAAAGGACTCCAGCTCAGTCATCAATTCCATAGCATACAACTTTGATTTTCAAAATGCCCTCAGGCAAGGCAATTCCCTAATAACTAGATGGTTCAAAGCCTATTAAGAGTTAACACTGAAATATCAAATGTATTGGGCAGATAAGTTAGAAACACAGGTAGTTGCCATATAATTCTATCTAGCTCAGTTATTGACTACAGTTGTTCAGGATGTCCTGCATGGAGTTCCTAGGGACTGGATTTGGAAGTTATGTAATATATGTACTCTGACATGCATGTATTATGAAAAGGTAATCAGGTTTTGCCAGGAAGCCTAGATGTCAGATTCCATTTTTGAATCCTGTTACAAGCCCAACAGGAACAGGACCCAAGTAGTTCATAATACGTCCTCCCACTTGCTAGGACAAAAAATATTTAATGAAGAGTGGAATTTATCTTTATTATATCATGTTTTATTCTCATTTAAAGCCTGCAATTAACTTGTTTCACTTTGCTGCTTTCTGAGTCTTCAGGACAAGCAAATCATTCATCCAGAATCAAATATTTTATTTTGATGTATAACATATTAATATTTTTATGTACACATAATTCAAATAGGTTCTCGCATCTTTCCCATATAAAGTAACTTGATTTTCAGCCACTCCTGTGTAGGCCAAGCAATATAGTGGCAAAGACAGATCAGTATCTATATATTTCTGTATAGGATACCAAAATATATTTGCAGCTCGATATGTGCTATTAGGACATTTCCAGGATAGATTGGAAGGAAAGGAATTTGAGGAAAAAGAACTATGGTTATCAACAATACTCAGCCTTATTCATTGCTGATTTGGAACGCAAGGTTAGAACATTGCACAGAGAGGGCAAGGAGCTGACACCCATACATTTTTGCAATACAGGTAATTTTTCTCCTCAGTTGATTTCTGTTCTCCATCTCAGTGGCTTCACAATACCAACAAACTTCCAAGATTATAAATGTAATGATTACAGCTATTTCCAAAAAAGGTTTTTTTATGTATGACTTAGAACTGGAGCAAATTAAAGACTGTATGATTAAATGAATGCAGAATCTAGATATAGTAATTCATATATACAGTAACAATGGGAATTCCAGAGAGGAAAACTACAGTAAGTTTACACTGAATACTATACTTAGAAAAATTGGTATTAGGGCATTTTACCTCTGCTACAAAACTCTAGTCTTGATTACTAAAATGGATAGTTCATTCTTTAAAAATTATTGGAAATTTAACAGCCAGGTCAGATTTTTTTTTCATATTTGGTGGCTATGTTGAAAGCGCAACAATTTTGGTGAATAATTTATACCAGAATGAAACAAATTCTAAAAAAAATCTAAAAGTTGAATTTCTTTTCAACCTATCTTATATTTTTTAAATTAAGTATTATTAACCTTGTATTACCCCAAAATATTCAAAAATAACATTGTACATGTAAGTGCTGCAATAGTCTATACTTCTGATTAGAAAATACTATTTCCTCTGCAGAATGGCTAATTAAGTTGTGAGAGTAAGCTTCAATGTCCAAAATATCTTTGTAATTTCAAAAATAAATCTGCGAATTTCCCTCAAATTGGAAACTGCTCTAAGTATAATTCTATAGATGGACCTGTGCCCTATCTGAAATTTCAAATTCTAACTCAAGTTCTTAGAACAGATCTTCAGTAGCCTTAGATAAAGTTTATTGTAATTTTTTATTTCAGTTTTATGATGTACACTGTGTTGACCACTGCTGTTGATACATTGTTGGATTATAAAATGACTTATTTTCCAAACAATATATTCAGTTATTTAAAACCAATAAATGACATTTTGAAAAAGATAACCTAATACTACAATACTTGTAAATTCTGTTTATTCACTACATGTTTATTTACTCCTTTTCTCTTTTTTCCTCTTAAAAAAGCTTAATAAAATGTAATTTGAAAAACCCACAAGGTTTATTTATGTAACATCCCAACAGGAATGGTAACTAGCTATCCTCATTCTATTTTTACAATCCCCAAATTTCCCATAGGGAATGAAATGAAAAGAAATCTAATTCTTTCACACTTATGTGGAAATAAATTCCATGTGTAAGATAGAATTTAGTTCTATTTGGGACAGCATCATATTTATGACATCATTAGGCTATATAGATTGTGACAAAAGCAATGCTCTAGTAAAATGGTTTTTATGCCCTTTAATAACATGAAGCAAACAAAAAAAAATCAGGTAGTCTAGTGGGAGAAGACATTCAAGACAATGGAAACTGAATAAATACATTACTAAAATAGTACTCTATTATTCTAGTAATAACATATAATCTAATTTCTTTCCACTGCTTGGAAATATCTTTTGTGTTGTCATGCTGAAGTGCTCCGGCTCACTTCTGTGTTTAAGAAAAAGTGATATAACTTAGCTGTTAAAGAAAAAGTTATTAGGTGGAATTTTTATTGTTTGCATCACATTGGGGTACTAATTTACATAGACAAATGGATGGATATTAAACTCTGAATACTTTGCGTTTCCTTGTCTAGGTTTTCTTAAATATTTCTCAGAAATATTTTCTAGCAAGATAAATACCTGAAAATCATAAATCTAACTGATTTATTTATTTGTTAAATATTTTTCATCTGTTTCATTCTTCCCAAAGATTCATTTGGCATTTTACTAAGCTTCAACAAATGAGAACCTAAATTCACTTTTGACGATCAGCGAGTCTGCTGTTTATACACCTTTTGCACTCATAACAGCTACCTTGCCTTTTCCTCTCCTTATCAAATTATCCAATTTGCTTTTGGGATGACATACCATTGCAAATCCCATTAGCTGTATTCAGGAAGAAGGTGTCAATATCATGTTTCATGTAGGCATCTTTTTCCATTAGTTTGAAAACTATGACATAAAAGTTTGGTAGAAACAAAAGTACCTGATATTAAAATGATTAGAAGGTAAATTGATGCTTACTACTACAAAATGACAAATATATAAAATCACACAACACAATCAAAGGAGTCCAAACCAATCCCTTGAACTCAGAAGGTTTCTGATTTAATGGTGTCATTTTTTGGTATAAGGAAAATCCTCACACATGCCAGAGATGAAGAGTCAGATCTTTTTCCACTCAAAATTCAGGGAAAACCAATAAAAAACTAACAGTCTTTCACGAAGAGTTCTTAATTTCAGAGACTTCTCAGCATGATCCTATGGGTACAGTCAGCTTTTGTATCCAAGTCAGTAGATGGGATGTGTCCAAATTAACAAATGCAACCAATGACTTAAGTAACAATGCACTGATAGGCAGAAATCAAGAACAGCTGACATATTTTAACTAGTACCACTTAGTACATGAATGCACATTCATATGTAGTCCTTTTCACCCGTTAAACCACCTATTTCACAGAAAGGCATTGTGCAGAAAGACAAATAGATAGCAATAAGATAAGCAGTGCTAATTCTGCCTAGCAATCATAGCAATGATTTGGGAAACTACGTACTATAAAGTACTAAAATCCAGGAAATAGATATCTATTTTTCTCTACTGCTGGAAGCAGTTATCAGCCACTAGCTTACATTAATAAAATAAAAAATCCAATAGCTTTCACAAGACAAAACAGAGAATGAAGCCATCTTTGCAAACTGCTATGATGTATTCAGCACTTTAGTTCAAAATGTCCCAGAAGTTTACCAGAATTTCTATTCTATTCATAGTAATGGACCATATATTGTACAGATTTTCCAAGAGTGAGGTGCAGAAGCTCAAAGCCAAGGACTTTGGATTTGTGTAGCTCTAGTATGCAGAGGCTTTTCAACTTAACTTTCTCTCCTCCCAATCTAGGAAACTATTAATAATTAAATTTTCTAAATCTAAGAAGTTTAAAGATGGCCTTTCAAAACAGCAAGCTTTATCATTCTGGTTCTGAAATGTCTGTGGCCCAGAACCTGCTGAAATCCCTCCATTGTCCATTTTCCAGTATGTCCTAAGGAATCCACTACAACAAAGAGAAAATATGCAAGACATGGGAAGAATAGGACAAACACTTCCAGTTCACATCACAGAACCTTGAAAAACACAGGAAAACTGTCTTCATTCAGATCAAAGGTTTGAATAGCACAGTATCTAGTTCCCACAATCTCATGCCTGAGAATACCTTCATAAAAGAGAAAGAAGAATTCCTTCTCTATACTTTTGCTTACCAAGAACTGGTTCTGAGGCCTATTGGCCCTGATCCTGAAAATAACTGGTATCTATTAATATTAATGATTACATTCTCTATGAATTTGCACAACCTTTTCAAAACCATCCTATTTGCTGATTATCTATACTCTATTTTATGATACTCTAATCTTATATTTAATTGTTGAATATACATTTTTACATGTTTGAAAAAATATAGGTTTGAGACCTTTTTCAAAGAAAAACAAAAATGACATATTCTTCTACTCATCAGGCAGTACATTTCAAAGACCTGGAATCCAAAGATTTAACCATCAAACACACAATTCGACAACTGATGATTTCTTGAAGGATGGGGAATCCTATAGAAAAGAAGCATTCTCCTCACCAGCCTAGACCCAAGTGACAAAGGTCTAGAAACAACTGGCGTTTCACTTGGAAATAAACTGACAGTCTGTGCAACGCTTCTGACACAAGGCTAATATGGTATCTTGGTGAGTTCTTTCATAGATCAATTTGACCGCTGAGCTAGTTTTTTTTCCAGGAAGGGATACAGTTGGCATATCAACTAAAGCTGATAAAAGGCATACATGTGACCCAATTTTGATGAAAAAGTTCTAATGTCCCACTGGAACTGGGACTCTTTAACAGCAAGGTTACAATAGGAATAAGTGATTATTTTTATCTGTCTTGTACTTATTCAGCTTAAATGCATAAACCTGGGCTTTGAGAGAGGGTTTTTGTATCTCTCTCTACACTATACATCATTTTACTATAAGATTGTGTCCTTCTTTTCAGTTAATTTTTTTCTAATCTAAAATTATTCCCAATTGTCATTCAGGAGTTCCTTCAGTTACTTGATGGTTTAGGCTGGCACTGCAATGCCTGTGAGAGCACTGCTCCCATCCTCACCTTGCTCATTTTCTCCCTTTCTTCTGCATGCATCCATATAGGCTTGTGTTCATCTGTAGAGAAAAGATAAGAAGATGGGAAAGTTCTCTATATGCCTCCTAATGGTAGTTTCAGAGGAAGCTCCACTATATTGGCTTTTAGATCCCTTTCCCCTTGTTTGTAAACAAATAAGCAAAGACTTGATAAGCAAACTACAAGAGATTAGACAGTGTACTTCACCGCTAATTAAAAATCTTTACAGATTGTGTATCATTTACTTATCAAAATGTGTCCAAAAGAAAAATAGCTCTTGATCATATTCAGATATAGAGTGCTATTTCCATGTACAAAAAATAAGACAGATCAGTAGTTCATTTACTTATGAATAGTGTACTTTTCCTACTTTCTGCCAAGAAGTTCTCTTTCCTGCATACATCTGTCCTAACAATTATGGAATGTTTGAGAAAGCTTCATAATTAACATTCAAGGGTTTCGATCTCCTTCTAAGACTTGGTCTCTTAGCACATGTTGCCCTCTTCTTCTTTGACGTACATACCATCAACTGTGCCGAATTCCTTCACATGGGCACGGGTGAGAATTTCCTTGTATAGGGTCTCGGCATCCTTGTATTTGGCTTGTTTCAGGTAGCAGGAGGCCTGGTAGAGTACAAGGGATATTGTTATAAAAGTAGCAAAACCACATTCCATAGCCAGTCACCCCTCATCTCAGATAATCATTTGCCTCCGTTGTTCTCACATCAACAAACAGACCCACCAGATTGTTCTTTGTTTTAGCAACATTTGGATCATCAGGCCCTAGGCGGGATTCGTAGATCTCCAGTGCTCGGCGATAGTAATATTCTACTTCTTCATACTTGCCCTGATTCTGGCATAGTAAAGCCAAGTTATTTAACTGTTTGGCCACATCTGGGTGATCTTTGCCTAGAACCTGAAAATGAAGCAGATAAGAATAGTTTATAAAATTCTGGGAATTCTGCAAAATGTTTCTTTTCCTGGGAAAACTGCATCATAAATACATTAGAAACTTGAATTTTGTATACATGGCATCAGATTATATTCATATTAGACTCATTATGTGTACAATTCATCAAAAATATATTTCTTTTCTGAAACAGGCATCTATTGTAGGAATCGTCAGCAGTGAGAGTTGTTGTATACGCTCACTCCCATAGCCTAAACCTTCTTCCTTCAAGCTTCTGAAAGACAAAAATACCTTTTCCCGGATTTCCAGTGCCCGCTTGCATAATGGTTCTGCTTCCTTGTATTTCCCTCTTTTGCCATACAGAACGGCTAGATTATTTAGGGTTGCAGCAACCTGCACAGAGATGTGGAAACAATTGCACCAAAACTAAGGAAGAATCAAAACACACACACACACATACACACAAATACTGGACATAAAAAATGATACCCTTTAGAGAGCCAATTTGTTATAGCTGACAGCATTAACATTAACAGTAACTGGATATCTGAAACAGAGCCCTAATTGTGTCACCATTTCTCAGCAGGATATTATTTTAAGAAATCCTGTTGCTCTATTCAGCCACGTATTTTTTGCCAACAATTTGTAAAGCAACATATGTATTGATATTTTAAATATAAAACAATTATAAATTTGGGCCCAAATGTCACTACTGTAATCACATGCTTGGATTTCCTTATAAAGCTATTTGCCCAATGTTGCCTTACAGTTTAGGAAACAAAGGTGTAGACAGCTAGACTTTTGATTCAGTTTGCTCCATCTCAGTGAAAAGTCAAAAGATATTTTTTCATTTGTCCTCTGTTCTTTCTTAATACTGTGCATCTTCATTAATGCCTCTTATAGGCATATATACTCCATTAGTGGTTGGCCAGATTCCCTTCCTTGTGGTTTATTTATTAGGTCTATTTTATCTGCGTGTGTCTATGTGCAGAAGCAGCTTTCTTCAATCTAGTGCCCTCCAGATATATTATTCTGATCATCCTCAGTTACCATGGCTAAAATATGGATTAGCCTGGGAATCAGAAGACTTGACCAGGCAATGACACAATTACTTTTCAATTTCTATATATTCGGATCCTCCTTGAAGTGAAAGAAATAATAGCCACTTACTGCGGGATGATCTTTACCAAGAGTTTTCTCTCTAATAGACAATGCATCATTTAACAGGTGAGCTGCTTCTTTATATTTATTTTGATCCCTGCAACAAAATGTTAGATGCAGATACTGTTTAAAATAGAGGGACAACAATTTATGTAAACATGACACAAACATAGGGAGATTACATTGCATAGACATAACATCCCATCTTAATAGAGGTTGCCACAATACAGGTTAACTACACTGACCTCTCTCATGCTCCCTCTCCCATTTCTGTTCCTGAGATGCTGTTCCATCTCCACAAAAAGCAAGTACCGTCTACCTCTCTATTCCTCACCTATATACTAAGGCCAAGATGTTGAGCATGGTGGCCACATCAGGGTGATCATGTCCTGAAGTCTTCTCCAAGTCCTCCAGGGCCTGCTTGCAAAGAGGCACAGCCACCTCGTAGCGTCCCTGTGATGCATACTGGATCACCAGATTGTGTAGTGTACGCAAGCGTGCTGGGATCTCATAACCACCTTGCTGAGCAGCTGCTACAGCACTGCTGTGTTGATGAGGTACTGCAAATACATATCACATCAATAAATAAAGAAGCACAGCATGCAATGCTATATTATGGTTTATTTATACCAATAAGAATTGTCACTTCTTTGTATCCTTAATTTTTCAACCAAATGGAATATTTGGAGGAAGTGAAGTTCAAAAGCAGTTCATACAGTATTTGTGTCTGCTCTCCCCAAAGGAAGAGTGAAAGAATGAAACTTACATCCTTGTCCCTGATCCTCTTCCTCATTTGGAAACAAGTCATCCAAAGAATCCTTTGTAGAATCACCTTCCTTCTCTTCCTGAAATGTTAATATAGAAAAGCACCAAGAGAAAGGGGTAGAGAGAGATCATTATGGACTAGTATTGCAAGGTTTTTATGCCCAACATTGATGCAAATGATACAATATTCTTTTTCCCAGGAAGATAATTCAAGATAATAATTTCAAGGGTAGGTAAACCTGTGCCTGTCATACCCAGTAGAGGCAAACTCAAAGTAGTTTTACTAGGAACTCTGAGAAAGCTATTACTAGCTTATTTTGTATGCAGAAACTTCCAGTAAGCACAGATGCTCTATCCCATAGATTCTCACCGATGGGGATACATCTTCATCATATTTCTTCAGCTGGTTCATGAATTCCAAATGTTTCTTTTCTTCTTCAAGCTGTGCCACAGTTTGCTCACTGCGCTGCAACTTCTGCTGAGTGTTTGCTAGTTCATCTCGTAGCCACTGGTTCTCCTGGCATAGCCTGCGCACCTGAGCCCGCAATTTCTGCTTTTCAGACTCCACAGCATTCAGGTGGTTTGACAGTGCCATCATGACCTGGTTCAAGAGAAAAAAGGAGAAATGTCTCTCTTGAGGAAAACATACATATCACCAAACAGAATTCCAAGACTTGTAGAAAAATTAGTGAGCATATTTCTTATGGCCTTGGAACAAGCCAAAGGTAGAATTGTACAAAGAATTGGTTTTTAAACACTGCAAAATAATGAGTTTGGACCATAACCCAGTGTTGTGTAACATAAACTATCTTAGATGCCTGTTCCATTTTATTTTTGGGGGGTTTGGAAAAAGAGAAGAACAATGTTGCCAGAAAGGAGGAAAAGGAACAACAAATATGATTGGATACTTCATCTCATTCGTATCAGCTTTGTATGCCCTGCATTGTAAACATTTGCAAAGGCTAAACCCGACATACTGATGTCCTTAATTTGAATAGATACCGGTACATATATTTGCTATTTTGAACAATTAATCCCATTTTTCCTAAATCAAAAGAGAAAAAAAGCCAATGCTTAGGCAGATGGACAAAAAGTGGAAACTCAAAGTTTAAGTCCTCTCTGCTCATAACCAAGTATCGATTACTATATACAGGTTTCAATTCTCTCCATACAATCATAAAACTACAAACCAGCATTCAGAAAATACAGTATTTACCAATGTGTTCTGTGCCTGGTAGTTTGACTATTCTGCACTTCATAAACAAAAGGTATGCACATAACCATGTTTACTTAGTAAGCATGCCTGTTCTAGACAGTATATTAGAATCCTTATGTTTGATTGCCTGTATTTGGTTGCTTTTTTTGATTCATCTACAAACTGTAGCTCACCTGAGCTTCTCCAAGTCCCAGCTCAATCATCTCCACTGACTTGCGCAGCAGGTTGGCTTTCTCATGTACTAAGTTGGCTTCTTCATCCTTCTTCAGACACTTGATAGTCTCCAGTAGGCTGTGCAAGATTGAGTTATGCTCATTTTTAAGGGCCTCTAGCCCTTGCATCACCAGCTTGGTGTTGGAGATAATCTCTTCTTGGCTTAGCTTGTCCATTTTCTCCTCCCTGGGGTACACCATAGTGGACATAATCTTTCAGTATTACCTCCATTTAGGAAGAAAAAATAAAGGGATTAGTAAAGACCACAGGTTACTTAGATTCTGAAAGATTAAACTAGCAAAGTGGTATTATGAATAAAGATCTTATTCCCATTTAATCTTTTCATTTGAAAAGTGGAAACAAAGGAAATTCCCACCATACTTGAAGACTGCACATCCTTGCAGAATGTGCAAAATGGCAATAATGGTGCACAGCATGTTACTGGGAAGAGCAGATGGAGGTAAAGATGGCAGTTACATCAAAACTGACATTCTCTCACCGCCCCCATAACCCCAGGAATCCAGAAGGCTGATTTAACTGTCATTTAAAAACACAGGAGAAATTATAAGGAATTAGACTTTCTTCCCAGTGATTAGAGATCCAGAATGAACAAACAGGAATGAATGTTTCCAGTAAAGTAATAGAAAGTACAGGGAAATTTTTTTTTCTTTTTGTTTGCAATCTCTACATTAGAGAAACTTTCTGAGGTTAAGTAAATAGAAGTACAATTTAGAGAAGAAAAGGGAGGAAGAGGAGTAGTAGTGGTGGTGGTGGTCTTGATCCTTATACCACAGCCCAAAAGAAGCAGGGATATTACTCACTGAAGAGGGAGAGATTTGGAAGCAAAGGTTTAGTGTTAGGATTTGTGATAGTTAATTGTTCAACATGCTTAAAAATAAAATGATTCTACTTCCAATCTAGACTCTGTCATTAGCATGCATCTTTATGAACATCTTTGAAAAATATAATTGCTAGGTATTACTACGAAATAAAGGGTTTTTTTTAAATTATTATCCATGTGAGAGCATATTTAACTCTATTTATATATACCTGAAATCTAAAGCAAGCTGGAAGAAGAGTGGCGCAAGCAAAACAAGCCGGAAACATACCATTCAACAAATAAAAGCTGGTAAACTTTCACAATCACACAATACAACATATGAATTTTATCTAGCTGTGCAAATAAAGTTTGCACGTGAAGATTCAAAGGAGAGGATTATAGACACTGCAGGGGAAAGTGTTGCTCAGTCTCACCAAGCCTTCTATTCGTTGTTATTAAAATCACAAACAATTCTGATTTCTTTTCCTCTGCCAAGCCATTGCCTGGTTCAGTGAAAAACACATAGCAACTATCCAGTTCAAACTATCCAGGCTGACTGATTCATCTACACTTCAAAGAAAAGACAATCCAACACACAACGCACCTACATGGAACTTACCTCATAACAGTGGTTGGAGCAGTCTGCCCCGGTGCTGCAGATACAAAGGGGACAACTTGGGCCACATGACCCGTTGGCAGCAGGCCAAGCTATTACTGAAGGCAGCCGGACCAGGAAGGAAGAGAAAAGGAGAAGAAAGAGGAAGATATTAACAGACCTGCCTTTGTTCTCCGGTAGTCCCACCTCTGTGTATTCTGGGTTCTTTGCTAGGCAACAGCCACCACCCCCTTGTGGGAGGGACCAACAGAACATCCCCCTCAACAACAACAAACCCAACCCACATAAGGATAACTGGAGCCCCCTTAGCACGGTTGCCGGCTGCTCAGAAAAGGCCAGAGCAATTCTATAAGGAAGTGGATGGGAGGTGCTCTGGGCATTTTTTTTCCCAAGAAGAAGAAAGATGCAAGTGTATTTCTCTGTGTGTCTGCTCATGAAAATAAACCTGCATGACATTTTGAGGAAAGAAAAGACAATTCTTTGGTGAAAGAGGAATACTGATGGGATTCATACAACCAACCAAAGTAGGTTAAAATGTAATTAAAAACTAAACAACCATGTTAAGCCTTCATATGATTTATTTGTTTAGAAACAGCTTGTTATAGGAACATAGTAACCATAATTTGTTAGCCTGGTGGTTCTGGGTTCAGAGTGCTGCATGTACACAACCAATGGATGCTACTGTAAGTTCTCTGGGAATCTTCCATATACCTCACAGAACAACATTCAAATTAACAGCTGAATTTGTTATTTTAGAACAATGACACACAATCTTAGTTTGGCTACTGTGGATAGATTTGCATTTTGAGGATATGGCACTTTTCTAAATTAGCTGTCCGATGGGGGAGGGATTTGTGCATTCCAAAAATGCATACCACAGTGGCCATGGATAATCCACAAAAATACATCTACCAGAAGGCAAACTGCTGAGGTTTTACTTCTCAATATCCTATTTGGCTGCTCTTCCTGCAAAATGCTTTTTAACACCCCAGCTTACTTTATATTTCTTTTTCCGAATCAAACACATCACTGGATGTTACTCACCCACCATGTTTATTTTCCAAGAATACTTAAGGGAGCCTATATACAGCCTAGTCTTGGAACTGAAAATTATGCTGGGTGTTGTTTTGTGATGACCTTGAGGAGCTGACTACCTTTACAATAAATCAGAAATTCTGATCAAGGTAGGCAAAACATGGCTTCTGGAAACCTCTCCAACCCTTTAAGACAAGCTCTATCTATTCTGGGTCACATTATGTTTAAGAATGAAGCAGTCAGAAGCTATGCAAGCTGCTGCACAAATGCCTCTCCCATAGGGATGCTTTGGGGATTTTTTTTCCTGATTTTTTTTCTCCTCAGACCCTGATTGGATCCAGCTTAATTTCAAACTCAAACTTTCTTTTGCTGGTTTCTCCTGTCACACCAGATTTGGTCCCATTCTGTCCAGGTTTGAGAGTTTCCTGCTGATGAGCAGCCAGATGGGCAGAGGCCTGACACCCTTTGCATAATTTATTTTCATTGTTCCATTTGGGTAGGAAACAGTAAAAAAATAAAAGTACAAATGTTTGGTCTAATTCCAATCCATGGGCACTATATTTCCACTTGATATTCTAAAAAAATAAGAAATCAGCCATTGTACAATTTTCTCCTCCGCCTAGCATTTCTTGGGAGGTTCCTAAAAGCAAGCTGAAACTATTCTAGTAGAACCTAATATGAATGTCAGCAAAACGTCTGCAACCTGCTCTTACATTTTGCTTTAAATACTGTACACAGACATCAACATGTCCACTTTTTCTACTTCCCCTCCTAGCACTTATTTACCATCAGTTCTCATAAGATCTGGAAATCTGGAAAAGTTTTCAGCTTTTTGTAACTTTTGGATCTGCCTTAGAAAAGGCAATAAAAGTGGCTGGAGGAAGAAACTTTGCAACAGAAGGCAGGATGATCAAAAAATGATAGGAAAAAAACTGAATGCTGCAAAATGAAGATATACAAAAGAAGAAGAAATATAAGATTCTTTTCCTAAATTCATATGAAGATCTATCCAAATATTTGTACAAGTAATAAATTTTCAGAAGCATTTTTTGATACAACTTTCTCTACTATGGGTTTTCCAACAAGTTTGGCATCTCCGATTCAAGGCTGGGTAGAAAGAAAGAAAGAAAGGAAGGAAGGAAGGAAGGAAGGAAGGAAGGAAGGAAGGAAGGAAGGAAGGAAAGAAAGAAAGAAAGAAAGAAAGAAAGAAAGAAAGAAAGAAAGAAAGAAAGAAAGAAAGAAAGAAAGAAAGAAAGAAAGAAAGAAAGAAAGAAAGAAAGATTTTATTATCATTTTTTACTGTGGGCACAATGGCACACATTAAAAATGAAATTTAGTTGCTTGCTCTCAAAATGTACACATACATAACACACATTTAAGTATATTATATGCAACGTATGTATAGACCTACACCCTTACATATAAGTAACATATAAATATTAATCACTGTCCATCTTGAATATATAAAAGAAGGAGGAAGGTTTAGAGTTCACAAGGTTAATACTGTATGGAACAAAACTGTGACTGAATCTCTGGATGTTCTGCTTTGGATACCACAGAGCCTTCTCCCAGAAGGTAACAAGGAAAACAGGTCGTGAAGAGAATGTGTAGTGTCCCAGACAATCTTACACAGAAAATGCAGGTGGTGCTGTGCTCGCTTCATCAGTGTTTCGCTGTTGAGTGACCAAGCCAGCCTACTTGTTAATTGCACACCCAGGAATTTGATGTTGGTAACCATCTCCACAGGTGAATCATTAATGCATAGAGAAGTGTGGCTGTGCCTACCTTTTCTGAACTCGACAATGATCTCTTTGGTTTTTCCAGTATTTAAAGCTAGGCTGTTTTCCTTACACCAGTTCACCAAACCCTCAACCTCCTTGCGGTAAGCACCTTCATTATCATCATGAATAAGGCCCACTACTCTTGTATCATCTGTGAACTTCACAATATGGTTGGTGGCAAATCTAACACAACAGTCATGTGTGAACAGCAGTGGACTTAGGACGCAGCTCTGAGGAGAATCTGTGCTCAAGAAAATGGTGTTAGAAATATTTGTTCCAGCTCGCACATATTGGGGCCTGTTAGTAAGAAAATCAAGAATCCAGTTGCACAAAGGAGTGTTTAAGCCTAAAAGGCCCAGTTTGTCTACTAGATGCTGGGGAATGGTCATGATTTAAATCACTAGTAAAAGGGCTTGATATAAATCAACTCAATTTAAATCGTAATTTTTAAAGAGCAACTGTCATCTCTGTCCCGCAGTGGCTCCTCCTCTGACGGGCAGTTGACTCACCGACAGTCCCATTCACTTTAATGGGACAGCTGGTGATGCGGCAGTGACACAACAAGGTGAGGGACGTGGTGGGCAGCAGGTAAGTGGATGCCTGCTAACAGGCGCTACCATGATGGATCTGAAATGACAGGTGCTCTTTAAATGTAAGGACTCATTCTTGCTGGTAATTAGAATCTTTAATATTATTTGCAAACAAAATGAAGTTTTCCTATTTAGAATAATAAGCTGTCAGGTTAGTAAAACAGCGATAACAGAACCAATTTTAGGTTAATCACACATACCATATTTCCCCGAAAATTAGACCTACCCCGAAAATAAGACCTACCCTGATTTTGGGGGGTGGGCCTAATATAAGCCCTACCCCCAAAATAAGCCCTAGTTAGGACCCTGCCCACTCCGTCCCGCCTCACTGTCACAATGGGGTAGGAGGTGGAGCTGCCCCACACACCCCGCACCTGCTTACTTCAGGCCCCCCCCCCAGCCAGACCATTCCTTGCTCGGCGACCTTCCCTTTCACTCCCCTCCCAAGCTGGACTGCCATGGATGGGCGGGATAGGCCCGGTCCCCCTCCGCTGTTTCAGAGCCGGGGGGAGTGACAGTGAAAGGCTCCGCTGCTGCTGTGCGCCGCTGGAGGGACTTTCTTCATGCTTCACCCAACAGATCATCTGCCCGGCGGCAGCTGCAGCCTCCTACTCTACCAATTCTCCCATGGCTTGCGCCGTGACCGGGCAGCGCAAGCCTCCCCTGCTGCTTTCCTCCGCCAGCCCTCTGTCGCTGCCACTGGAGAGAACGGAGAACGGGGAGGGGAGCGGCTCTGTGCAGCAATGCAGAGAAGAGAAGAGCACTTGCTTGCCGCCCTGCATCGCCCCGTGTCTCCCTTCTCCATTCTGGAAATGGCAGCCCCGTTTCCTGCCGCTTCTCCTCCAAGTGCTGCTGTAGAGTTTGGCGCACCACCACCCAGCTCCTCTCTCTTCCCGAAAGCATTTCTTCACTAACCTGCTTTCGAGCTTTGGCACGTTTCTCTCTTGCTGCAGGAAAACAGAGTTTGTGGGACTAAAAAAAGTTCAGTCAGATCTTCTCACGAGATCTTTTTTTTTTAACAGTGTTTTCCGGACAGAGGTGACATCAAAGCTAAGCACTTGCTCGTCATGATGGGGCACAGGTTTCCTAGCAGGAGTGCTATTTGATGCCTTAAAATATGCACAAACTAATTAAGGAATGTCTGATAAGTAATTTATCTATTTATTTATTTTCTACAGCACTTAAATTCCAGCCATTGCTGTATATCAACAGCAAGATTCAGGCCTAGCCCAAGAACGACATAGAACAATCCAGCCAAAGTTCAGTTCTTTATTTGTTGATACCAAATATACAGAATCTGACCAGATTAAATATTTACTATTCTCACCCTGATATACCCTGAGGTATTCTAGGAAATGGCTATCCTAACTTTCTTCTGTTTCATATTCAACCCCAGACTGTGTTGTCTTTTGTCTCATCTCCCACCTTGGAATGTGCTCCCTTCTTTCTGGGAAACTGCTACTTCGCTGAGGTCTATCACATCACTTCCTCTGCTTTAGGCACTATCCCTCACGTTAGGACACATTTAAAGTAAAATCACACTTATAATTTTGCACCTCCTCCTCTTGCCTGGGCTACCTAAATAGGTTAGAGCAGCAGTCCCCAACCATTCCAGCTTGGTGGCCCAGCCTGGCGTGGGGGTGGTGTATGAGTGGCAGGTGCATAGTTCCATGTGTGCAAGCGGCAGGTGCACAAGCCTTCCACTCACGTGGAACTTGCGCTCACACACGAAGCTCCACTCATGCGAACAGAAGTCACTCACACATGAAGCTTTACTTGTGTGAGAGTCCTCCAGTTTCTCTCCGTTTCAAACAGGCTGCAGCCCAGCAGTGGGCTGCAGCCCGGGGGTTGGTGCCCCCTGGGTTACAGGACCCTCTATGGATGGGAGGCCTATTTCTATCTATTTCAACAACAGATAGGTTTGACATCAGATTGCTTTCCCCTAATAATTTGAGAACTATTGCACAACATAAGATCATGTACCTGCCTTATGTTCTTTTGCGATTTTGAGTCAATCTTGAGTCCTAATGACTGTCTGAACAAGTCCCTACAGTTTTCTTGACAAGGCTTGGCAAGAAGTGCTTTTGCCCCTGCCTTCTTCCTAAGGCTGAGAGAAAATTTACTGAATCCAAAATTCTATTGCACTTATGATCCAGGAGTGATCGNACAAGCTTCTTGGTTAGAATTTGACTTGCAGACATAAAAAATACAAAATATAAAAGGCAAGTAAAAGATTATCTTGGCTTTAAGAACTATTTTAATTCATTACATTGTTTTAAAAGTTAGGTTAGAGAGCCAGTTTGGTGTAGTGGTTAAGGCATCAGGCTAGAAATCAAGAAACTGAATTCCAAAGGTGCTTTTTCAGAAGGCAACTAGACTTTCTTGCTTTTCTTTGAAGACGTTTAGCTTCTCGTCCAAGAAGCTTCTTCAGCTCTGACTGGATGGTGGGGAATGGAAGGATTTATATTCCTTGCAGACAGCTGGCCATTTGCATTCTCTTAGAGCAGTGGTTCTCAACCTTTTTAATGCCGCGACCCCAACCGGTCGTAAGTCGAGGACTAAACCGGTCGTAAGTCGAGGACTAAACCGGTCGTAAGTCGAGGACTAAACCGGTCGTAAGTCGAGGACTAAACCGGTCATAAGTCGAGGACTACCGGTTGTAAGTCGAGGACTTTCCCTGCCCGGGAGCGCCACGCATGCGTGGTTCCACCCCCTGCGCCGGCTGAGGCGTAGCTGGCAAGCGGCAGAGACAGAGCAGGCCGACCACCAGCTGGCCCAGCTCAAGGGAGGTAAGGCACCCACCGGAAAAGGGGGAAAAAAATGGCGGACAGCCTTGCTTGGCGACCCCCGTGAAATGGTTGATCGACCCCAAATGGGGTCGCGACCCATAGGTTGAGAAGTGCTGTCTTAGAGAGTCGTTGAGGCCATTTGGAGGGTCCTCAGGGTCACCTGAGTAGTGCAAATGGGTGTGGAGCCTCCTTGGCTGCAGGATGTTTTCTGCCATGTGTCCCTTCACTGTTGAAGACAGGCAGAGGCTGTTGGGGATGAGTCTGTGTGGTCTGCACCTCAAACTGAAGCGCAAATGGTTCTAGCTGTCTGCAAGGAATATAAATCCTTCCATTTCCCACCGTCTAGTCAGAGCTGAAGAAGCTTCTTGGATGAGAAGCGAAACATCTTCAAGAAAACCAAGAAAGTCCAATTGTCTCCCGAAAAAGCACCTTTGGGACAACCGTGGATGACTGAGAATCTCCACAGACAAGAGACTGAATTCTACTCCTACCTTAGACAAAAAGCCAGCTGGGTGACCCTGGGCCAATCATTTTCTCTCAGCCCTAGGAAGAAGGCAATGGCAAGCTATTTCTAAAAAATCTTGCCAAGAAAACTGCAGGGACTTGTCCAAGAATTGGACATGATTGAATGGGGAGGGAAAGTCTTATGGTTTTATTACTTTAATTAATTTTAATGTATTTATTTTTAAAGCCTTTTCTTATAAGGTTTATTGATAATCTGAATGATCTGGATACATATGACATTCATCTTTTCTTAATACTCAATATAATTGTATTAAATTAGGTTTATCATATCATTATTGCACAATCCAGCCAAGCAAAATGTTTACTGCTCCTTTTTAAGTAATATAAACTAGTTTATACATGTTTCAATAAAGGTTATTTGAATTCCCATTTAGTTCTGCACCCTTGGGCTATCAATTCCTATGACTAAAACATAGGTATGCAAAGGGGAAATGATAGTTTCCAAGGCTTCAGATAAAACTGCAACTGGCTCACTAGCAGGCAAGGGCCTCCAGGTCCTGACTTCCACCTTCTTATCCAGCAAGAGTTTGAATCCAAGGGGACTCTCAGATTGAAGATCTGGTCTGGCAGGGGTTAGCAACAATGTATCTGTCACAAAATGATGGAGTTTCTGGGCAACAGTTGGCTGAACTTGAAAATAAACTTAAGACAGGCTCTCCTATATTTTGAGATGATATTTCCCCTGTATATGATTATGAGGAAATCTCAAGAACTTTGCACACTAATTAAAGTTGTATATCCTACTACTTCTCTATTTTATTTTGATGATTCTTCCCTGGCCAACATATCTATAGAAATAAGGATGGAGGACATATATTTTTATAGACCTGCTTCAGAAAATGTGAACGTATCTTTCACACCCTGATTACTGCATGTTTAGAATGTTGGAATGCATTTTACATGGAGGTACCTCTAAAAATGAATTCGAAAGTATGGTCAGTACAGAATGAGGTAGCCAAATGCTAACAGGTTAAGAAGTACTCTGTAAGCATAAATCTATTCTCTAGTCACTCCAATGAATGCCAATAGGCCTTGAAGTCCAAGCAAGTGCTGATTTTGACCTATAAAGCTCATTTCCAGGATGCCTTGGAGCAGAGTTCCCCAACCTTTCCGGCTTTGCGGACCGGCCAGGGTGGGAGAGGGGATGGTTCTGCATGAGTGGCGTGCAAGCGCACGCCTGCACAGCTCCCTTTGCGTGTGTGGTGGGCATGTGCACATTCATCAGAAGCTGATGTTAAAGTCCCAATGAAACTCAAAACTCACAGAATTGTAACAAGTTGTATTGTTCCAGGAAAATAAACAAAGTGGCTACCGTACTTTAAAGCAGATATTATATAGCTAGCAGATAATGCAAGGCCATTTTCTACCATTGCTAGTCATGTCTTTGTATCCTAATGCAAAGCAAGTTTTGCCTCTTACCAATTTGTTTTTTTACAGCAACTGCTCCCTTTTGCTTATCTTGGGGCACTACTAGTACAACTACATCCTTATCTACTAATGAAGCTACTAAGAGAATCAGAACTTTGTTTAGTCTATTCCAGCTTAATATTTGGAGTTGCCAAAAAAACTAGTCTAATCATGCAGACTCTTCTTCCACCATTATTTGTTCCACCTTTTGATTCCTGCAAAGGGCTCCATTTATTTTCACTGTAATAGTAAGTTAAGCCTTAGTTCTTTGTCAAAAAGATTGGATGGCTTCTTATTTTTGTCCAACAGCTCTCAATGCTGAAATCTCCACCCAAAAGAGCAACTCACTGTATATCAAACTTTGTTTTCCATAAAAGTATCCTTGAACAAAATGATGCTTCAGGAACTGCAAGGTAATAATATTTATAGAAAAGAGGAAAAACAACAGGGCAGCAACTGCTGATCTGAGTTCCTTCCCCACCAGAGGCAGAATTACTATCCACATGGTGATTCACCTCTACAGCACCAATAGCAGGAGGAAAAATATGAAATCAGACTGCCAAGAAACAGTGGATGCTCTTTTATATGCCCAGATAAATATTGTACTAATTTCTATGATAGCAAGGAAAACTAAGGAGAAGAAATCGGCATCCTTTTAGGCTGCCCATCCTATATTTGCGATCAAGATATCTGCCCATCCTATATCTGCCTATATCGGCCACCACACTATAAAAAAAATGTTGAGACTCTAGAACAGGGGTGTCAAACTGCTGGCCTGCGGCCTGGATGCATCATAGCGAAACCACGCCCACATAGCCAGCAATGGCAAAAAAGTCATGATACGTCACGTGACGTTGCAAGTTTGACACCCCTGCTCTAGAAAGAGTGCAGAGAAGAGCAACAAAGATGATTAGGGGACTGGAGGCTAAAACATATGAAGAACAGTTGCAGGAATTGGGCATGGCTAGTCTAGTGAAGAGAAGGACAAGGGGTGACATGATAGCAGTGTTCCAATATTTGAGGGGCTGTCACAGAGAGAGGAGTGGGTCCACCTATTTTCCAAAATACCTGAAGGCCACACAAGGAACAATGGATGGACAAGGAGAGATGCAACCTAGAAATAAGGAGAAATTTTCTGACAGTGAGAACAATCAACCAGTGGAACAGTTTGCTTTCAGATGTTGTGGGTGCTTCATCACTGGAAGCTTTCAAGAAGAGATTGGACAGCCACCTGTCAGAAATGGTATAGGGTCTCCTGCTTAAGCAAGGGGTTGGACTAGATGACCTATAAGGTCCCTTCCAACTCTGTTACTCTATTCTAAATTCAACCTTGCTTCTTCACAGCTATCTACCTTTATTCCAGCAGAGGTCATTTATAGTTCTTCAAAGCCCACTTCATTATGTTATTCAGTGCTCCATTCATCAAGAATCTCACAACTGAGCAAGTACTTTGAGCAGAAACAACAACCTTTCATGGATCTATTTGGGATTGTAATCAGTCTTAGTTTATAGCAGCTTTCCCCATATGATGCCTTCCATTCATTGTTTGGATACCTCATCAGCATCATTATTTTTCCCTTATACAGAGTCTTTCTTTACCTGCATCGAACCACAATATAAACACACCCTGGCAATATATTTTTCTAATATGTCTTCAGTATGATGCTTTTGTCTCTTTCTCATCCCTGTGTTAAAGTAACATTTATTCAAGGCAGCTTTGTCATCCATTATCTTGGGGGAGGGAAAGAAAGGTGACTACAGTGACTTCAAACAAAAGCAGTAAAGACAGTATAATGATCGGCAATGAGGGCAGTAAATGTCATCCCTGGATATTGCACATTTCCTTTTAGTTCAAAGAATGCTGGTCTGAACTTCCAACTAAGCAGTGGGAAAAATCCATCAATCATCCAAAGATCTAAACTTGAGCCCTTCATGGAATACTAGACCACATAAAATTTCTTAATGGGGCAATAGTCATGGAGGAGTCTATGCACTTTGCTAATCTGTCATGCTTGGGTTAGAAGAGATGCTATTACTCCTAGTATATTTAAACTATAGTGCTACTATTGGTTTTATGTGATATTTTAATTATTTTTATCAGTTACTCTGCTAAGTTCCTTGTGGTTCTGTGGGAACATTATTTGCTGTCTTCTAGATATTACAGTAATTTCTTTTTAATTGCAATGGAATCTAGACCTGCTTCTAGTCATTGTTCTATCTCTATCATGAGAAGATCTTCCATCTTCTTATAAAGCAAGGTCTTATCTTCCCTTATTTTTCTTGTTAAAATCATAAACTAAAAAAGAAATCCATGAAGCTGCAGCTTCAAATCTGAAGGCATGACAAGACCAAATACATCAGTCTTCCACTGCTCTTACTTTCTGATATAAAAAACCACACCTTCAAGTGATATGCAGGGTTCTAATATATTTTGGCCCCAGATGAAATACAGGCACAAGTAAAGCTTTAAGAAGTTGAAGGCAGAGATAGACTTTGCTCCATGTAGTGGATAGGTTACTATAACATCCAAGTATAAGGCAGCCTTGTTTGTTGGTTATATGAATTGAGTGGAAACATGAGACTTACTTTACTGCTGGGTAAATATTAACTCTGCCCTCTCATATCAAAGATGGTTTAGTTCCAACCACACCCAACTGCTAATGCATTTTGGCTTTTCTAGCTACTGTAGGCTGAACTGCAGGAGGTTACATTAAGGGATGTTAAAATTTAAATGTGACCTGATAGCAAAGAGAAAAGGAAAGCTAATGTAGCACATAAATACAAGCTGGTCAATGCTATCTATACATTACTAAAACCCTCCTATCTATTTGTCATCCTCAATTAAACCAAATAGTGCATCACAGCATAAACAAATTTAAATTCAAGTACCTCAAATCTGTTAATTTAAAGAATGTGTACAAATCCAGGATCCAATACTCCCATATAATTGACATTTCCAGGACCTTCACAAAAGTTGTATTTAGAAAATTGTGGCTGCTGCAACATCGCTGTGGCTATCCGCAGTCATGTGATTTCTGTTGCTCCCTGCCAATTTCTAATAAGCAAAGCCAATGGGAATCTGGCAAAAAGTGGGAAGTTGCTTCCACTCTGCATTTTTGCTCACCTGATCATCATTTTCTCTGTTTAGGTAAGGAAATATTTCTGAAAGAATGATCCAATGAGTCATTGATTGTTTAGTATTCCTCTAATATCCTGAATCACTAGCCCTCAGAAGTTGTGGGTGCTCCAACACTGGAGGTTTTAAAGAAGAGATTGGACAACCATTTGTCTGAAATTGTATTATAGTGTCTCCTGCTTGAACATGGAGTTATTTAGAAGACCTCCAAGTTTCCTTCAACTCTGGTATTCTTTGATTTCTAATAGGGAGTCCCTTTCATGGACTATGTCTATGAAAGCATTTTACCATGCATGGTGGACTTCTGAAAAGCAAAAAAGAAAAAAGAAAGGAAACAAATACATGTGATAATACAAAGCATTTAGAAGATATTGAGATGAAACCAGAATTTTTTATAAGTCTTAATGGATAGTCAATTAGAAAAGATTATGGAAAATTGGTTTTATATGTGGTAACTACAGCAAGGCTGCACAAAGATGGAGAAATACTGAAATAGCCACAATGGAGGAATGGATTGTAAAGATGGCAGAACTTGGAAAGATGGCAAAGTTGACCTGCCTGGTCAGAGACAAAACAATAATACTTTTATAAAACACCAGAAACTGGACTTTTTGCTATGAATGAAAAAAGTGAAATGGTGATTTTTGGATTTGATGATTGAAAAAATATTAAAGGGCTGAAGTGATTATTGCAGTGTTAAAGAGGAAGGTGGAATAATGAGCTTGCTTTTAATTCTGTAAAGAAGGATGAAAGTCACTTCAACTATTTGTTCTTTTTTTCCCTTTAACTCTAGTCTTTTCTGCACGTTCTCTTTTTCATATATATGTGTATGTATATGTATTTATTTACTTATTTCTGTGTTTAATTTTAAGCTATGGACATGAAAGTAAACAAAAGAAATGGAAGAAAAGGAGAGTGTGGGTAGAAAGATTCTTGTATGAATCTTCTATATGAAAATAAGAAAACACTTAATAGAATAAATGAAAAGTGGCTCTGAGTATGTGGAAGTATTTAAACACTGATACAAAGAATTATGTTACAGAGTGCCAAAGAAGCTTGTGGAATTAGATTAATTCAAGGTATGAAAAGAGACACTTAAGGACATAATGGTCACAGCCACTATGTAGGATAGACAGAGTGAACTCTTGGCAGCCAAAGGACACAATGAAACCTCTTTAATCTCACAACACATGAACAGACTCAACCAGTCTCAACTGGGAAACTGTGAGCATCCTGGACCAAGTCAAATCCAAAAATGCTAGGGAATTCCTGGAAGCTTGGCAGACAAATAAGCTATTAATAGACACATAGAAACAAACCAAATTTACACCCCATTTTAAAGAGGCAACAAAAAGCTAAGAAAGAAATAAAAAAGACCAGAACACATGTCCTCCAGCAGCTTACACCCACATAAGTGCAGATTAACACCAGACAAACAATCAAGCATAAAACAATGACATAATCAAGAACTACCAAGTAGAAAACCACAGTTCATCAATATCGCCAAAGCAAACTACTATATATAAATAGAAAGCAAACTCCACACTCAATAGCATTGATTATGTTACCTATTCAAGTAAAGAAATGTCTGCAAGCAAACAACCAAGCTCAGAAAGAGGCAAGAACTCCGTAAGAGAATAATTTCTGGGGGGAAAAAAGAGGATAAAAGAATGATGCCAGATGTTTATATTGTGAAAAAGAAAAAGTTGGAAAGAACATGGGTCAAAAAGAACAAACATTTAAGTCTCCCTATTTTAAAGAAAACAGAGTGATTTTGATAGATTTTTTTTTTTAAAATTGGAAAGGTAAAAAAGACTTTGTGAGGAGTCAGTCGTCAGCAGAATGAATAGAATTAAAAGTGTTGAAAAGAATTGGGATTAAACTGAAAGAAGTAAAAAAGAGAAATATTTTATAGATTTGTATGGAAATAAAAGTAATATGTTGCCATGAAATTGAAATAAACCTTTTAACTATTAGTATCAAAGAAAAAATCCAATTTTCTTTGCAGCAATTATAAGAACAATGGTAAATTTACCTCTTTATTGACTCATGTTCTTTCAATAATCTATCCTATCTAATTATTAAAACCATAAATTGTAAGATCATTTTTTCTGTTTTATGCAAAAAAGTCCGTATGGGTTTCCAGTCAGTAATAATGATCTTTTCTTACAACTGGTTCAACACTAAGCAGGGAGCAAAATAAAGAATGTATGATGTTCTTATTTGTATAAGTACAGAACGGCTGCGGGACTTGGGTTTGGCTAGTCTAAAGAAAAGAAGAAATAAGGGAGACATGATAGCAGTATTCCAGTACCTGAGGGACTGCCACAAAGAAGAGGGGGTCACATTATTCACCAAAGCACCAGAGGGAAGGATGAGAAACAATGGTTGGAAATTGATCAAAGAGAAAAGCAACCTGGAATTAAGGAGAAACTTCCTGACAGTGCGGATAATTATCCAGTGGAACAGCTTGCCTCCAGAAATCGTGGGCGCTCCATCACTGGAGATTTTAAAGAAGAGACTAGACAGCCACTTGTCTGAGATGGTATAGGTTCTCCTGCTTGAGCAGGGGGCTGGACTAGAAGATCTCCAAGGTCCTTCCAGCTCTATTCTATTCTATAATGTGTATATAAAAAAAATCTAAGAAATGTGGTAACCTTACAGTTGGGCTGTTTGGGAACATAGATACACATACACTTTTATATGCTGTTTTGTTGGCTGAGATCCCAAATACTATTACTACAGTCATGTTAGGAGCACCGAAGTGCTTCCGGGTTGAAAGGACTGACCGGTGACATCACCGTTGCCTTGGGGATGCCCTGTTGAGGGCTCCTTTCATGTCCCTGTTGCCCACTGAAGTAGAACTCATTTATCTACTATATACTATATTTGTCATGGTTCCTAATGAAACATTTCAAAGAACTTCCAGACATCCTAAAATATCTTTATTTTGTGTAACAGAGTGTCGGCACGGCATGGATGGATGCCAAGATCTGAATTCCCCTCCCTTGCACTGTTAATATTGGATATTATTGCTTTGACAATATTATTAGACAGGGAAAATGCAGTGAATGGCTATAAAATATATGTTAGTGGCAAAATCCTAGATCAAATACATGAATTTTTACACTGTAACAAATGTTCACCAAAGATGGGAAAATTGAGAAATTTTAAGATTTGCAAATGTTAGTAGAAAGGATAATGGGTGGTATTCATTCTATTGCAAGAATTGTATTTTTGTCAAAAAGAAAAATGTAAACGAAAGCTTTGGGTATGCCAGAGGAAATGTAAATATGGGTTATAATGTAGGAATACATGTATATGGTAAAACAAGAAAAGATAGGCTTAAGAATGAATGGGTTCTGAAAGAATGTGGTTTCATTACAATACTGAGTAATCATTACAAAATAAATAGTTTGAAGTGATCATCTAAAAAGAATGAAAGTCAGTTGTAAAATAAGTCTGACTTATATGAAATGGTAATACTCAATATGTCAAGATAAAGGGGAAAATAAGAAAATAATATCTGGATGTTGATTATGATACTCAAAAAGAAATGTTAGAATTTAAAGAACAATATCTCTTGCCTTTAATTGTCCTGACTTATTTCTATGCTGTATCGTGATTTTTCAAACTGTTTTTTGTGGAATACTAGGAAAAAGCTGGGAGAACTTGATGGGGGTCTGGGAGTGTATGGGGAAAAAAAATGTTCAAACATAACTCATTTTCTATCACTAGAACTTTGTTTAATCAAGTATTTTTTAAACTAACAGGTTCTGCAGCTTAAAAAAGTTTGAAAACTCCTGATCCTTTTGACACTGTGGACCACAGTATCATGCTGCGGCGTTTAGGTGGGTTGGGAGTGGGAGGCACGGTTATGCGGTGGTTCTCCTCCTTCCTCACCGATCGTACGCAGTCTGTATTGGCAGGGGGACAGAGGTCGACCCCAAGGCCCCTAACTTGTGGGGTGCCACAAGGGTCGGTCCTCTCTCCACTCCTGTTCAATAT
>NW_015386420.1:194368-257640 GCF_001527695.2 Protobothrops mucrosquamatus
GGACTGGCCTAGGATAATTTTTAAGAGGGGTTTTTAGAGGGGTTTTTAATCATATTTTAATCAGACAAATTTAAATATTTCATTTTAATTAATTTTAACTTTGTGATTGTTATTGGTGTTTTTAATTGATTGTCAGCCGCCCTGAGTCCGCAAGGAGAAGGGCGGGATATAAATTCGAATAATAAATAAATAAATAAAAGGATGTTTTCTGTACTGTACAGATAAGGAATCGCCACAAAATGTGCTCTTGATAGGAATGCGACTTTGTCAAATACTTAAGGTCCCTACATTTTGACGTATCCTGTCTGATTTAATGCCTTGAATGTATACAAGATCAGATGCAATGATAAATTATGGTATGCCTATTCCTCTCAAGTTATGTATGCTGTACTATTACATTGAGCTAGGCCAGTGGTGGCGAACTTATGGCACGCGTGCCAGAGGCGGCACTCAGAGCCCTCTCTGTGGGCACGCGTGCCATGCCCCAGAGATGGCGAGGGACTGACCCCCGCCACCCTGGCCCCGCCCACCCAGTCTGCCATGACCAGCGCGGCCACACCCACCCGGCACCCAGTGATAAATAAGTGGGTTTTGGGTTGCAGTTTGGGCATTGGGTCTCTAAAAGGTTCACCATCACTGAGCTAGGCTTTCATATGCCATTTGCCTCAAATATGTAGCATGGTATAATTCCAGGCCATTTGCACTTTCAAAAGCCCAAATGATGGGCTCCCCATAGAACAAACATTTGTTTTCTTCCCTTCCCTCAGACCAGGAGAGACTGCTCCAATAGGTCTGGGAAATCTCTTAAAAGTACAAAGGGAATATTTTATTGTTTTTATTTATGTGGCCCATTTCCCACACATAACTTATTCATGCTGACCATACAGATCTCCACAGTTGGAAATGCCTCTAATCTGCACAGAACAATAGTAGCTCTGTTGTTAGGCAGGAATAGGCACCCATATGCTGTCAGCACCATATCAACCTGCATCAACAATTCTTAATAAAACATGAGAAATACTACAATCCTTTGGCTGTGAAGTAGTTATACTACTGGGAAAACAGCTTTAATAGTAATCTGCGAAAATGTTTTTCAGATAAACAAAGATATGCTCAAGTATGCAATTCAGAAAAATGAAAAGATTACTGCACAATGATCCATTCACAGCACCCTGCAGCAATTTGCAACCGCCAGTATCACACGAAAGGGGAGCAGTGATTTAGCTCCACTAAGGACCTATACTTATGTAGGTCTAATTTAAATTGCCTGTTTCTCCTCCAGGCTAGTTAAATAATAGACCAGAGAAGCTCTAGGGAGTCACTATATAAATTCTAAAAGACAAACCAACTGCTGCAGTTTGGCATAGGCAGATGAAGCACAAAGAACTAGGAAGAACAGAAATTACCTGGAAGCTACATCTAATTGCATCAGCAGTGGGAGATGAGTTGGGGTGAGGCTGCTGAATAAGACTCATGAGGAAATTATCCTACCACCTGCCTATGGATCTGTTACTACTGCAAGGCCATGCTGCTGGTGAATGGCCAGCAGCAGCAAATGGAAATATAACCTAATTAAGTTGTCAATCATACTAGATACAGCAATCTGAACATCTCGAAACATTGCTAGCATTCAGTGAAACAGCTATCAGTCATTCTTTATATAGGCAGCTTTTGGGTTATGACAAGAATTCTCAGGATCAAAAGAAATCTATCTAAGGGGAAAACACTGGGGAGACAACTCAATCAATGTGCTTGCCTTGCAAATTAAAGCATTAATCACCCCTCTTGCTCTCATCTCAAATAAGAATCTTCTGTACAAAGACAATGAGTACAAATACACTTTTCCCAAATCAGTTAACTGTTTCTTTAGTAGTACGGTACACTGAAACCTTGAGAAAGTGGGAGATTTCCCCACTGTTCCATCCTCCCCCACCCATTTCCTATTGTAAGATCTCTTATTCAATCTCATTTTGTCCTTTCTATAGCAACTCTTCAAAGCTCCTTGGGAAGGTTGACCCTTGAGCTTTTGGAAACATGAATTTATAGCAGTCCAACCGCTTTGTGCTTGTGCACCAATTTAACTAGCAGACTGGTTCCTTTAATGAAGCTGGACTTCTTTATATTAAAGAACTTAAACTCCCAAGGCCAGTCCAACTTAATGCCTTCTTGATGTGCTGAAGTATGCTGTTTGAGGACTGTGCACTGGCATCTACATTATGAAAAGCTGTGCTAAAATTCAATCATTTATAATAGGGCAAGGTTCAAATAATAGAGTAGTGAAACAAAGATTCTGATGTATAACACTGTCACTTCAGCTGTGTGATTCAATACTGATTAAAATTCAATTTTACTCATTAATGCTATGTGGGTAATGTGGCCAAAGCAGTTACCTGAAACTATCATTATTATTTTATTCTTATTGCCCTTCATAATAATTTCCAATATTCATGGTCTTTTTTGCTAGTGAAGTAACAAAACTAAGTTTTCAGTCAATCACAAATCAATAGTATCATATATGGCATTCTATTAACTTTTTTTTGTATAAATTTTATTAGTTTTTATAGGGTCAGGAATGAGGTGGGATCGGGATTGGGATTTGGGTTTGGGTTAGGATTAGGGTTTTTCCAAATAACATTCTCAATATTTAGCAAACAGCATCATATCTGGATTCATGTGTTTAACAAGAAATAATAATTATCATAAACAATATGTTAATTAATCACTCAATAGTCTTCTTCTTACTAATATATATTCAAAGTTACATACCACATTCCTTTCTCTCTAACTCATGTTTTTAGCCATTGATAGAAATTATCCCACGTTCTAAAATACACTGAGTCTTCTTTCTCTTTTATCTTTAAAGTCAATCTGTCCATTTCTGCACACTCTAAAATTTTCTTAATATTTCTTCAGTTGGTAAAATTTCATTTTTCCAATGTTGGGCAAATACAATTCTTGCTGCAGTTAGTACATGTAAAATTAAATAAATACAATCTTTCTCATAATTTGCTATTATTCCTAACAAAAATAATTCTGGCTTACAGTCTATTTGTTTTTTAGTCATTTTCTCCAAGCATAAATGTATTTTTACCCAAAATCTTTTTGCTTTTGGGCATGTCTACCAGATATGATAGTAAGTACTTGGTCTTTATTTGCATTTCCAACACTTGTTTGAAGTATTTTTAAACATTTTTGCTAATCTCACTGGTGTCATATGCCATCTGTAAAACATTTTATATAAATTTTCTTTATATGCCACTGCTTTAGTTAATTTAACATTTCTTTCCCATAACTTTTGCCAGTCTTCTAATTCTATATTATATCCAAAGTTCTTTGTCCATATTATCGTTTCTTTAACATGTTCTTCCTCCATCCTTAAGTTTAAGAGAAATTTATAGAGTTTCTTAATCAACTTTTCATCTGTTTTTAATAGTATCTAATCAAATTCTGTCTGTTCCTTATAGAATCCCATTGTTTTAACATCTTTTTCATATCTCATTTGAATTTGTAGATATGGCCACCATGATAGATCAGTACCTTGTTCTTAGAAATCTTGTCTGTCTTTCAATTTTCCTTCATTGTCCAAAATATCCTTATAAGTCACAACTTTGTTGTAATTAATTACATTTGGATAAGCGAAAGCTTCCATTGTTGAAAGTCATCCAGATATCTTAATATAAATTTTTGCTTTTATTTTTTCCCATTCTGAAGTGCATTTCTTATAAAGTGGTTTTGAAAGTATCTATGTGTTTTATTCTTCCCATACCACAGAAAGGCATGCCAACCAATTTGTAGGTCACGCCTCTCTAGGTATAATAGTCTTTTATCTCTAAGTATTATCCAATCTTTAAGCCATGTTAAAATAGTTGCTTGGTAGCAACGTCCAGTCCGGCAGTCCAAATCCTCCACTTTCTTTCACTTCTTGCAGCATTTTCAGTCTAATTCTAGCTTTTTGGCATTCTATTAACTATTTACCGAGTAATTTGAAGTTTCCTTGGCCACTGTAAGTCAGTATCATCTGCAACTTTTGGTATTTCACTCCCTACTCCAATTTATTCAATGCCATAGTTCCAATGTAGGCACCTGAAAAAACACATTTTTAGTAACTTCAGTTCTGAAATCTGTATGATTGATGCCAAAGTCAATAAATTTATAGCTGCCCAGGCAATTGTCCACTGATCATCTGGAGAACAGGAAGTTACGGGAAAAAATGATGGGACAGCTCCTTGGGTGACATATTCTAGATAGAAGACAGCATCAAAATGTCAGAGGAGACTGATGTGTGCCACACAGTTTGTTTTGTTCCTCCTAAATTATCCTAAAGTTTAGTACAGTACATTATCTCGTCAATACTGAAGAACAGTATTTTTTTTCTTTCTGTTCAAGTACCGTATTTTCCAATGTATAAGACGACTGGGCGTATAAGACGACCCCCAACTTTTCCAATTAAAATATAGAGTTTGAGCGAGAGAGGGGAGGAGAGAAAACTTGATGAGTAATATGCCAAATCACATGTGTAAAGGAATAAAATAGAATACCCGTATTTTCTGGCGTATAAGACGACTGGGCGTATAAGACGACCCCCGACTTTTGAGAAGATTTTCAGGGTTTAGAAAGTCGTCTTATACGCTGGAAAATACGGTATGTACAATTCTTGCAGACTGCTTGAACAGGTCCTTGCTATTTCTGTAACAAGGTTTTTCAAAAGTGTTTTGCCACATTGCCTCCCTTCCTATGACCAAGAGAAAGTGACTGAATTGAGGCCACCTAGCTGGCTTTGTGCCCAAGGGGCACTACAATTTACAGTCTTCTGGTTTCTAGCTTGATGCCTTAATCACACCAAACTGGATCTTTACTATAGCCCAAACAGGTATTGTGTGTGAAATAAGAATGAATACCATCATTCTATCTTGGTCCTTTGCTATAATCCATAGAATAATCTATGTTTTTCTCTTTTCTTTATGACAACTAAATTTACCTATAAGCCATGAGCAAGGATTTGTGTTTCAGATTTCTTAAAAATCTATGATTAAGTATAAATCACATTTCTCCCTACTATTAGGAAGTCCCAATCTATGGGTCATTAATATTTTCTGTTGGTTCTGATGTGCATGACCATATTCCTTTGCCTGCCTTCATTTCAGCTTCTCTAATAAAACTATAGCCTACTCAATCTCCTGATAACCCTGACTGTGCTTAAATTCCAATTTCAATATATCCTTCCTTCTAATCTCATTTTAACCCCCACTTATCTGTTAGGCTTGAAGTTTTAATATTACAGATGGTTTATCAGAATTATGCCAGATAGATTATATTTCATCCCCTTGAAAATAATTTTATCTTTTTTTAAATTTCATTTTACATTGCTTTTTTTACTAGCTTGCATCTTTAGAATGTTCCCTCGCTTTTGGGTTTCCTCTGTCTTGTAAAATGCTGGAAATTAATTACATACAATAGTGGAACCTGCAGTAATTTTGGCTCACAAATTCTATTAATAAAAAAATCATCTTATACAAGTTCAATAGTAACCATAACCATTATTATTTTTAAATGATCACAAGCTTTGTTATTGCACAAATGCTTTGATAGAAAAGAAGAGACTGGAATTCAGATATGCTGTTATTGGTATTTATTTTAAAAGAGTTTGCTGTTGGAAAGATACATTTAGATGGGCTATGGTTGTATATACAAGGATCCCTTTGAAACTTAGGGGTTGTTTCCTCTGATATGAGGAGCTGGGTGGAAATTATCTAAATGACTACTGTTTTATTTTAGGTTGCAATTATAGAGCCTAAGTCATCAACCTCATATTTCAATTAATTTTAATAAGTTATTTGTATTGTACAAACAAGTTACTTATATTTTTGTGTCTTCCTAGGCATATTAATATTTAGCAAATATATTTCATAGAACTGTTTCATGGGATTACAGTTACTGTCCCATTGAATTTGCTTTAGTTCATAAAGACTGCCAATTCATGGGACTGCTATAATTTACTCTATGGCTGCAAGCCTATATTTATCCTCTCAGCAGAAAGCACTAAGTCCATTTCTGGATTTACTTTTGAATAAGTAAAAAAAAAAAGAACCCTGAAAGATTTGATGTCAGAAATGAAGGTCAGAAATGATTTAGTGTAATTATTAAACCATAATCACTAGTTAAAAAGATTTTATAATCATAATTACTAGTCAAAGCACCTTTTTGTTAGGTATAATCTAAGTACGTATTCTTCAGTATTCAGAGATGTACATTATGTTTTTAGGAGGTACGCACTAACATTTGTCATTAGGAGTTGAACCAGATCCAGTTTGTTTTACTCTTTAAAATATTTTTTGTAATAAAATGCCAATAAACAATTATTATAAGATTATAACTATTATTTTTAATTACCTCAAATTCTCTCTTTACTATCTGTCTTTGTGTTCTCACTTTCAGGAAGAAATCAATTACCATATTGGTTAATTTATTATTTCAATATTAGCAAGCCAAACAGAATATAATTAGAAGTTATATTCATGATTATATATTTAAGCTATATCCATTTTTAACAAGTAGTTTAACAAAACATTAAAATTGGCATTTAAAAATATTTTTGAAATTATTATAATCAATCAAGCTGCTAACTGGTATACTAAGGACTGCAACCTTAGTAATAATCAATGTTTTGCAATACTATTGTTTATTTTAAAAATCAAATCTTATTTCTTTCTTTCCTTTGAAGCAAGCCAAAATAGGTAGAGTAATGCTTAAGTAATCTAATTTATATTTTTCTTTCTTCAAATATAAATATATCATTTATATTTTATTCTCTAAGTATATGCATAATTATTCAAGTTCATCTCTTTATCCTTTCTGGCTCAATATTACTTTCAGAAAAAGTATGATGCATTAAAGCACTTCCTTGCTGCTCTCTAATAGTACTGGTTTCTAATTACTATTGTTTCATTTCCATTATTACATGCACACTATTGGAACTGTAGACCAATATACTTGAAAGTCAATTTCTGGAAGGACAGGAAATTATACCATGGTATCAATACAGAACCTATACAGAAAAAAGAATCATGGTAATTACTTTGCGGTGAGATGGGCAGCAAACAAATTTAATAAATAATAAATGTACCAGAAGCCACCTGGAGTTGGGAGACAACTCTTGCTTAGATGACAAAACTGATAATCATCACCACTTCCATCTTCTGTTAAATGTAACAAAAAGTTATACTTAAGATCAAACAGAAGTATCTTTTGTTTTAGTATCTCATTAAAAAAAGACTTTCAAAAGATGAAAACTTTCATCACATGTAATATAAACTACATATATCTAATTCTGGACATGATTACAACTGAAAATAATTATTTTTTAAAGGGCTGCCTAAAGTTTAGCATGGAAGAATCCATTAAATTTCCATTCTGCAGGATGACACAGCCCACAGCTACACAAATGCAATAGCATCATGATTATATATAGAAAGTGCCACATACACAAGGAACCTTGCAATTAAGCATGCCAGCTCCTCCCAAAACTGGTTTCAAAGATCAAAACTTCAGCCATCTGAATGATTAATAAATGGGTGAACTGTAACAGAAGTCCATACAAAATATCACATAGCCCTGAAAACTTTATATAAAGGAAATGTGAAATTGTAACAGTTATAAAATATTACATCATAGGATTCACTTTAACACATTGTAGTTATAGAAAATATAGCAATTAAAGGGTTCTCTTGCAAGAAGAGAATCGGGGAAGGAAAACACCTAAACAAGAAGAACTTGTAGTTATTACTTCCAGAGTAATGATCTCCAGCTCATCATTTTATCCCTGTTTCTAATCTAAAGACTTCAACTTTTACAGTGCAAATTTGGTGGGAAATATTAAAAAAATTGAAGCAGACTGATTCTAAGCTGATTCATTAGTAGAGCTTAGAGGTAATAATATTCCAAGAGGATAAAGGACTGTGAAAAGGTAACATCACTCTTATCCAACATCCCCAAAGGAATCCAAAACCTACTCTAGGAGCAGCGGTTTTGAATCACTTTCTTAGACAGGTGGGGAAGTAGAGGAGACAGCCCTGGCCCCGCTCAGCTCCTCCTCTCTTACAAATTAGGCAAGCGCTGTCGGCAAAGGAGCAGCACCTGCCTTTTGCTGTGCCAGCAGTGCAGAGACACACCCTTCCAGAAGGAAACACAATGACAACTGAACCACAAATAAAGGAGTTGGCCCCAGGGATTGTGCGCAAGTGGGTGGTGATGGCGGTGCGTAGAAAAGGCAGGATTTGAGACATGATGTCTCAATGTCTAATGATGTGCCTCCAGGCTAAATGTATGCCCGGATTCAGCACAGCATCCAATTGCAGTTGCTAGGGCAAAAATTCAGGGTCCCTCCTAATTCCCCGATAAGAACGAAGAGGAAGGTTTTCAAATGCAGATGGATTAGCCCGGTCACTGAAATAGTATTTACTTCCATAAAACAACTGACGCCAGTGTAAAAATTACACAAACGCCTATGCAAAACCGCTATTTTCAGCCGCTTCTGTAGCTTTTCTCTCTCCAGAAAGTGTCACCCGCCTCTCCCCGGGGGGGGACTCTGGAGCCCCACCATCACCTCTCTAACCGACGTTATGATCGGCTGTCAGACAGGCTAGCTGCCTCTCGGGCCAAGATGGGCGCTTTCCACGAGGATAACTCACCACGTCCCCCGCCTCTGTAGGAGAGAAGCTCCTACCTGGGCCTCCTTCGGGTCTCTTAAGAAGAATCAGAGGATGGAGGGGGAGGAGGAAGCACGCATGCGCTTAATAGACTCCCGGTCTCTCCGAGCCGCTCCAGCCGCTTCTAAAAGAAGAAAACAGTTCCCACTTTGGCTCCTCCCCATTTTGCCGCAGCCCCTTTAAGTCCAATATGGCCGCCTCTCCCTAGCGCAGGGGTAGGCAACCTTGGCTCTTTTATGACTCGTGGACTTCAACTCCCAGAATTCCTGAGCCAGCCAAGCTGGCTCAGGAATTCTGGGAGTTGAAGTCCACGAGTCATAAAAGAGCCAAGGTTGCCTACCCCTGCCCTAGCGGGTCGCGTCCCGAAATGCATTTGGATTTTCCCTTTAAGGGTGGAGAGGAGGGGAGAGGGCGTGGAAGGGTACGTGATGTAATATAGTGATTTTTGAACTTTGGCAACTTGAATATACACACATTTTAAAATGTTGAAAAACACTGAGCTAGACTTTGATTGATTGATTATGTGCCATCAATTCGTAGCGACCACATGGATAGACTTTGAACCTGTATTTTATCAAGGTTGGTAACGAGGTCTGTGAGTTCAATTACTGGCTCCGGGCTGCAAAACTCCACACCGCTCGTAGAGTGTAGCAAAGCGTTAGAACTTGTAAATAAGGTTTGCCGCTATCTAACGATTGCCAGGACTTTTGCAACCCACCTTCGGTAGTAGCCTGCTCCTGCCCTTAAAGTTGGTTCAGGGGGAAAAAGAATTGGCTGTTTTTTTTGGGGGGGGGCATGAACTTTACTGCCAAAGGAGCCAGAGCGAGTGCAATAAAATCTAGCCTCGACTAAGGATCTCATTGTCAAACGACTATCTGCCAAGGAGAATCTATCGAATGCGTTACGATGTCTTTTAATTGTAACAAAGCGAGGCTGTTTCCGATGTAGGAGATCGGAAACTTCATTTCCGAAAATTCTGTCCGCCAAATAGGCAGAGGAATTCTACGCCGGAGAACAAAACCAAAACCAAAATCCTTTATGGTACACATCCAAGCAAATAAGCTTTAATAAACCGAATAGTTCTGGGTAGTTCACCAGAAGATCACACCGTTATTTTTCTTTCCCAAGCAAACGTGTTTAAACAAGAAAAGACCCAATCCATTTTAAATCGAGATTTTATATTTCTTGAGCTTGCATTCTGAACGGGAGGGGGACAGGTTGTGAGTCTTATGTATGACAATAGAAAAGATTAAGCAGCTCTTCTCCAAATGGGACTTCATTTCCCACCATTCCGACTATTGCTTTCCTGGCCGGGACGATAAAAACGGCAGCCCAGTCACATCTGGGGACCAAATTTGTGAAAGCCAGATCCTGTCTATAAAGTCTTACACGAAAACCAGCTGGGTAAGCTTTCCGCTTCTACATAGCGGTTCTTCCGGGTCAGGGTGCGCATGCTCCCGTTTGGGGAGGACAGAACGAGACGAGACATGGCTGCGCTGTGAAATGTGATTCTGGGTAGGTGCAGGCGGAAAACTTCATTGCTCCAAAGGAAAATATTATTACCGGAATATTCTTTCTGTATCCCAAAAGAGGATTGCTCTATAATATTTTCAAGTTATAAAAATATCATCGCTCAACTCATTCTGTGCGTGATTTTAGCGGAGAGGGCGAAATTAATACAAAGTCGGAGTCAATGATCTATGACTATACACAGAAACCATGCCTCCTGACTTCAGCTAAATAAATTAAGATGGCAGCGAAATGTATTTTTTGCAAATATAACCGCTATCCTCTGCAAAATAATTTAAGGATAAACCTATTATTTCAAATCTGCCTTTTAGAGTACAATGAGTTTATCCTCTGCAATTGTCCTGTACAGCAATCTGTCAAACAGAAATATAAAATATATAAAATATATTTCCCCTGCTTATACACTAATAATACAATCTTTATGAATGCATTCATTAACAATCCGGTCTGTTAGTTCCAACTATCTATGTGTTCTATATCAAACTAAGAAAAGGGAGAAGACTGATAGAGCTGAATAAAAGTAGTCTGATCGTGTGAAGATCATGAAAATATGGAAAGAATTGTAGATGTAGATTTGGTTATGAATGAAAGGGTTAAGATGTATGTATTAACTCTAATGGTCATTGTCTTATTTCTGTCTGCAGCAGAGAACACGTAGTTATTCCTAATGGCAATATCAAACTTGATCCGCCCGTTTGGTTCCCTGCTGCTGTCTTCAAGTCCTCATCTTCCACAGGTATATTTACTTTGCTGTTTTGGCCAAATGGATTATAAATCATACAGGATTCTGGATCTTCTTGTACTAGTGGTCTTCCTCCAGGCAAATATCTCTAATATGACTCACATATGAGCTTAAGGCAGCTATATAAACTGATAAGAGAAAAAATGGGATAGAAACTTAATGCTATCCTTTTATTTTGCTTTTATTCTCTCTGAGCAGAATTACTTAGTAGACTTTATACCATCTTAATTATTTTTCCTGCCATATAAAGGTCTGAACTAAGCTTTAACTTTCAAGACAGTCTTTGTTTACCTAGCAGTATGTGTTAATATTTCTAAACATTTGCAGATGCCTTTCCTCCTTTAATGTAAAATAAGCACTCCTGATTTAAACACATAAGTAGGGTGAACATCTTAATTTTATTTGGTTTTAATAATCGGGTATCTATTTTGATTGTAACATTTTTAGTTTTGGATATTCTTATTATATGCTGTGAATTTTAGAGGAAGCAGCTTGTGTTTTGCAGGAAACCTGCAAAAATGGCTTCATATTTAACATATAATAGCAAAATGTTTTAGAACTTTGCTGCTAAATTGTCGCTGTATTTGAGCGTATATTTTCTAAAACATTAAACAACAAAGATGAAAACTTTTGGTTCATGTTATATATCCAGTTATGCCCCTGCAGTTAAAAATTTACCATTCATAATATCCTGTTTGCTGTGCTTGCCTTTACTAGATCCCTGCATCTTTCCGTGCTCTTTATCTTATTAGCCAACTTGGTGCATCCTGTGAAATCAGTACTTCGACCTCTGTGTTAGCTAGAGATCCTCTGTGGAAATGCAGGACAAAGTATACCATTAAGCCCATTCCCAAAACAAAGTCAGGAGGTCGAGATCACACAGGTACGTTCCGAACTGCAATTCTGTCCCTGTAGGGTTTTTTCACTTCATCAGATGCAAAGGAGTGTCTAGATTGTTGTAGGATTTAAACTGGGAGGAGGGAAAGGAGAAGAGGGCAAAAGTTACCGGTAGGATGGTTATGCTGATGCCAGTTACATTGGAACAAGTATCGTGACAATTAATGATTATAATGTGTTAAAAATCCATTGTGTTTGTTGAAACATTTTAAGATGTCCTGAAAGTTCAATAATCTTTTGCTTGATTGCACTGGTGACATTTCTTGTGCCCAAAATGAGTACTTTGATATCTAGAATGGAATGTCTAGAAGTTTGAAATGCTCAAGTATTACTTTGTTCTTATTTTAATTCTTGATGTCTGAGTATTATCTTGTGCAAAGCATTGCTTGTTTGGTCCTACATTGAATCCAGAAGAGCACTGCAAATAATGGTATACATTACTTTAGAAGAAAAGCACGTGAAGGGGGTCTCTTAACATGTATGTGAAGTTGATGGGATTTGTGATAATGCTGGTGATGTAAATATGGGGGCAAAATAGACATCTTGATTTGTTGCAGGGTTTTGTTTCTTGTTTGTGTCTTTGTTATGCTATTGTTCCATTGAGAATCTGCTGCAGGTTGGGTGGTTATCTGTATGTATGGATCTGTCATCCAATGTCTGACAAAATATAGTCTCATTGCCAAATATTGGTTATAGCTTATTAATAATGCCAATGGAATTCCTGGGGAGATTTGTTTTTTAATAAATCCTCCATGAGAATTGATCCAGTTCTATTGATTTGTCTATTGATCTCATTAGGTAAATAGTTCATTCTGATTTAATTCTGTCAGTTGAGCATTTCTGGCATACTATGGAGTCATGTTTGTATGGCTGTGCCACTGATTTGCAGGTATATATTATGAGTGAGTTACAAAAACACATGCCAAGGTGTGTTGTGTGAACATGAAGGATAATGTTCTTAATGGCTTAAAATCCATGTTTGCAAGAGATGTTGTGTGTAGTGCCACGGCATTCACAAAATGGTATGTTTAGAATTCATATACTACAGTATTCTATGTACTGTGAGCATTCCATGTTCATTTATTTGAAGACTTCTAAAGCATATTAATGAGGACAGTTTATAGTTAACTATTGTAAAGTATCACTTTATAATAAAAGAACTATAAAATAAAAGATGATTCAGCTGATCAAATAATATTCAACCACATGAAAACTGTTATCTGGCAAAGCAAAAATAGTCTTTAACAATAGATAGGTTTTTAATTGAATTTATAATTTATTTTAATTTAAAGAGCTGTCCATCTCAGATGTGTCTATATGGGTTATAACAATTAAATATAAAAAAGAAATACAATATAAAAAGGATATGAAGCTATAAAAACCTCATACAACACAATTAAAGCTAAGGTATAAAAACAGTAATCAAAACTCAACTACTGTACAGGCTTTCCTGCACACATGGATCTTAAAGCCCGGTGAGAAAGCCATATCTTTAAGGGCTTATGAAAGGCTGGTAGTGTCAGGGCAATCTGGGGGAATGATGTTGTAAAGGGTGAGTGCCATGAAGGGAGAGTTTTTTCCTCCTGGGCTGGCCAGATTGCATTCCCTATTAAATAGGACCTGAGCATGCCTCCCTTGCCAGAATTGATGGAATGGATAGATGTAACCAGGGAGAGGTAGTCGCTGAAATAACTGGTCCCATTCCATGAAGGGTTTTAGAGGTTATCACCAGCACTTTGAACTGAACCCAGAAGCATATTATTTATGTACTTTGCCCTGAGTCACATGTTGATTATATAAATGAATATAATTATATTTAATTATTTTTATATTTGATCTTTATGTGTACCCAATCCCTGTTTAATGACTGAGTTTTCTTCCAGTGACTTGATTGTTAAGCATGGACATGTGACAGAGAGACGATGCTGTGAAGATCACTGATTGCTGTTGTCTCATTCAGTTAATATTGTGCCAGCATTACTCTCATTCTGATGTGCATTGTTGTCAGGTGCATGAAATTTGATGTAAATGTGAACGTTGGTCAGAAAGTGAATTTTTTATAACTGTCGTATTTGCAAATGGTTGCTAACCAAGCTCATTGCTAAGCAAGGAACAGATATAAAACTTTTAAAATTATGCCTTGTAGGAAAGGAAATACCAAATAATATTTTGAGCTTTTTGTTCATCTTTTTCTCCAGATTAACATAAATTCGAAAGCAAGCATATTTTTTTCCAACGTAAAACAATAGACATTTTGGACTTTATCTTTAGTCTTTATAATTTATAATAAAAGTAGGGTTGCTAGAGATTTTTCTGAGATTAATTTTTAATCATTTTAATCATTTATTTGATATAACAGGGATTGGCAACATGATTCTCAGAAATCCTCATGGAATGCCATCTACGTATAGGTTTTCCAAACTAATTTAAAGTGAAAATGCTAAATTCTTGTAAAATTGCCAAATTTTGTGAAATTATTACACTCTTGCTTGAATATCTTACGAGAGCTCAGTGATTTTATGCACTTTTGAGATTTGTAACATTTTTTAAAAAGAAAGCTTGCAGCTGGAATATAATGTTTCAATGCAATACATGATGGTTAAAAAGTGCTGTTTCCACCATAAGGTCGTATCCGTGTGCATGGAATTGGAGGAGGAAATAAACAATGCTACCGTATGATTGATTTCCAAAGACTGCATTATCCAGATGCAGCAGAGCCTAGTCCATTTGAGGAAAAAGTGCTTTTGGTCCGATATGATCCATGTAGGTAAGTAATAGTCAATTGAGTTGACAAGCAGATTAAAGGTTTATTGAGTTTCAATTTCATTTTAGTTTTGTAAATACTATTGCTTGACAGCAACAACCAATAGGGTTGCCAGGTGTCCACTATTTGAGTGGACAGTCCACTTTTTTCACATTATGTTCACTATTTTTTTTCACAAAATAGTGGACATTTTTTTTATTCAAAAGCTTTATGATGAAATGGTACGTAATCTAAAGCTGTACAGTCTACTTCTTTTACTACTTAAACAACCCCCCCCCCCCCGCTTGTCCGCTATTTTTTGGAAGCAGACCTGGCAACCCTAACAACCAAACATAAAGGAAGTATCTGTAGATTCAGAGCAACTTGATAGTCTTAAAAATACCATATTCCGAACTATTAGCATGAAAAAGCCCTGGAGAAAAGATAATCTCCTGAAAAGAACACTATCAAGATTGAGTTTGTTAAGTAACATTGGAAAAATAACTGATCACTGTAAGGAACACAAACTACTATAGAAAAACTAATGAAATTGAGGAAATAACAGCTAGTGGAAGACATGTGTAGTTTTAAAAACAGAGAAAGACCACTCTGATTCACATCAAGAAGCTATTTTTCACTTTCCATCTGTTGTCTAAATAGGTTATTCCATGGTTCATATCAAGAAGCTATTTTTCATTGGAATGGAAATCAAAGGTCTTGATGTAACTGGGATTGGGTTGCAGCTCTCCCTCCAAATTCCCACTGAGAAGCAAGCAATCTGCTTGATTAGCTCACAATGCTGATAGATTTTTATCTCTGAAGTTGTACAAAAAATGTTTTGACATCTTTCTTGCCCAGCTGGTTTACTTTTTATTCTGAGTAAAGCTAATACACTGAACTGTTCATCTTTTATTGAATTTTTTCCCCCTATGAAGAACAGGTCATATAGCTCTAGTGGCTGGAGAGAAGCGAAAACGCTGGATCATTGCAACTGAAAACATGGCGGCTGGTGACATTATCAAAACTTCAGGAAAAATAGAAAGGATGGCAGGTAAATATTTGAAATGCTACTTACGCTACTAAAGATGTGAATGGCTAGGTTTCAAAATATATTACTTCCTCTAAAATGTTGCTAAGATACTCCCAATTTATGATTATCTTATATGGCAACCTAAAGCTAAGCAAAGAAGAATTTTGAGACAGGCTTTTGACATCACGTTGCAAGCTGATTGTTATTAATATTGAAGGATTGGCTGTAGTCTACTTTTCTAAGGAATGATGTTATAGACTAATAGAAAAAATATATATGTAACTTAGGGTTGTGTGCTTCAGTGATGCCATGTAGTTGTAACAGTCTTTTTGTAGTTTCTGAGATGTTTAAAGTGTTATCCTTTTCATAGTTTGTGTTGGTTGTGCCATATTAGGTTGTGTGTTCAGGCACTTTTTGATAAACTTTCATGGTTTTGCATTTTTTTGAAGATGTTGTATAGTCATTTGTATAGGTGATCTATTTCCAATTTCTGGTGGTCTGGGTTGCTGTAGTGTGTTTGCCCTTGTCTGAATAATGTTCTTACACAGCACCTCTTACGAGAGGGTGGCTTACTACATTGGTAATGGAGCATTAATGTGGATAGTGTTTGATAGATTTGAATTTCTAATTTGCTATCATTTCCTCTGCTGATGAGCATATCCAGGAAAGATTGTGTGCTGTTGTTTTCTTTATCATTATATTTCTTTGCAGATGTTGTTGATTGTCTCATGTACGTTTTCTGGTTGTTCCTTTTTTATTATGACAAAGTATTGTCTAAATATTAGATCCATACTTTTGGTTTTGTGTATGAGAGTGCTGTAGTTTCTAAATGTTACATTATAGTCTCTACTATGAATTTTGAGAATGGTGATCCTACTGGATTTCCTGAGAGTTGTTGGTGTATTTATCTATCAAATTGAAAATATACTGCTCACAAAAATAAAGGGAACGCAAACTCCTTCAGTTCCATGGTAAAACGTTCCCTTTATTTTTTTGAGCAATATACATTGTGAGGCAGAGGTTGATGAGATCCATGAATCTGGGTATTTCAACATTACTGTATTTGGCTAGGCCAGGGTGTTGTGTAGCACTGCTGTAATTGATTCTTGGGCTAGTTCTGGATCTATGAATGAAGGTGATATATTGGGATTGTGTAAATTTATTTATTAAATTTATATGCACCCATAAGGCAACTCTGGACAGCTTACAAATCATAAAAAGATAAATAGAAAAGCAATTTAAAATTATGCACATTAAAATTCTAAAACTATGCAAAAAAGCAGAACCAAGAAGACGGATGGTGGTGAGATGAGGTCTTCTTATCCTGTCAACCTCCTCCAGTGGTGAGCAGCCCCTACGAGCCCCAAGCCAATAAGCAAATCCAAGTTTTAATACCCTTCTGGAATATCCTGCCACTGTTCTTTTTGTGATTTGACATTTCTTGGTTAGGTTGTTAAGGGTTCTCTTGATCTGGTTATCCAGTTTATGGATTTAATTGGTGTTTATGGGATGTAGGTTTATTTGTCCTCCAGGAGTTCTTCGGCTTTCTATAAGTATCCATGATAACTCTGGTATGGTCTTTGTCTGCTGAGAAGATAATAATAGTTTTGGTCATTCTTTAGGTTTTTGAGTATTGCTCTATCCTGCCTCAAAGTGCTGCTTTGAGTTGGTTCTGATTCTGTTTTCTTCTGATCTGTAGTATGGTATCTGCCATGTTTTCTTACTCAGAAGAGAATATTTGTAGCTCAGAATTGAACTGTGGAGTTCTTGGTGCTTTCTGACCTCGGTTATTTTCTGGCAGATGTTTCATTATCAAACTAGATAACATCAGTGCTAGATGTTTTCTTGGGTCTCTGTGGCAAGTTTTAAATGCTGCTTCCCAGGCTGCAAAGAATTCTAACTGATTGACATCCTCTGTTATAGTTGAGATATTTCTGGAGGATAATGGGTGGCTAGATGTGTTAATTACCCACTTAGATATCTCTTTGCTTCTGGAGTTTAGCTTGACCAATTTTGTTTGGAGTTTTGTTTTCCTTTTGTTAACTTATCTTAGAGATATAGTCTTGATAGTGGTTGTCAGGATCTTTCTGTGTTCTGGGAGAAAACTATACTCCCACCAAAACTGTATATAAACAGAGAGCAAACCTACACACACTTGGACTGATGATGTTACCTAGTTAGATAATGAAATGTCTGCACATAAAAACCAAACTCAGATTTGTAGACCAAATCAAAAATATTTAATTGAGAAGTATCAATTGTGACTTTTTTAAAAAATTAAGCAATCCTGTCTTATTTTTAGAGTTGTCTATGCATCTCTCCTTAAAATTGTGCATGAATGGATACATATTTGGATGTATCTCCTTGCTCCCTCTTCTGCCCTTCTGTTAGTATTTAGCTCCTGCATGAGAGCTAAGTTCATTTCTTCCTCTCATATTTTATTTCTTCCTCTCAATATTTTGCAGAGATTTTATTTATTTTTCCCTGGTACACTACTTTTTTCTAGCCTGCCCCATTTATTTGTTATGTTCTGCATCTACATGGAGGGAAGTGTGTAGTGGGGTGCCCCAGGATTCTGTTCTGGGCCCAGTGCTCTTCAACATCTTCATCAATGATTTGAATAAGGGGATAGATGGGGAATTCATCAAATTTGCAGACGACACCAAGCTGGCAGGAATAGCCAACACTCCAGAAGATAGGCTTAAGATACAGAAGGATCTTGACAGACTTGAACTTTGGGCGCTATCTAACAAAATGAAATTCAATGGTGAAAAAAGTAAGGATCTACATTTAGGCAAGAAAAACCAAATGCACAGGTACAGTATAGGTGGTACCTCGCTCTATAGTAGTAACTGTGAGAGGGACCTCGGAGTCCTAGTTGACAATCACTTAAATATGAGCCAACAGTGTGCTGCAGCTGCCAAAAAAGCCAACACAGTTCTAGGCTGCATTAACAGAGGGATAGAATCAAGATCACGTGAAGTGTTAATACCACTTTACAATGCCTTGGTAAGACCACACTTGGAATACTGCATCTAGTTTTGGTCACCACGATGTAAAAAAGATGTTGAGTACAGAGAAGAGCAACAAAGATGATTAGGGGACTGGAGGCTAAATCATATAAGGAATGGTTGCTGGAATTGGGTATGTCTAGTTTAATGAAGAGAAGGACGAGGGGGGACATGATAGCAGTGTTCCAATATCTCAGGGATTGCCACAAAGAAGAGGGAGTCAAGCTATTCTCCAAAGCACCTGAAGGCAGGACAAGAAGCAATGGATGGAAACTAATCAAAGAGAGAAGCAACCTAAAACTAAGAAGAAATTTCCTGACAGAACAATTAATCAGTGGAACAACCTGCCTCCAGAAGTTGTGAATGCTCCAACACTGGAAGTTTTTAAGAAGAGACTAGACAGCCATTTGTCTGAAATGGTATAGGGTTTCCTACCTGAGCAGAGGGTTGGATTAGATGACCTCCAAGATCCCTTCCAACTTTATTACTACTACTACTAATAATAATAATAATAATCATCATCATCATCATCATCATCGCACAGTCAGCCAGATGTTCAGACTGGATTTGGCATTTTTGTCTACCTATTGAGTCCTTACCAAGGACTTGGGATAGGCAGATCTGGATGTTTGATGGTTTTACAGATATCATCACAGAATGGAAGCAGTTCCTAGTAAGGCCGCCTTTTGCAATTGACTAATGGCGAATTTGTCAATGCCAATGGTGTTCAAGTGGTACTCCAGTTGTTTTGGGATTGCACCCAAGGCGCCTATTACTATTGGTACTACCCTTGCTTGCCTTTGCCACAGTCTTTCTATTTCTATTTGTAGGTCTTTGTATTTTGTTATCTTCTCCAGTTCTTTCTCGTCTATTCTGCTGTCTCCAGGCACTGCCACGTCCACTATCCAGACTTTTTCGTCTTTCTTATCGACAATTGTTAAGTCCGGGGTATTATGTTGCAGGTGCTCGTCTGTTTGAATTCTGAAGTCCCAGAGCAGTTTAATTTTATCATTTTCTATGACTTTCTCTATTTTATGATCCCACCAGTTCTTGCTTACAGGCAAATGATATTTCTTGCAGATCTTCCAATGCACCACTGTTGCTACTTTGTCATGCCGCTGCTTATAGTCAGTCTGTGCGATCTTCTTGCAGCAGCTTACCAAGTGGTCCACTGTTTCTTCAGCTTCTTTGCATAGGCGGCACTTACTGTCTGTTGTTGTCTTCTCAATTTTGTCTTTGTATGCATTTGTCCTTAAGGCTTGGTCTTGTGCAGCCAGAATTAGTCCCTTGGTCTCTTTCTTTAATTTTCCTGCTCTTAGCCATTGCCAGGTCTTGTTATTATCTGCTTTCCCAGCTATTTTTTTAATGTACTGGCCATGTAGTGCTTTGCCTTCCCATGCCTCTATTCTGTTCTTCATTTGGTCTTTCTTGTAGGCCAGTTTGGTCTCTCCAGTAGTCAGTAAGCCTTCCTGATATACTAATTTCAGTGCATCTTCATCATTGTCCTTCAGATATTCTTCCAAAGCCATTTTTTCTTCTTCAACTATCTGATATACTTGCAGCATTCCACGCCCACCTATTTGCCTTGGTAGGTAGAGTCTGTCAATGTCACTGCATGGATGAAGGGCATGATTCATTGTCATTATTTTTCTGGTCTTCCTATCCATTGCTTTTAGTTCTGCTTGAGTCCAGTCCACTATTCCAGCTGTGTATCTAATGACTAGAATTGCCCAGGTGTTGATTGCCTTCATGGTATTTCCTCCATTTAGTTAGGACTTTAAGATCTTCTTCACTCTCTTGATGTATTCACCTCTAATTTTTTTCTTGACTTTAGTGTGCTTAATGTTGTCAGCTTGAAGGATACCCATGTATTTGTAGTAATCTTCCTCATCCAGATTCTTAATGTTATTTTCGTGGGGCATCTTGATTCCTTCAGTTTTCACTATTTTTCCTTGTTTGATAGTAAATGTGGAACATTTGTCCAAGTCAAACTCCATTGCAATATCTTGGCTATATTATTATTATTATTATTATTATTATTATTACTACTACTACTACTACTACTACTATTACTATTATTATTACTATTATTACCATTACTACTACTACTACTACTACTACTATTATTATTATTATTGATCATTGCACAGTCAGCCAGATGTTCAGACTGGATTTGACATTTTTGTCTACCTATCGAGTCCTTACCAAGGACTTGGGATAGGCAGATGTGGATGTTTGATGGTATAACAGATATTGTCACAAGATGGAAGCAGTTCCTAGTGAGGCCGCCTTTTGAAATTGACTGATGCCAATTTTGTCTTTCTTATCAACAATTGTTAAGTCCAGGATGTTATGTGGCAGGTTCTTGTCTGTTTGAATTCTAAAGTCCCAGAGCAATTTAACTTTATCATTTGCTATGACTTTCTCTATTTTATGATCCCACTAGTTCTTGCTTGCATGCAAATGATATTTCTTGCATATTATTATTACTATTATTACTACTACTACTACTACTACTACTACTACTATTACTATTAATGTTATTTTTTTTGTCTTTCAGTCTCTGCTAACGATGGGGATGCCTATCCAGTTGGAGCTCTACCACTTGGAACCCTCATAAATAACTTGGAGAGTCATCCTGGGAAAGGAGCACAGTATATCCGAGCAGCAGGTCAGGATCCAGTAGAAACCAGAAGCAGTTTGGAAGGATTGAAGCAAATCTCATTAACTCATGGCTTAGATGCCTAATAAAAAGTGGTAAAAAACCACATATTCCAGAATGAGATAGGAGAAACCCTTGTCAGTAGATAGGCACAAACCTTCCTAAATCATTTTATTCAGTTAATGTGGAATGTTTACACAGTCACCAAGTTACATTCAGCACTCATGCTAGTCATTCTAATTATGTTCATTAAATAGAGAAATATATTCAGCATTAGGTATTGTAGAATATGATCTTCAGAATGTGTTTCAGATTGTAAATCTATGCCAGTGATAATGCTGAAAATGAAGATATGATGTTTAATAGAAGTTCAATGCATACAGCAAGAGTATTAATTTGATGTTTTGTTCAGTGTAGTTTCAGGCTATCATCCAAATGTATTCATATTTAACACAATGGACTGACTACAAGAGATTAAGTAATGACTCCAGCTTCAAATGCTAAGGGGTTGGTGCCAGATACTAACTTTGTATGATGGCTGCCAATGCAGCTTTAGGATATCACATTAGGCAAAACTGGCCCATAGCAAATCCTGGATTTATGTTTCTATTGGAATAGGATGAAAAAAAAAGTAGTCTGGTGATTTCTCTGCTGGTCTAATTCAGTGTGGTGTTTAGAACATTGCAGTCTTGCTGATACTTTCTTTTTTAGGCACCTGTGGGGTATTACTGAGGAAAATGAATGGAACGGCCATTATACAGTTGCCCTCCAAGAGGCAAATACAGGTAAGCCCTTTAGAGTTTGGGAATATTAGTGAAGATAAAAAGCTAGGCTCCTTTGACCCCTAGAATTGTCTTGATGGGGAAGAGCATCATCTATTTTGCTTTTTTCATCAGTGCTTCCCTGCAAACAGTGCCTCTTTTGGCCTGACATTCCAACACATTTAAAAAAGGGATTGGGGGGAAGGGGGGGTTGGGTTATCCTGCAGTGTTGCTTGATATATATAAACAAGTTACCAGGTTTCTTCTCGCAGGGAGGATGGGTTAGAAGTGGATAGTTCAGCTGGAGTGGTCCTCAAGGCAGTCTTCCTCTCTTTCTCTCCCATGATCCTAAACATTTAAAAGCTATTGAAAGCACAAAGAATAGAATAATTGTGTCTGGTGCCTACAAATAACTGGAATATTCCGCTTATTCTTACAGGTATTGGAAACATGCATAGCTACAGTGGGAAGAGTTTCCAATGTTGAACACAACCAACGAAATCTTGGGAAAGCTGGTCGGAACCGGTGGCTAGGAAAGCGACCAGACAGTGGTTTATGGCAGCGGAAAGGGGGATGGGCTGGACGCAAGATCAGGCCCCTCCCAGCAATAAAAAGTTATGTGAACCTGCCAGTGCCAGCTTCACAGGGCTGACATTAGTAGTTCTTTAGAATTCTGTTAAATAAAGTGTATTTTCACCTGCAAACTTGGCAAAGCTGCTGTTTTTCTTTTTGCTATTAGTGAAATTTCTTGAGAAAACAGCTTATTTGGTATGAAGCTAATACAGTTACAGTCCAACCTTATATAGAATTAGTGAGATTGAGAAACAATTTAACTCTACTACTACACAAAAAGTTTCTGAATGTCATAATACAGAACTGATTTTCCTTGTTTTATAGTCCATTTTAGAAAAAAAATGTTTATGGTTTTTTGTATTTTCTCATTAAACTGGCTATACATTGTCAAACTCACAAAGAAAATAACTGACAATAATTTGAATACAGACATAACACCAAGTATATTTTATATAGAATAACAGAACAAAATAACAAAGTTGGAAGGGACCTTGGAGGCCTTCTAGTCCATCCCCCTGCTCAAGCAGGAAACCCGTATACCATTTTAGACAATGATTGTCCAATCTCTTCTTAAAAATCTCCAGTGTTAGAGCACCCACAAGAGGGGTCTTCAAACCTGGCCCTTTTATGACTTGTGGACTTCAACTCCTAGAATTCCTCAGCCAGCATGCCTGGCTAAGGAATTCTGGGAGTTGAAGTCCACAAGTCATAAAAGGGCCAATTTTGAAGACCCCTGACCCACAACTTCTGGAGGTAAGTCATACCACTGATTAATTCTTGTAACTGTTAGGAAATTTCTCCTTAGTTCTAGGTTGGTTCTCTCTGATTAGTTTCTATCCACTGCTTCTTGTTCTGTGCTTTGGAGAACAGCTTGATTCCCTCTTCCTTGTGGCAACCTCTTAGATATTGGAACACTGCTATGTCACCTCTAGTCTTTGTTATTAAACTAGACATACCCAATTTCTGCAACATATAAACAATAACTCTCCCCAATTAGCTAGTGGACTTAGTGTTTCTGAAATGATGCTTCCTACTACAACCTTTCAGCAAACTGATCCTTATCAATAGTTTCCTTTAAACTAGAATTATGTGGTAGCATTTTCAGAACAGAAAATAAGAATGGTAGACACTGTTATATCTCATTTTGTAAATTAAGAATTAAAATAATAAACTTATTGTATATGAACCAGTATTTTAAATTTGTATGCCCAACTGTCAATGACTAACTGAATGGATATCCATTTTTTCCAGCCAGTGTGTCTTGGTAGTTGTAATCCAGCTAGTCAGAAGGACATTTGGTTGAGAAAAGCTGTTCCAGAGCAGGGCTTTTCAACCTTTTCACCCATTGTACCACTTTTAGGCTATGGCAATATCCGAGTACCACTAGTCACCTAGAAAGGTGTCGAAAACTTGATGACCAAAAAAAAAAGGGAAAAAGTGATAAAATACAGGTAGTCCTCGACTTACAACATTTCGCTTAGTGACTGTTTGAAGTTACAGTGGCACTAAAAAAGTGCCCCCCAAGCCGCAGCCGAGCAAGATACCTGCCTGCCCACCCGGCGGCGCTCTTCCTCCTGTCCGAGGTTTTCATTGTTGTGAGCAATTCTGTTGAGGATTGGCAGCGGAGGTGGAGTGGGGGGAGTGTTTGGTTTTTATTCCCCCATCTGCTGGGTGGTTGCAGCAGGTTTTGGTCACTTCACATGACCCTGGGACACCGTGAGCATCATAAATATCAATCAGTTGCCAAGCATCTGAATGTAAATCACAAGACCCTGGAGATGCTGCAACATTCCAGCTGATAGGCGCTTCTTCTGGGCTCAGCAGAAGTACCAGGATCAGTGCTGCTTTCCAGCTGATTGGTGCTTCTTCAGGGCTCAGCAGAAGCACCAGGATCAGTGCCGAGCTCCAGCTGGAGCCTGGTGCTGATCCTGGCGCTTCCACAGAGCCCTGACAGCCCCGAAGAAGCGCCGATCAGTTGGAAAGTGGCACTGATCCTGGCGCTTCCGCTGAACCCTGACAGCCTTGCAGCTCCAGCCATCTCTCGCTCAGGCTTGTGCGGTGCTGCCACCGGTTCAGCTCATTCCCCTCCCCTGCTACCACTTTTCTAAGATAGTCGTGTACCACCTGCCAAGTGCCAATGTACCACAGGTGGTACCCGTACCACTGGTTGAAAAGCCCTGTTCCAGAGCATTGTTGGAAATTTAAAATGTTAGATTCTGCTGTGTATTGTTTAATATACCATTAATAGGTAAGCTCATCAGAGTCCACCTGTGGAATAGGAGCAATGGAGGATACTTTTTCTAGGGTACATTTGGATTGCTAGCTGGCTTTCTGTATTTCTACAGTATTACCCAACATTGTATTGTTTAATCAGCAGTGACATTGTCACAACACATTGATATACTACAGTACAGTGTAGAACAGTTTCCTGAAAATGGTCCCCTCCAGAAGTGTTAAACTACAAGCCCCATCTTCTGCAAGCAGCTTCTCATCATTCTAGAACAGCCTGATTTCAAATCTTACATGCATAAGAGTTGTCTCAATACCTATTGTATTCCTGTCTTGTGTTTGCAACAATGTATTGGCTGAATTAGTGTTTTGCAAGTTTTTGAAGCTTTTGAAAATGGGGTGCAAAATTTAAATAGTTCAATAATTACAGCAAATTGTTTTAATACAGCTAAGTGGCAGTACCCAGCTGACAGTGGCTGATTTAAAAAATAAGCAGGGTTAGATCTGGCTTATGCTTGACACAAAACCACCAGGGAATATCAGGTCTAGACTGGAATGTTGAAAAGCATCTAGAAAACGGCAGCTGCAACTCACTTCCATATATGTGTCCACAAAATCAGCAGGAATAGAGTATGACATGAAGGGAAAATTACCTACAGACTGCTTTCTTAATGGTTGCTAATACTATCAAATCTCTCTAAGTCCTTTCACTATTCGACTTCCTCACAACAGCTGCATATATAGTCCTTTCAGGACTATGCTCATGGCATGTGTCTGGTACAATGAACTATCATCCACAAAACCTAATGTGATAAAAATTGGATTGATTTTGATGCCACAGCTACCTCTCAGGATTCATATATTCAAAGTTATTTTCTATTTGTCAGCTTTAATGCTTTAGTTTGTTTTTAAAAACTCCATTAAAGAATTACTAACATTTTTTCTAAAATAAAATGTGGTTACCTTGCCTGCTCTTGGGGTGAGTGCTGAGCACACTGTCCATTTTAGAACATAGATTAACAGAGTTAGAAGGGATCTTGGAGGTCATCTAGTCCAACCCCCTGCTGAAGCAGGAGATCCTGACCTATACCATTTCAGACAAGTGGCTGCCCAATCTCTTCTTAAAAGCTTCCAGTGATGGGCACCCAAAACTTCTGAAAGCAAGGCATTTCACTGGTTAATTGTTCTCACCGTTGGGAAATTTCTCCTTAATCCTAGGTTGCTTCCAGCCATTGTTTCTTCTCTTGCTTTTTGGTGCTTTGATAAAAATACATTAATATCATTACACTGACTAGCACATCAGTTAGCAGGAGTTTCCTGCTCAAACGCAAATTAGTAACCTTGAAAAGAAATAAAGGACGATGCATAACGGGGGGGGGGGGGAACTGATTTCACACTCCCAGAAAGTATTTGAGGCTCGTTCCTAAAGAAAAATACGGCAGTAAGCCCCCTTTAATCTCTTTCCAAGAACCTGGGTTTAACCGCCCCCTTTGAAAAGCGATTATAGCATAATTATGTCCTATCGGAGGACCCGTATCTCTTTTAATAATAAGCAACATGCGCAGAACAAGCGGATGAGACAGCTACTGGGCAGGATAAATAACTGGAAGTTGCTAAGTAAGGTTTGCCGATGATTTGCTGTTTCTACTACTTTAAAGCTGCGTATAAGGTAGGCTGAAGCTCGAGACTTTCAGGCCCTGCTACTGCACGGATGCCACCCGCTTCCGGTGGAAGAGAATCCCGCAGGTTCCCTTGTTCATTCCAAGGAAGGACGCGCCTCTAAGCTCCGCCCCCCGGACTTGCCTTTCTCTGTTGCCGGTAGACTCGAGCCGGTGCGCAATTTTGCGAGCACCTTGTGGGTGAGGCGGCTGGCGCCTCGAGCAGAGGTGGGGAGCTATGGCCCCCTTTATGACTTGTGGACTTCAACTCCCAGAATTCCTGAGCTCTCAGTTGAAGTCCACAAGTCATTAAAGGGGGCAGTGGAATAAATCAAGAGGAAACAGGGCGAGCAATAGCGGTCCTTCCCCCCCCCCCTTATATTCACACCTCATGTGTGAAAGACTGGCGCTTGGATACTTGGAACTACCGTATGTACACTTTCCATCAGACTAGTCCAGGGGTAGGCAATCCGACCACCTCCGCCTGCAGCTGCAACATTATTTTAGCGTAGCTTCCATGTTGTGTGAACTCAGCCTTAATAATTTCTAGTCCCCAGAATCTTAAGTAAAAACATGTTAATGCAGCACAGATAAATATGGCCACCGCTCAGGAAACATTTTCATGCTTCTTTCCCAGAACCTGTCTTGGGACTAGACTTTGTGGTGTTCTCTGTAACATATCCCAGTATGGACGATGGAAGTAGCAGTCCCACAAGTCTGGACATAACTAAATTGGGAAAGGCACTAAACAGTGTTTTGCATTGTATCAGATAATGTGAAGTGCTCATAAATATTCAGACCCTGTCCTGGTTAAAATTAGATCTAGGGAGTATATAAATAGTATCAAATAAGTGTTGTTGGATCTTAGAAAAAAATATCCGGTGTCTATTTTTCATCTTACTGCACTTCATAATTTTTCCAGATCTGATTTTATAAAGATAAAAGAATTTATATAGTCCTTTAAATCTACCAGAGCTACAGTTAGTAATATTGAAGATGCTGTTTTTTAGTTATGTGTATCCATTCTTTTAGCCTGCTATTTTTGTATCTAGATCAGTGGTGGCAAACCTATGGCACGGGTGCCAGAGGCGGCACTCGGGGCCCCCTCTGTGGGCACGCGCGCCGTCGCCCCAGTCCTAGGCCTTCAGCTGGGTTTTATAAAACCTTTTCGCTTTAGGCCTCCGCCACCGTGTGCAAAAAAAAAAAAAGGTTCAATCAATCAGTCAATTTCAACTTCTCGCGGGAAAAAAAAGATCTCGCCAAGTTGGAATTGATTGATTGAACTTTTTAGTCCCACCCAGTCTGCTGTTATCACAGCCACACCCACCCAATGGGCCACGCCCACCCAATGGGCCACACCCACCTAATGGGCCACACCTACCCGGCACCCGACGATGCGTAAGTGGGTTTTGGGTCGCAGTTTGGGCACTCGGTCTCTAAAAGGTTCGCCATCACTGATCTAGATGCACAATTTCTTTATAATAAATGTACTATAAAAAAGAATCTCTCATCTAGAGTAAAGAAAGCTATTTTCTGCCAACGTCCTCTCTTCGATTAGAGAACACCAAGCTTTTACCTTATTTTTATGCATCCTTTTATGCCCTCTGTTTTAAACAACTTTAAAAATGGTACTGCTGTAATATTATATCATCCATATCTGGATCTTGATTGCCAGTAGGCTGGACAGCACCCTGCAACAACTGCAGAATTCTCTGCGATGAGTGGAGGAAGATTGCCAAAAATGTGTTCTAAACAGGAAGTTTTCAGACTCTTGCATTTGTAAATAGTAAATGATATCTTTATTAGCTTGTTGATTGTCTCTTGTATCTCATCAAAGTTATTAAATTTTACCATTCACACTATACCATTGGTTTGTCTTTTTTAATAAGTTTTATTAATTTTTTTAAAATTACAATCTTTAGAGCTTAGTAAACAACACGTCTGGGTTTACATATTTAACATTAACTTCTTCAATATAAATCTATTCAGTACTACACAATCCAGTATTTTTTCCTTGATCCTCCTTTCTTCCCCATATTTTTTCCATTTTCCCCTCATTAGACAATTACAATTCTTGGTACTATTGATGTATATAAAATTAGATATAGACATCTTCATCATATTTTACTAATATACAAATAATATCAGTTCATGTCAATATCCTGTTTTTCATGCTCTTATTAAAGTTTAATTTCCCATCAATATTTAAAGTATCTTTGTCATTTATGATTTTCTCAATATTACATTTATATAGCTAAAAAAAATTACTCATACCAACCCTCCTCTTATTTTCAAATTTCCCATATCAAAAGAAGAATAAAAAAAAATGCTATTTTAATTCTAAATCATATCTTCCATTATAAAAATCTAGTTATATCTAAGGGTCATCCATTCTTTTAATCATATTCAAACAGGTATATTAAACAGATAGAGCCTCCTCTGATAGATCAAATCCTCTATTTTTTAAATCTAACTCTCGCTTTCTTTCTTTGCCAAGTAGCTTTCCAGGCCAAGGCAATTAAATTGCCCAAAAATGTTCTTTCTATGTTTGTGAAAGCTGCTTGGCATGAGGAAGACAATTTAGGTAGAGTATTTGGGGGGGGGGAACTCCGCCCATCCACATTCCCTAAACATTTTCCCTGCCCGCCTATGTTCCATTTTCTAGAATCTTCTTCCTTGTCATCAAGTGTATTTTGGAGAAAGGAATAAGGGGTCGTTTGTATTTTCATTGTTATAGGTAGGTCTTGCAGTATTTTATTTGTATATGGCAGTCCATATTTCCCTTCTTCTATCTCCTCCATCTCTAAGTCCATTTCTTCTGCTTAATCCTCTGGTTTCTGGTATATTTGTTCATACTTTGTAGTTGTTATCTAGGAACTTTCCAGTTGTAGCTTCAATTTGGAGATTTGGTCATTTATATCATCTAGGTTATTTTTAGTCTCATTATGGTTTCTTTTTATGTCCTCTTTGTGTGCAACAATTGTTTGATGAATTAGCTGGAGAATATTTCCTTCTGAAAGGTATTTGTTTTTTCTTGAGGCATTATTCCTAGAAATCTTCTAGTGTCACCAGTCTCAGTAAGAGTGGAACTAAGTTTCCTCTAGTTTTCTAGTCTTTATATGTAGCCTGTATAATCCAGTCCTAATGGCAGTATTTTATAGTAATCCTTTGTCTCAAGTATCCTGAAAATTATCAGTCAGGCAAGGTTGTAATCCACAATGTTCCCAGTGTTCAAAATGTTCAACCTCCCTGCAGCCAAACGTATTCAAAAGTCAGATTTTTCTTTCTCTCCCACTAGCTCTTGAGATTAAAAGTCCAAGCTCAGTAGGTATTTGTAGTCCAAGAAGGTCAGGATGATAAATATGCCAAAATATTTTCCTTTATTGCCAGCTATTCTCCCTTCAGTTGAAAGTCACCAAGCAGCCAAAGGGCTAGTTATAGTGCTATACTCAAATCCACCACTAGATGTCATACAAAGTCCATTTTCCACTCTTAAAACAAAGGGTTGATTTCTTATTTTTCTTATATTTCATCTCAATTATTTTTTTTCCAAAGAGAAAAATTATCTCAGTTTTAAATTTATCAAAACTATAGCTTTGTATAACTTTCACTTTAGTATTGTTATTTCTGTCCCCCATAAAAAATTTAAAACGCCGCTTCCACTCGCATCCGGAGGTTTTTAGCTTCTTGGGAGCCTTTCCCAAGAAATTCAGTTGTAAAATAGTAAAGAAAGGATCAATGTTCTCACCCAGTTCCAAACATACTGTTTATGATGTGCTAATCAAAGCTTCTGTTCTTCGGTTATCAGCAGGTAAGGCCAGCCATAGAGGTGTGGCCAGTCTTTCCCCTGCCGGTTTAGAGGGCTTTCCTTGGATCAAACGGAATGACTGCCGTCTCTCCATGATCTACAAGGCACCCCTCCTTCTTCATCACCTCTTCGGGGCGACTTTAGGCCCTTTTCATGGCCCCCAGCAGGACAAAATTGGGCACGGAAGGCAGAGCCCTGCCTTCCTGTGTCTGTCATACCGCAATGCAAAACTAGAAGTCCACACTATACCATTGGTTTGTTGTTCAAATTGTATGTATATCTTGCCTGTTATTTATTGAAAAGCATCGAATAAGTAAAATTTATACATTTTAGTCTTTATGATTAAAAAGAATACTGGCCCTAGGTTGCTGTGCCTATTGACTTGATTGAAAAGTCTATTTTGATTCCAATAGAAATAATTACTTGATGAAATTTCCCTTTGCTGGATAAGTGTTCTTATAGCAATCTATAGTTATCCCAAAGCAGGTATTTGTGCATTCTCCGGGCTTTTAGACTGAAAGTCTTTTTGGTTTTCCTTCATGACATAACCTGCCTTTTATCACACTAGCAGATACATTCCCTGTCATGACGATTAAAAGGCAAAATGGGGATGAACTGGTGCATCTTGGACCCAAACATCAAGCCTGTCCTGAGGAGTTAATTCGGCAACGCTGTGGTCACAATGGCTGTACTGAGTACTTGATCCGCTGGAACGTACTTTGCTTAGATAACGGTAAAGGAAACAGTGTTGAAGCCCCTTCAGCTGAAGGCAAAAAACAGACCATTTTGATGTGGATGTCGGCAGAGGATATATATGCCAACTGTCCAACATTACTAGGCAAGAGGAAGCCCAAGGAACAAGTGGTGGAACAGAATGTATCTAATTTATTTCCTCCTGAAGACACTTTAGACGAAGCCTCTCTTGCAGAGATGAAAGCTGATGTCAGGAACCTGGTGCAGCGAGCTTCCTGGCAACTAGCAAGCACCCCTGTTCCACAGTCATCCATACTGAATACCATCCATATACTCAGTGCCTATGCCAGCATTGGCTCATTGATGACCATGTTCAAGGAGACTGGGGCCCTTACTCTTCTGATGAAGATGCTGTGTAACGAGGAGAAGCATATCCGTTGTAGTGCTGGGAAGATGCTGAGAGCTTTGGCTTGTCATGATGCAGGTATGACATCTTAGGAGACGCCCACAACTAATATAAAATTCCTGCCTAAGGTATTACAAGTATTTAGATATACAGAAATACTGTATACAGAAAGTTAGTTCTAACCCATTATTCTTAGTGATTTGAGTAGACCTCCAATCCCATCCTTAATAGAATTAGAAATCTTAACTCATTAGATGTTGATAAATACTTCAGAGTGATGATTAAGCCATTGGGGCAAGTTTTGAGTAACTGTTGCCTATTAAAATTTAATTTATAGTTTATAATGATGAACATACATCAAAGTTTTCAGTTATGATGTATTCATAAAATAAAGCTGGTAGTCAATTCAGATTAACATTCTACAAATGTTAACTTGTTTTAATTAAAAAAAACTGGTTCAGAGCAAGTAAAGCACTCTTAATTGTTATAAATGTATTACAAGTATAAGTTGATAAATGTTATACATTTTCTCATATATGGGGAGTCTTTTTAAAATCATTCAATAAATTGTACACTTTTGTTTTGATGTAAAGGAATGCCTTTTTGCCACGGTTGCAGATTATTTTTATGTTTGGGCAGGTTTCTAAATTCCAAACTGGTGATTGTAATGATTGGACTCCTAAAGAAAGTAAGGTGTGGGAGACTTTTCTGAATTCTCATGTCCCTGTCAATATTTTTATACAAGGTGAGCTGCTGTTGTACTGGGGCATGAGAACTCTACAAGACTATTAATAGTTTAGGTATGAGATTACTAACTCTCTGTGCAGCCAAATTGATCAGAAGCATCTTCCCAAAGAATCAACAGCATTGACCCTGACAGCTTCTTGAATCTATAGAAGGGGTGGATAAAAGTGTCTCCATTGCTTGAACAGAATTACTAAAATTCTTTATGCTGATAAAGACATGCCAGTTATTGAAGTGCTGATTTATAATCCCAATGGTATCAGTGGGATCTTGGACTCTGAGTGGACAATCACTTAAATGTGAGCCAGCAGTGTGCTTCAGCTGCCAAAAAAGCCAAAGCAATCCTAGACTGCATTAACAGAGGGACAGAATCAAGATCTTGTGAAGTGTTAGTATCACTTTATAATAGCTTGGTAAGATCACACTTGGAATATTGCATCCAGTTTTGGTTTTCACAATATAAAAAAAGATGTTGAGACTCTAGAAAGAGTGCAGAGAAGAGTAATAAAGATGATTAGGGGGCTGGAGGCTAAAAAATATGAAGAACGGTTGCAGGAATTGGGTATATCTAAATTAATGAAAGGAAGGGCTATGGGTGGCTTGATAGCAGTGTTCCACTATCTCAGGAGTTGCCACAAAGAAGAGGGAGTCAAGCTATTCTACAAAGCACCTGAAGGCAGAACAAGAAGCAATGGATGGAAACTAATCAAAGAGAAAACCAAGCTAGAAATAAGGAGAATTTTGACAGAACAATTAATCAGTGGAATGAGTTGCCTTCAGAAGTTGTGGGTGCTCCAACACTGGAGGTTTTAAAGAAGAGATTGGATAACCATTTGTCTCAAATGGTATGAGATCTCCTGCTTGAGCAGTGGGTTGGACTAGAAGACTTCCAAGGTTCCTTCCAACTTTATTATTCTGTTATTCTGTCCTAACTTGCAGGTCATTCTGTTTAAATTTGTTTATACTATGAGGCTTTGTTCATAGCTCTTTGTGAGCTAAAAAAAGTTGCTTTTTTGGGATTAGATTTTTAAGATTGTTATGGGATTAGATTTTTAAGATTGTTGGAGAACAAGTAAGGAAAGAACATATACGTTTTTTGTTTTGTTTTTAGGAAGCAGAGCCTATGTTCTTCTGTCCCTGAGCCAGCAAGATGGTATTGAACAACAAATGGACTTCGATAGTCGCTATACCCTTCTTGAGCTGTTTGCAGAAACAACATCCTCTGAAGAGCATTACATATCTTTTGAAGGGATTCCTCTTCCTCAGGTACTAATTGACAAAAGGTTTTTGGCAAAGGAGTGTGGTCCTCTTTACTGATGAGGCATTTTCAATTTAAAACCTGAATTATAAAGAATTCCGAGTCAGTTGTAAAGAGAATGTAATCTTCAGCAGCTGGTGATAAATATAGAAGCTGTACTTATCTTGCCTTTCAATTGGCAAGCTTAATGTGGTTAAGTAAGTCAGTTCTGCATAAAGAAATGACAATTTTATCACCTGCATTTGTCATTACCTATAATGACTGGTATCTGATGAAAATAAATGGCTGACACTTACTTCTGCTGCTAGCATCTTGTTGATGTCAAATAGCTACAGTTAGGGAAATCCTGAACTGTTCTCCTTTTAGTACCCTATCCCCTATATGTCCTCCCTAAATTATAGTGAATAAAATTAATAAATGGAGGGATAAAAAGACTGTACAAGCCATGATGACATTTGATTGGAAAGCTACTAGAACTCAAGAATATGTCAGATACATATTAAAAGGTGAAAGTTTTTATGGGGTGAGCTGTAAGCTATGCTGCCTTGAGGCAGTAGCAGAATTATTGGCAATGGACATGATCTTCTTGTTTCAGATTCCAGGGAAACTGCTGTTTTCTCTAGTAAAGCGTTATCTATGTGCTACCTCTCTCATGGACAAACTCAACATCACAGAGTGGGGAGATGAACAGGAACATTGCATGCCCTCCAGTGCAGATTCAAAGAGAAAAAAGAGAACGCAATGTGAATTTGACTTCAGCATGGCTATGGCCCACTTAATTTCAGAGTTAATCCAGGTTATGGGATGGAATCAGAATCAAGAGCTTTGCTCACTCAGACAAAAGAAACGATGTCAGTCAATCTTCCAACCTCAAATTCCAGCCCGCGTCACCATCCCATCAGCTGCAGAGGTGCCCCAGAAAGAACACAGTGCTTTCAAGTTGCATTCAGCCTTTCCTAGTCGCAAGGACTACGTGGAATATTTGCGAGAGAAGTTGGTGCGTGGCATGCATGTGCGTATGCTGGAGAATTATGAGAAAGTCAGTGCAGGAGATGAGGGCGTGTTTCTTCACAGCAATAACGGCACACCACCTGTGCAGGTACTACAGTGTGTGGGAGGGTTGGGACATCCGAGTGATGAAATGATGTTGAAGGAGTGATACAAAAAATTGATTTTTAGGAATCCTATTGAGTTTCTCAAACTATTGTGTTTCCTAGATTGGCATAAGAAGTGCATCTATATTCAAAAAAACCTTGTAGCTTGGTTGATAATTGTTCTGTAAGGCACTTGGTATATTAGCCCTTGTTTATAGGGGAAGAATTTTTTGTGTTGTGGAGTTTATGATTCTAGACCAGATTATAAAGAAAGTGATCTCTAAGCACCTGAAAACAATGCAGTAATTTCCAGATTCATGGCATTTTATAGCTCTATAATTTTCCAGGTTTATTGGGAGTCTCTGGGCCGTACATACTGGGTTCATTGGCACATGATTGAGATTGTTGATTCATCGAGAAATGCAGAGCAAAAAGCCCAGGAAAAGGTATCAACTCTTAGAGAGCTTCTGAGACAAAACACAGGTAAGATTCTGCTGGACTTTTAGATATATTTTCACTAAATTGCTAAGTTACTTTAAGAGTGTTCTCTGCTTCTGAGCTTCAGTTTTGTTGTTTATGCCAAGCCTGTAGACTGATTTCAGTTTTCTCAGTGCTTACTTTGCTGTTCGAGCAGATAAAATGCTGAAATAATGTTTGTCAGTTTCCCATTATTGGGAGGAATCATGGTTTAGTGATAGAACATGTGTTTTGCATATAGCTAGTGCAGTATATATGTGCAAATTAAAAAGGGAGCATATTACAGATGATACGGCAGAATTTTCTGTATCTTAAGTCCCGAAGAGCTTCTTCCAGTTCAAGTAAACAATATGAATTAGATCAGCTTCCTAAGTCCCTGTACTTCTTTTTGCCTATTTCTGAGCAGGTGAAGTTCACAAGTCAATATATTGAAGGTGAGGAAGAAGCTAAAATTTGGTTACAGTCAGTCTTGACCCTTCAGCAAACCTCCTCTCACAAATCTCAGGACATTCAGAACTGTTTTTACTGGATGGGATTCAGATATCTGATATAAGAATCAGATATGGAGAGATGCTGCTTGTGATGTGATATGATTAAGGGATATAATTAGCTTTCAGATTGTGCCTAAACTGTAGGTTCTTTCCTCCCTGATTGCATGTAGCACTTAGATACAGTTTACAATTGATGCAGTTTATATATCCCTCAACACCATAAACAGTAAAAGAGGAAGTAAAGACGAAGCAGTTTATATAGTTTTGATTTCTGGGCTAATGTACTAGAATGTTATGGAAAACAACTCTGGAATCTATAGCATCATTCTATCGCTGCCTAGAGTAGTTGTCCAATAATAATAATCATCATCATCATCATCATCATCATCATCATCATCATCATCATCATCATCAGGAATGATTTAATTCAAATTACTTAAAACTTAGATTCAATGCTGTTTTCAACTCTGAAGAGACTTAAGTATTTAAGTCCAAGCAATCTATACAGGTAGTCATTGATATAGGACTCAATCTATTACGGTTGTAAGTGTGACAGCTGTTAAGCGAGACCCTTGCTTAACAACCCCCAACCCTTGTTCTCCCTGATGCAGTCATTAAACATATGTGCAAATTGTTAAATATAGGGTGCTGCAGGGATGGGGGAAGGCCCTGGAAGATCTAGTACAGGCCTAGGCCCACATGTCCTGGGCTTCCTAAGCCTCTCCCCCTACATCCTATGGTCTGTTTTCCCATTGTAGGGTCCTGAGATCTTCAAAAGGTAAGTATGCGATGGGAGATGGGAGTGTGGGGTACAGGACCAAGGCCTACCCAGTGAGGCAGGATGGGAGGAAGAAAGATGGGGGTCCACTGCAGCATTCCTGTGATCAGTCATAAGAGCAAATAATTACAGAAATGCTGCAGCATCCATAACTTCAAAATGGAGTTGGAAGTAGTTTTGTTGTAATTTTGAATGGTTGCTAAGTTACTGGTCGTTAAGGAAGGTCTACCTGTAGTATGAATGCAATACTGCTAACTCAAATTATTTAGACTTTCCAAAACATGTATATGATGCACTAGAAGATTGTCCTTTCCTGGCCCCACTTTCTGTTTTCGCACAGCAGCTTTTTTCTACTGCTTCCTCCAATTTTTGTAGGGGATATTTTGCCTGGCATTCACACGCCTGTGTGAGAGAAGTAAGGTTTTAACATTCTGCATTTGGGCAAGTAAAAAATAGTTGTTAAAAATGGAACAATTTTCCTATCACAGATATCTGGGCATCTTTCTTGGAGGTGTATGATGAGATTTCAGCCTTTCCTTGGGAAACAGACCAAATTTAAAATAAATGAATAACAGTGAAAACAGAATCTTTAAACAGAATTTTCAATGTTATATATAAAGATAAAAACAATGTGTCTTAACATAGCACCAACAACTATGTCATAAATTAAAATTCTAAAGCTAGACATTTAGGCTAGACTGTATTTATCTGTTTTTCCCAAAACATCAGGGTTTCTGAAGCAAAAAAAGAAAAAAAAATATTTTTCCTTTCTTTCTGGTTTTCCTTTTTTCCCCAAGCATGCCACACTTTTACCTGAAGCTGTGAGGAAATCCATGATCTCCCCAGCCTCCATTCCCTGTTGAGATGAGAAAATGTATTTTCTTTGTTTGAGCTATCACAGTAAAGTTAATTTAATATTGACCAGAAAGTTAATGGCATAATATTATTAACTTTAGGGAATAGTTTAGACTTAGTTATTAAGTTCAATGAACTTACCTTATATTGGCAAAGTTCAGTCTCAACTTATTTAACAGTGTATTGTTTTTCTATATATTTACTTTTTAATCTGTTAGGGATATATACATTTGATATATTTACTATTTGAATGTTTTTGCAATCAGGATATGGATGAGGTATGCCCAGCTGAATTCATTTATGTAATTGATTATTAAAATATGAATATATTTACTAATTATTTATGTTGGTTTCTCATTTTTCATTATTTTCTTAGCTGCTACTCTAATTGTACATTAATAGGATAATATGTAGGAATACCTACATACCTATGTAAGAATATCTACATATACCTATGTAGGAGTAAATCAGATTGAGTATAATGAGGCTTACTTTTAAGTAGACATGTATGAATTTAAGTTGCAATAGCTATAGAATTAAGTTGCCTATTAACATGTAGCAGAAAGTCCTATTATTTCTGTTTTGATGGCACCATTTAACTTGAGTGTCTCAAGAAACCATATAGCCATTTTTGTTTATTTCCAGTTAACCAGCCAAGATATTGCCAATCGCTCAACGAATTATATTCTTTACCATGCCTTGCGGATCATTTGAATAAGGACTGTGGGACTCTAAGTCAAGCTGAATGGTGGGAGCTACTTTTCTTCATTAACAAGCTTGAATTCCATAAACATCACGAAGTTGTTCATTTTATCCAGCAGAATCAGAAGGTAAAGAACCAAGAAGAATCAATCCAATCAGAAACGGATTTTAAGTTAATTCCTAGTTGCTTAATTTTATGTGAGGACTCATACACTGTCTAGGCTGCATTGTTGCAAAAAAGTAATTGTATTACAAGGTCAGCAGCATCATATCTGAAAAGTATTTATGTATGCCTTGGGTTACATTCTGTAATCAGAAAGATAGATACTGGGCCCTAAATCTTTAATATTTAAAATAAGCCCAAAACAAACTGATCTATGTGGATAGATCCAGAGTCAGTGAAGCTAATTTAAGACACCAGCTCCAAATTATTTGCATACAGTTTTGAATTTTCTAAAGATCCAATTTTCAGATCACCTTCAAACCTGTTCTGTGAACAATGCATCGGTCCAAAAGTTGACAATTTGCTTGAGGATGATAGAAATTGAAGTTCAAAATAACTGGTGATATTAGGTTGTCTACCCCTAACAATCATCCAAATTAGCAAATCATAGATAACTTTGGTGTTCTAGACTCAAGGGCCAAATTTCCAAGCTGGATTAGTGAACTCTCCTAATCTTCTGATTTTGTGGGGTTTTGGTGTGGTTCTAGGTAACTGGTAATAAACTGCAATAGGAACTCTGTGCTTTTATTCTCTCTGCATTTCAAGCTATCAAGACTAAATGAAGAGGATCTGATCCAGATGTGTGTTTCAGTAGAATTGGCTCAGAAAATACTGCAGCTCCTGAACAAGCATTGTCAGGGCACCACACAAATTGAACTGCAGAACTCCCATGTCTACTTCAAATATTTCTTTAGCAAGGGAGGTACAGAGCAGAACTGCACAAATGCAGAAATGCTCTCTGAAAATTATGATGATGACTTTTCTGAACCCATGAAGTCCAAAAAAACAAAAGAAGATACACTGCCTGATAGAGTGTCTTCTCCAACTCCATTTGCAGTGAAGGAAAGTGACAGACGACTGATTAACAAATTTCTCAAAATAGAAGGGCTCTCTTTCCCAGACACATTGGATGAGAAAGTCAAAGGTAAGTGCCAGGCAGTATCAGACATATTAATTGATTAAAGGAACTACAGAACTTAGTTGCATTGAGGATTCCTAACTCTCTCTCTGTAATATCCTGTATCTATGCTTTGAATTTGAAAATGAAATAATTCAGCATATAGGTTTCCATTTTATAGCCAAGTTTGCTATTAGAACTTGATTTGGTATATCAGGAGTCATGGCTATTAGCAGCCAATAAAACATGCTTTGTATTCATGTACAATATTCTGTGCCTCCCACTTTTGCTCCATATTATTAACTGCAAATGACAAAAATAACAATAATTGATATCAGAGTCACCTTGGGGTAAGATGGTCGACAAACATATTTAATAAATAAAACAAATCAATAAAAATGGATATCCCATTACAAATTCATATTATTAGATTTATGGAGTTAAAGAGATCCTAAATAAACTTCAGTTTGTTTCCTGTAGTGTTTGCATAGTATTAGAGCAGACTGAAAATTTGCAACAATTATTTTAAAGCACATTTCAAATTTTGAGAACATGTTATGAGCAGTCAAGCAAATTCTCTACTGGGGCCGGGTTTCCCACTTCACACATTGTGTGGCATATCTGATTTAGCCAGTTATGAAGCCCAATTTATCATAATGGTGTTTCACACTTTCTTGAGACCTCCCCTCCATCCTATGACCATTGGAGAGTCATATGGGGCATGAAATATAGTAAAAATAAGGAAGGTGGCCTTAGCTATATTGGCATTCCCCCAGTGCTGTTCCAGATTACAATTTTAGAGACTCCATTAATAACAACAATAACAGATTAAATGTATAGCCACCCAAGTCTTAGCAATTATGGATGGTTTACAAATTATTAAAAACAATTAAAAACATTTTAAAAAAACTCAAAATGGCAGACAAAACAAACATGGATGGTATTCCATTGTAGGAAAAGCAATGGGGTTGGTGAAGTAAATGAAGTATTGTTGTAATTATGTAATAAGAATTGCTATGACTTCAAAATACAAACTGTCTTACTGCAAATAATATTTGAGTATTTCAAGAAGGTAACAGTATTTTTATCTGTTTGAAGATCAGTAATAATATTGTCTTAAATAATAGAGAGTCCAATGCATACTGTAGGTTGCATGTTAAACATAGTTTTTGTCTCAGGGCAATTGCAGTGTGCTGTGATGTTGGAAGAAATTACCTCAGTTCATTGCCATGGACATATCACTCTGGTTGCTCTTTGACTTGCTGACACCAACTATCTATGCAGGGAGATAGTTCTTGTTAGATTGGCCCACTCCATGTGTCTGATTTAGGTTCCAGAGGGAGCTTTGGATTTTCCCTGAAGATCTGTCAGGCAGTTTAGGATTTAGGATTTAGGATTTATTTCATTTATACCCCGCCCTTCTCCCGGAGGACTCAGGGCGGCTTACAGCCAGTTAAAACAATTACACAAAATACAAATCTAAGATAAATTAAAAATAAATATTCGAATCGGCCTCACTACTAAAATTTAATTAAAACCAATTTAAAATTACCCCTAGGCCAGTCCTGCCTGCTGAAACAGCCAGGTCTTGAGGGCGCGGCGGAAGGAGGGGAGATCCGGAATCACCCGGATCTCTGGGGGCAGCTCGTTCCAGAGAGTTCATCTGAAGCTTTAATTGCAGCCTGGAATAGGCAGGAGACAGGATCTGGACTGGGTTGCTTCTTTGCAGCCTCTCTCTGTGCACCAATTCCTTGGTTCTTCAAGGAGCTCCAGAAGATGAAGTGCAAGAAGCGATGCCTAGAGTATCCGTGAAGAAAGACAAAGAGTGAATCCAACCAAACATGAGTGAAAGCCCATACATGGGCCTATATCATGGCAATAAGGGAAGGGCAAAATGTCTTTATTCCCCTGCGATTATTGAATTATACCAGTAGCTGCTCAGTGGCCCTGTTCAGAGTAACATACTCCCTGTTTGGTGTGGGGGAGAGCAGCAGGATCATCTGCAGAATCAGGAAGCATTTCAGTTATGTATTCCCAATGTTTTACCTCCCCAACCAGATTCTGCAGCCTTCTTTAATCTTCATGACATTAACATCACAAAGCTACTGAGTAGTCTGCAGACAAACAGTGTTTGGAAGGAGATGGCAGTGGTGCTCCAATGCTGCCTCTCTGACAAAGGTACCATTTTTGAGGAAACTAGTCATGAGTTTCTGGTAAATGTGCTGATTCAGAAAGACTTGACACAGCAGGAATCTGAAAAAGAGATACAACTGGGAATGTTAAGGTAAGGCTACTATGTCTCAGTAGTAATGTATGTGTTTTAAGTGTATACGTTCCTATTTGGAATTCCTAGAGATGAAGTGAACAATAAGTGGACTTCCAGCTATTGGATGTAATTAAGTCAACCAGTATAGCCAATGGTAAAACATTATGGAAGTTGTAATCTAACAACAATTGTACTGTAGTACAATTACAGCAACACAGGTACCTCTCCTTTCAGTACAAGATATCTTAAATTCCATCTAGTCTAGTATTCTCACCCTGACAGTTTTCTTCAGAAAGGAAGGTGATTTGATGCCTTGCAGATGTTGGACTACAACTCCCACACCTTTGGCTACGCTGATTGAAATTGAGGACTGGACTACCATATTAGGATTGTTAGGAGAATGAGGTATGTTCATTTGCTGGTGAGCACATTTAGAATTATGTTACTTGGTAAATTAATGTATCATGAGGGCTTTCCAAATGAACTGGCAGTACTTTGATTTAGGCTACAATTTGAATCTACAGAAGGAGTAATCAAATTCTTTCCTATATTTATCAGGAAAGATTAATGCTGCTTCCATCATGCAAATATGGTAAGGATGTCTTTTACAAAATGCAAACCATTTTAGAACATGAATAGAGGAAATTAATCTTTTGAAACAATCTGAAAATGAACAAAAGGGTGGAGGGAAAACAAGCCCATCCAACCAATGTAAAATTTGCCTGAATTTTGCTTTTCCCACCTTCTGCAATTCTGAAGAGTAATGCAAAAATGTCCACATACAATGTGAATATAAAAAAAGTTAAAACTTCTGGAGACAGAAAAATGCTTTTTGGTGGCTACAAGACTACTTGCACTTTTCAGTTAGATTACAAGGTGATTAGTATAAGAATTAGTCGCTTTTGTTTTAATAAGTATTTTCAAAGTGCTTTTTCAAAAAGAAGCTACTTTTCTTTTTTGATCCAGGCTTTTGAACAAGTGTTTGGATAGTTCATGGAAGGATGTAGTACCCTGGCATAAATGCATTGAACCTTGCTTGTCTTCCATAAACAGCCACATAAATGATCAAGAGGTGAGACAGTGGAAATCTAAGAGTACCAACCAGAATCCACATTTATGGTATGGTCTCATCATTAGACCATTATCTGCTTGTTATTCCAAGCATTTGTACGCATGTCTTTTTCACCAAAGAAGTGAAATGCATCCTGCAGTTTTTTTGTCTTTGTTCCAATCTTTTGCAAACAGTGATTTTTTTAATATGCTGAAAATTAGTACTCTTTGTTTGCTTTTATTGTATTTATTGCTGAAGTTGCTTTTCTGCTTCTGTTTTGCTCCTGCAGTATGTTTTTGCTTTTATATTTTAAATGGGTTTTTGTTAAGTTTTATATTTGCCAATTCTGGCAATTGTTAAAAAAAATTGAGAGAGAATTATTTAGTTAAATGAAATGTAGAAGTCAGATAAGATCTGTAAATGTATTTTTAGAAAATGCAGAAAAAATATATTGTTCAAAATTCTACTGCCTTGATTCCTTAAAATCTCCTTGTAATGAATTGCTCTTTAGAACGGATGTCTGGAGCTTGTAATATCTTGAACTAAAGCTCCCTTAATGCTTGCTGGTCATTGAAAATGGGCAACTTATGTTAAGCCACAGGTTTCTTACCTTTGCTTACAAGGATTTCTTTTCTGAGGGACAGTGGGCCTAAGATGTATAGTACAGCAAATGCATTCCATTCCCTAAGAATGAGTTGGGGAACGAGGCACTAAAGCCATATAGAAAACCTTCAGGGACTAACTATTCATGCTTTGTGTTTGCAGATTGTTCAAGAGTTCATTAAATTCTTGCACCGTCTGGCCTTTGACAACAAAGATTGTGCTGTTGTAATGTGCTCTTCTGGCATCCAGCAAGCCTTGAGCAAAGTCTTGGAGAAACACAGCTCCAGCCTCTCTCTAGTGACAGAACTGAGGGACCTCATGAATAACTGTGAGAAGCCAGCTAGCCTCTATCAGAAGATGACAGCCAGCGTCCTGGCTGGCTGCATCCAGGTGAATCTTTTCTTCTTTGGTGGATAATGTCTAACTTCAGGGAGCAGGTTGAGGTTCATAGCTTCTTGGTAACATGGTGCTCAGATTTACTTTTATCCAAAGGCAATTTAAAGCAATCTCACAGACCTTCAGAAACTCTTATCCAACTGGATGCTTTTCACATAAGTCAGATTACTGCTCTTATACAGTGCAATCGTTGACAGCGCTGGCTGGGAATGAAGGGAGGTGAAGTCCAATATTTCTGAAAGTCCAATAATTCAGAAAGCATTGCCTCTCAGCCTAAATACGGGATTCTTTTTTCCAATGTTACTCTGCTGTGTTGTTTGGCCAACTCTGTATCTTGGCTTTTTTTTCTTTTGTCTCCTCTCCAACATACTTTACAGATGGTTCTAAATCAGATAGAAGAACACAGGAATAGCCATCAGCCTATCAGAGTTCCATTGTTTGATGTATTTCTGCATTATCTTTGTCATGGTGAGCATATTGTTAGTGTTGGAGTTTTTAGATAACTCATTCCTTCAGAGGTTCTTCTAGCTTCTCCCCCACCTAGATTTCTTCAATATTTTCTTTTGTGCATAGGCTGCAGCACTGAAGTAAAGGAAGACAAGTGTTGGGAGAAAGTAGAAGTCTCCTCCAATTCTCAACAGGCCAACACGTTAGTGGATGGAAATGTCAAAACCTACTGGGAGTCAAATGGCACCACTGGCTCCCACTACATCAATGTTTACATGCATCATGGTGTCCTAATCCAGTGAGTGTTTGCATGAACCAGGAAGAAGGCTTTGAAACAAGGAAATTTGGGGCAAAGAGTTTTTTTCTGCCCCTGAACTGTAACTTATGGGCATAATAAGGAAAAATCACTTCTGTCATATTTCCTATGTCCCTTAAAAGAGGAAAGAGTACGCACAAATAACTTACTGAAATATCTAATAAGTCCTGGATCAACAAAAATATCATGATGGCTCAGATGCCAAATGGAATTATGATTTTCTTGTTCAGCCAGACCTGGGCAAATGGGTAGCTCACATAGAATAAAAAAGGTGTGTCTTTATATTGTGAGAAAGATGGGCTTTTTAGTTGGGGCTTGGTTCTTACTCTGAAACTGTTATTCTTGGCTTGTACAGGCAGATGTCACTATTGGTGGCCAGCGAGGATTCGAGTTACATGCCAGCCCGGATTATAGTTATGGCAGGAGAGAGCACTTCCAGCATCAACACCAAGCTCAATATGGTCAGTCCTATGGACTTCCTCAATAACCTACACTTCAGCAACCAGAGGGAAGAGCACAAAGCTCTTCAGCCTGCCTTGAAAGGATTCCACCATGAGGAATACTTTTCAGGAGAAAGACTATAGTTTTGCATGAAGTTTGCAGAAAGTCCCTGATTCAGTCACTCATTCATTATATTGATATCCCATATAGCTTGTATTATCATTATATCATTTTATATCCTGAGTCTCTGAGGGACAGCCAGTCTCTTCATGACTTCTACCTACCTGGTAAGAGCTAGCAGAATTGGCTGCTATGGATACTTTCAACTAAACAATGTCATTTATTGGGACCCAGGGCATAACCCATCTCTCTCATGGCATCTGTGCTCTGGAATGAGATCCTCTCAAGAGATTCATGTGACTCCCATTCTCATGGTGTTCCAAAACGCTTAAAAACCCTGCTGGTTCTTCTGGGTCCTGAGTAGAACCAAAACGTTGTTAGATGAGCTTTCGGATTTAGAATGTGTTGTCTGAATGGTTGATGGTTTTGGGAATATTTTATATAAAATATTTTGTATATTGTTGTTTGTCTTAAATTGTGAGCCACCAGAATCGTGTTCAGGCATCTAATCTAAATGTCCAAGATGGAAGGTATAATTCTGTAACAGTGTAAATTACTAGTAATGATTTGTCAGAAGTCAGGCATTAAAGATAATGCAGAGATCTGAATTTGTATTTTCCCAGTCTTGGACTAACCTACCAGCCACTTAACAGGAACAAATAGCAGATGATGGAGGACCATTGCTTGGGTAGATAAAAGATTTGTAGTGTCTTTGTCTCATGACCACAGCTAGCATTTTTTAAAAAATGCTAAAAAACCCCAAATGACTGTCAGACTTGTGACAGCATCTTCATTTGTGATGCTGTGCTCCAGTATGATTCACTTAGGTTTGCCTTGGTTTTTATATAACTCCAGATAGTATGGCAACCATGATTTATTCTTTATGCAATGTGTAAATTCATTTATTAAGGCCTGGTCAACAAACTATTATTAAAGTAGCAACTCAGCTGAAATACAAGTTTCCCAGAGGAAGGAGAAGCAAAGAGAACATATATATGTAAGTGAAGTGAGAATACATTTTCTTCTGAATATTCAAGTATAAAATGTTGACTTCTCTATCTCTGTATGTGGAGAAAAGAGAAAGCTGTGAGAAATGCTCCTGCTATTTCTCCAGGTGGACTTCTATACCCCCTCAGCTGCTTTGCATGGGGCAGCTTGTTTTTTCTCTTCTACAAGTTAGTAATTACTGTGAGTTATTCAAGGTTGTTTATGGAAAAGAACCTTGGCTTTGGCAGTGAGGCTTAATGGCAAAAAATGAATCTATTTAATTGTTTTAAATACACCCTGAGAGATTAGCAGGATGTGTGAACAGAGTCCCTTCGGATCAGACATAGACTTACCTTGTCCCAAATGGCCAACTGGCTGCCAGGAGAAAGCCAACAAACAGGATGTGAAAGCCCAGCATCTTTCAGTTCATGTTTCCCAGCAACTGGTAAAAAAGCAAATTGCCACTGCCTTTGTTAATGGCAACTTTATCCTCTGTAGATTTGTCTAATCCCCCTTCAAAATCATGTGCAGTAGCAATTTCTTGTGTAAATCCTTCCTGTTATCTGACCTGAATCATTTATAATGAAGATCCTGAATTTGAGTATATATAGTGTTTGTTGTCTCCATTTTTGTCCTTAACCTACTATTTTGTTATAAGTTGTCCCCTTCCTTCCTAGTTCATTTACCATTTTAGTTAATTCTTTGTGTGTTACACTCTTCGGAGGGATACAATCAGACCAGTTTTTAAGGGTAGTTAGATTATGCATTTATAGGGAGTCATAGTTTTAATTATTTCCAGCACAAAAGATTTGCTTTTATGTGTGCTGAATTGATGTTGCCATTAAACTGTTCACTCTATCTCATGATGCCATTTTTGGATATTAACCATTCACTCAGATATCATTAATAGTTATACAAGTCTAGAATGTTCAGCCATCATTCTACAGTTGTTCCCACCATGTAAGGGCTAAGATGAGAGAAAGCAAGAACCAGCCATTTCCAGGTACAGAGAATCAGTCTTTAAAACAGTTCGGCTGTCTCCCAAGTCCAGCTCTACCACAATCAAATATCCTTTAATTTGTGAGGGCAAGAAAAACATCTACATTATAAACTCTGGAGCGCAATCATATAGAAAAGCTATGAAGATTCTCAGTCATCCAGGTCATCATTTTTCCCTCAGAAAAATCAGTCCAGTTGCCTTTTCAAAATAAAAAACCACTTTTGTATAGATAAACTCTGATTTCCTTGCACATGTTGTAAGGCAAATCATATTGTATATCATGTTTATTCCAGTCTGTAGAATAGATTTTACTTTAGTCAAATCAAGACAGAAAATCTTCTACCAAAATAAACCAACCGTTGACTAAGAGCGTGAAGAGCTCGGATTCACTGCTGTGTCCTACTGTGAAGTCTGACACAAGGAATCACATTTATTACTTTGAAATCTGTACTCTTAAGTTTGAAGAGACTGGAGTTTGAAATTTCGTTCCTTCCGATAAAATAATTTGTTGTCTTCAGTAAACATGCCCACCTCACTGCTCATTTAACTTCAGATGTAATTCTTTTAAATACAATTTATATAGATGCTTTAAAATTCTATACAGAAAGCATTCTGCTTATTGATGATCAGTCAGCTTGCATTTCTATGGCCTTGAATTTTTATTTAACCAGCTTATTGGGGGTATTCAGATACATTGGGACATGTTCAGAATGTTGTGTTTGTAGAAATGCCCCTGATGCCATATCATTTTACAACCTCAGATTTTTGTGGTCTCTTCAAATTTCTGTCGTAGAAACTGACTTTTTGTTTTTTTACTCTGAAAGGCCTGTTTGTTAAGGGCTTTTGTGAATGGACATTTTGTTCATACCATTTCAGTCAGGAATTGGATTCTTGTTCTTTTTTTTCTACCTGAAGAATAGGAATTTTCACCATATCATCATCAAAGTTTCATTTACACAGTTGACATCCTTTTTTTTCCTCCACAAAGGTAAATGTCCCACCTTTATCTACCAGAGTGATCCTATTGGAGAACATGACCCACTTCTGGCCTATCATACAGATCAAGATTAAGCGTTGCCAGCAGGTAGGCAGATGTGCTTTCCTTCTGTTCCTACAGTAAGAGCAACTGTCTAGTTGGGAAGGAAGCAGACATGATGCACGTGGAGTATGCCAGGTTGGAAGTCTGACTTAGAACAGTACCGCATGTTATTCACAGAGTGGCATTGACACACGTGTGCGTGGCATCGAAGTAACGGGCCCCAAACCCACTTTCTGGCCCATCTTCAGGGAGCAGCTGTGCCAGCGCACGCACCTCTTCTACGTTACCAAAGCACACACTTGGTGCCAAGAAATTTCAGCAGATCAGATACAGTTGCTGCAACTTTTTAACAGGTCAGGCCTTTCCTAATGGAAGTATTTTGTCCTTTGGAGGTGGGGAGCTGGCCTGGGAGTCAGCAAAGACTCTGTCTCAGAGCACTTTCCTAGATCACAAACTGCTTAGTGGGAGAGCATCACTATTCTCGGGATATCTTTGCCTCTCCTTATCCTGTTTATTAATATTCATCATATTGTCCAAACTCCTGTCCTCCTTATCATACCCATTTACTTGCTATACTGTATCTATATGTACTCATTCTTGTTTTCCCCCCCCCCCAAAATAAAAAGCTCAGTCTGCACCCCTTTCCGAATGCAGGTTGAACAATGCTTTGGGCCATGAGGAACTATTTGCCATTCATTTCCTTCCTGATGACGAGGCTGCCCAGTTTCTAGGCAAGACCTGTTGGGAGGCTCTGATCACCCCCTTGGTGCAGAGAATCAGTTCTCCAGGTATGGCCTCCTCTCCAATCACAAGTCTTGGCAGCCTTTGCTCTTCTTCTTTCTCGGCAATCTTGTGGATTGTTCTTTTCTTTTTCTTTTTCTGGTTTTCTAGGCCCCAATGGTACCAGCCCCATGTCTTGGCTCCTAAGCCAATACTTGGAAAACCTGGAGGCAGCCACAAGCCAGACGATTACCTTTAATTCCCGTGTTCGGCGTCTGAGCCATCTGCTGGTACATTGGGATCCCAGTGGCCCTGAACCTGAAGAACTTAAGTCTCCTATTCAATGCAGTGAGTCCTCTTCCATGGGACAAATAAAAGTATAAAATGGGCAGATGGTCCTCACAAAGCTAAGAGAGGGATGATAATGAAGATGGGAATTCCATGAATATGTTGTCTGGTCATTAGAGAAGGACTGTGGTGCGATGGAGGAGTAGCAAGTCATTCTTGATCAGGGGAAAACTTTAAAGGACTCAGAAAATTGGAGAGTGTTACTTGACTGTCTATTGCTTCTCTGTCCCAGAAGCCTTCCTAAATGCTGTATAAATTTCCCTTTGCAGATAGGAAGAATGCCAAGAATAAGGAGTTGAGATCAGGAACTCTAAAAGTCACAATGAAAAAATCCACCAGTTTGATAGGCATCACACAGTGCTGGAAAGATGTTGTGCAGCAACAGGTAAGAGTAGCTGAAAGTTGATGTTCAGCAACAAGAACAGAACAGAATAAGAGTTAGAAGGGACCTTGGAGGCCTTCTGGTCCAACCCCCTGCTCAGGCAGGAAGCCCTAAAGCATTTCAGACAAATGGCTGTCCAATCTCTTCTTAAAAACTTTCAGTGTTGGAGCATTCACAACTTCTGGAGGCAGGTTGTTCACTGGTTAATTGTTCTAATTGTCAGGAAGTTTCTCCTTAGTTCTAGGTTGCTTCTCTCCTTATTTAGTTTCCATCCATTGCTTCTTGTCCTACCTTCAGGTGCTTTGGAGAATACCTTGACTCCCTCTTCTTTTGGCAGCCCCTCAAATATTGGAACACTGCTACCATGTCACCCCTCGTCCTTCTTTTAATTAAACTAGACATACCCAATTCCTGCAAGTGTTCTTTATACATTTTAGCCTCCAGTCCCCTAATTATCTTTGTTGCTCTTCCCTGCACTCTTTCTAAAGTCTCAACATCTTTTTTAGATTGTGGCGACCAAAACTGAATGCAGTATTCCAAGTGTGGCCTTACCAAGTGTGGTCTCATAGAGTGTGACTCTATACATCAAGAAGGGTGATGTGGTACAGGACTTTTGCATCTGCTGATGCAAACTGGGCTTTGCACTGACATTATACAGTCAAGCAATTGATGTATATTTCATGTTTATTTATAATGCGTGTGTGTGTGTGTGTGTGTGTGTGTGTGTGTGTGTGTGTGTGTGCTGTTGAAAGTGAAGGTGTCCTTAGGAGGACTCTACATCAGGATCCAGAGACTTCAAGAAAGCCCGGTTGGACACCAAATTCTCAAAGGAAAAGTGTCTGTCTGCTTTAGGCTCTGTTGTCCATTTTTATTGTGAAATGAAAACCCAGTGCATTACTTAGGTCTTTGGGGTTCTGGAAAGATAGAAAATTAGATATGTTGGCAAAACATTCCAAAATAGCAATCAGCTGTAAAAAAATCGGTCTTGCATGAAAAAAAGATTTGGCACTGCAAAAGGGTACTATGAGTTTGGTTCCACTGAACTGGATAGAAAGGTTATGATTTTAAAATACTACATATGTTTCGGTTCCAGGTGAAACAGTTCTTGAAGTCCTCTTGGCAGGCCCCTGACTTTGTGGAGCGATACTGTAGCATCTACAAGCACCTCCGTACTGCCATGGAGGAGTTGTTTGGGCAGAAGATGTCCTTCTTGTTGGCCTTGAGCGATGGCTTCTCTGAAGGCTTGCTGCAGCTGCCTTTCTTGTCAGCTGTCCATGTGAGTAAGGGATGGATGGTTGGGAACTAAGATGTCTTCATAGAATGGAGGTAGGGAACCTGAGGCTCAAGGCCAGATCTGCTCCCTGAAAAAAATTATAGGGTATATTTTGGATTTTAAATATACTGTCAAACCTTCTTGAACACCTCTATATCTCTCACCTTAAATACAACTGTTTACCTTTAAAATATACTTTGAGACAGGATGGTTGAATGAAACACAATTCTGTCATAAGTTGAAACAGGAAAAATAATTCCTGAAATGTATAAAGTTTCTTTTGAATGTACCATGCTCATATATAACTAGTGTGTTTTTTATAAGGAATATAAATTGTTTACTGTAACTCTGAATCACACACGAATAAGAAGTAGTTGAGCTGCTCATTTAGGAAAACAAGGTAGCTTCAGAAAACTTTCTATTTTACAGTCTTCCCAATCTCATAATGAATTAACTGTTCATAGCTCATGCTTGACAAATCTTTACGAATAGATAGCTTGAGATAACACCATTTTCTCTCAAATTCTCGTATAAAAATATTTATCAGTTTAATTTTTTTCCTGAGACAATTTTATATAGGGAAAATGACATCCCAATATCTGTTCACTGTCTTCCTTAACAGCTTTCTGTGATTTTTTCAGAACCTGCCTATTTAAGAATCAAACTTTTTTTGTACTTTTTACAAACCACATTTTATAGGTCTTCCTTGCTTTGAGTTACATTGATACTGTCAACGCTGCAAATACTGTATATTCTTGCTTTGACAATATGCAGAACTGTCTGGTATTTTTATAGTTAAACCAGGCAACAGGGAAAAAGGGAGGAGAATAAGGATAGCCCGGGGGAAAAAGAAACCGGAAGTAAATCACATCTTCCAAGTTGATTGGAAGATGTGAACCATGACCCCAAAATAAGGGGGGGAGGGAAATGCTTAGAATGTATATGCTTAACGGAAGAGAAGCCAGACCTAAGCATTTCCACCATGCTGTACTGACATCTCTGTAACCTTAATAAATGCTTTTAGGGAAAAATATGCCTGAAAGTCCTTTTAAGTGTTTTGTTAATCAGACACATGACAGATACAAGATATCAGAGTATTCCGAATGTAGGGTACATTCTGTAAAATTAGCTGTCAGAGGCTGCTTTTAAGATCTATGTGGCAAAAAGCTTTTTCTTGATGTTTTTCTATATTGGTTTGACTAATACTTGCATACAAATAAAATGATACAGGTGATGCTTTTCTTGTCATAATTAAATTGTAACTTTTAATATGACACAAGGGAAACTATGGCAATTCTTGACTTATGACTGTTCATTTATTGATGGTACAAAGTTAGGTCTGCCTTGGGAAAAGTCACCTACAACCCATCTTTTGCACCGGCCCCGTGGTCACGTGATCACAATTTGGGCACTTGGCAACTTCACATTTATGTTAGTTTCAGCATCTTGCAGTCAAATGATCACAATTTGCTATCTTCCCAGTCTGCTTCCAATAGGCAAAGTCAATTGGGCAAGCCAGAATTGCTTAACGACCACACGATTCACTTAACAACCATATGATTTGCTTAATAACCGTGATAAAAATTGTTGTAAAATTGGGTCATGTGTGACTTGTTTAACAACTACATCACTTAGCGACCGACACATGGCACCTCCTTTTCTATGACTCCAGGTGAGCGACAAGTTTGCCCAGTACATTGACCTATGGATCCGAGACAGTTGGACAGACTCAACTAACATAGAGAAGGTGCAGCATCTGCAACAGAACCTTGAGCCCATCAGTTTCCTGGCAGAATTGGAATTGGCCAACAGTTTTGAACATTTCTATCGGTGAGGGAAAGGAAAGGAGAGTTTGCTGCACCTGCAAATAAAGTAGACTGATCTCATGCTGCAAGTTTTTGGGCAGTAGTGATTAAGCACTTTAGTCTGCATGAAACCATCCTCAAAAATTCAAGTGTGATACTAGATTTTGTTCTGAGGGATAATGGGGCTGGAGGGGGTGGGTCAGTCTGATTCTTGCATAATTAGATAGGCCTATATCTCAGAAGCGGGGTGTCAGTGGAGGTATGGGAATGAGTGTAAGCTGATGGGGGAGCTCTGGTTTTTTATTTCACCCAAATTTCCTTGTCTGTTCAGATACTATCTAGGAGAACGTCTTCTGTCTCTGGGCAATACGTGGCTGGAGTCCGCCGTGGTAGAACAAATTGGACTCTGCTTCCCCAGCCATTACCCTCAGCAGATGTTGAAGAACTTGAGTGAGCTGGAGCAGCAGCAGCAGGAGTTTCACCTTTTTCAGCTCCAGCAGTTTGACAAACATTTCCTGGAAGTTGATCAGCAAGGAAGAATGAAAGAAGAGGAAGAGGGAGAGGTGAGCTGGATAGGAATGCTTCTTCTAGGGCTAAAGTAGGGGTGTCAAACTGCCGGCCCGTGGGCCGGATGCGTCACGCCAAAACCACACCCACCCTATTGCCGGCAATGGGAAAAAAGTCGCGATACGTCGCAACATGACACATGACGTCGCGAGTGTGACACCCGTGGGCTAAAGTCTCCAAAGTCAAGGCATTTTTTCCCTCTCACGTCTTTTTTTCCAGTTGTTAATTTCTAGAATATTCTGCTGTCCTTCAGAAGCCATAAACCTGATACTAGATATGTTTTGCTCCCAGATGATGCAGGAGAAGTCATTCTTACAGGAAGAAGAGACAGAGGTGAAGGTATTGCTATTGTCTCCCTTCTGCTGGACCATCCCTCCACTGTGCTACCTGAAAGACCCTATCAGGTTTTTCCCCTCGTCCCTCAGTCAGCACCTGAGCAAGTTTGCAGACTTCTACATCCAGAGTGAGTATGGCACTGCCCTTAGTCCAAATTTTGTTGGGTCCCTTCTATTTCTTTCTGGCTTAATTGATAGTGAGCAAATCACTATCTTGCCCAAAGATGATAGAGAAATGACAGAGTTGGGGCAGATTTTTAGAGATCCAAGCAAACATCAGATTTGATTCTGCCTGGATCCAGGACCAGCATTATGATATCATTAATATGAAGGGCAGGGAATGGTCTAGTCCCCAAGTCCCAGCACAACAATGTAGGGTCTTGGTATGCCTGCCAGCACACTGCTTAGCATCTGCTGAATTCTGTACCCTCTTTTAAAAAAGGTTCTTAATTAAAGAAAAATGAAAGTTTGTACATCATGTACAGCTTTATTTCAATCTATATCTCTAGCTCATACAATATAATAAGCCATATAGCATAAGTCTGCTATTCTTAGAAGATCAAATGGAGGATGGCTGGCAGTTTAGTGGTTTACTTTCCATGTTGTGAGAATGTTTATAACATTCCGAATGTTCCAATTGAGTCAAAAGGTTGGGAAGTCCTGAACTAGTTCTTTGATTACCCGAAAGCTGCACATGTGGATGAAATTGCCCAGCCATTATGAAACTATTTAAATGTAAGATTGAGATGAAAGATTACAACGCTTAGCCATTTGATGAGCCATTTCAGGATGCAGGAGATTGATATTGGCAATCTTGCTGGTTTTTCTTGATCACTGATCTTTCCATCTCTTGCAGGTCAGAGCTGCTTTGGGCTGGCGCATGCAAAGCCACCACGCTTAGAATGGACTTGGTTGGGCCATGCAGAGCTGGGTTACCAAGGCTGCATCCTGCAGGTGTCCACCCTGCAAATGTACATTCTTCTGTGTTTCAACAGTGCTCAGGTCCTAACCAGTGTTCCCTCTAATTTCTCATTTTGCGTGTTTTTATGCAGCTTTTCCCAAACCAAGTAGAAATTTGTGCACCACAATATGAGTATAGAAATAAATTGCAAATACATAAGCTAATTATTATCTTAGGTTGAAACCACCTGGGTGACCTTGGGACAGTCTCTCAGCTGTAGGAAGAAGGCAATGGCAAACCAAATGCTGCCAAGAAAACTGCATGGACTAGTGCAAGCAACCACCAAGAGTTATACACACAAAGGTTGCAATTGTAAATTGATTCCGGATGTACTCCAATTTGAGGCAATTTCTGTATTACACAGATAAAAGTAGTTTCTCCTTTTTATAAGTGGAGGAAGTTCTGTCCCTAATGGTGAGAAGTAACTTGTATTCAGCCAGATGGTTTGCTTGATTCAGGCTTCTGTCTTATTTTATAGCTGCTCCCCAAATTAATTGAAAATGTTTAGATTCACAAAACCAATTTTAATGAGAGCTTGTCTATTCTGAGACAGTTAAGAATACTGAAATATTCTACAATCGTAACAATCTCGACATGATCTGCAGTTTGAGGTTTAAAAGTGTTAATCTGAATTGGATATTATTTTTTGAAATCTTGGTAAGGTTGAATTGGTTGTGTGTGTGCTGTGTTGGGAATCCTTTTCCCAGGATCTTTTCCTCTTCTTGTCTGCAGTTTACTGCACATTATAATCAGTCTTGGAAGTGGGAATTTCGTCGCACTTACAATCTCTCTCAGAATGGGTTTAAAGACTACATGTCACAGCATTCCCCTATCTCATTCTGCATACTCAACCATTTTTTCCTTCTATTGGTTTCAGGAAGTTTCTGTGGAGACCCTATTAGAAGTCACGGGTCTCTCCCCTGTCTTCCTAGGTCATGCACTGAAACCCTTGATAAAAGAGAATGGGATCCTCACCCAGAGACAGAGTAAGTGGGGAGGCATATTCTGTAAGAGAGTGAGGATTTTGTCCTTTGGAAGATTAACTCTAGTCAGTTGGGTGGAAATCTTGACTTTGGGCTGCTTCCATGGAGCCCTTGGTTTACCAGCTTCAGTTATGAAACAAGAGCTTTCCTGCTAGGTGTGACAGAGGCGGCTGAATTCTGAAAGGCCTGCATTTCTGCCCTTCTAAGGCTGAGCCTTCTTTGCCAGGTATTTTAAGACTGAATGAGGAGGTACTGGGTCATGTGTCTGATCAGCGCCTGTGCCTCTTACCCAAAACGGTGTACCTGAATGCGGAAGAAAAAATATGCCATGCTTTGGAGAAAAAAAAGAATTTCATCTGCTGCCTCCTCAACCAGATCCTGAAGGAGGAGAAAGAGATACATATTGACAGCCTGGTATTCAAGGTATGGATGACAAGGATTCAGCTCAGCTGGTAACCCAACGAAACACTATAATTGGCAACTGAGATTGGAGTTTGCATTGCTAAAGTGATGTGGCTCTTGGGAAGAGGCAGGAATCCTAGGCAAGAGGATGAGAGCTGCTGGCAGAAGAGTATGTGCCGTGGGCAGGTTGCTTCAGGTAGGGCCCTGAAGAGCCTGGGTGGGTGCTGTAGGAGGCCGGGCATGTGCCAAGGGTAGGTACTACGGAGTGCTGGTGGGAAGGCAAAAGAATGGTGAGATCAACTTGCAACCTCCTGCTAGCTTTCCCCTCAACTTTGCTTGTGGGAAGCCAGCAGGGACAGTTGGAAATGGTGGATCACATGACCGTAGGATGCTACAACTGTTGTAATTGTGACCTGGTTGCCAAGCACCTAATTCACAATCACATGGCACACATGCCAGAGGCGGCACTCAGAGCCCTCTCTGTGGGCACGTGCGCCATTGCCCCAGCCCCGCGTCCCCCCACAGCCCCCTCACCAGCAACCCCCCCCAAAGGAGAGTTGCAGCCACCACCAGGGCAACTCTTGTCCCTCCGCCCTCGCGCCCCATCATATGCAGAGGATGCTGCGGGGCGCAGGCAGAGGGCATGGCCATCATGGCGCTGCAGGGCCACCTGGGCAATCTGCTGCAGCGGGCCATGGAGGGGGTAGGTGGCCCTGCGGGTGGGCAGGGTGGGGGCGGAGCGAGGGTGGGTGGGGGTGGAGCAGGGGTGGGCAGGGACGGGGTGGGTGGACCGGGGGCAGACCGGGGGGCGGGGCAGAGCAGGTGGGGGCAGGGCAGTTTTTGGGCACCTGGTGTCTAAAAGGTTTGCCATCACTGTCCTAGAACCATCATAACTTTGAATGTCGCTAAACGAGTTGTCATAACCCAAGGATTACCTGTAATTCCATTCATTCTTTTTGCCTCTTCCAGGTAATTGAAGCCTGCCACAAACAGAGATGTGCCTCACCTTCAGACTTCCTGGGAAACGTCTGCAGCAGTGCTGATGTCCTGTCTTGTATATTGTATTTGTTAAATCAGGGTTTTGTCCAGCGCCAGGAAAACTTTCCACAACTTTTACAGTATGTATGTGAAGATATTCCAACCCCAGCACTGCCAAAGAATCAGCCTCAAGTAGTATTTCAGACTGTGCAAATCAAAAAAGTGCCCAGTACGCCTTGTATGGAGAAGAAACAAACATTTTCTACATTTAGATAAAATTGGCTCCTGGTATATGTGTGTGTAACAAGCTAGGAAGGTAAACCTAAAAGCTGTTTGTAAAAGCACTAGTATCTGGTTAGTATGGCAGTAGGGAGTTTCTTGGGGTTTTTTTTTTCCTTTCTCCTGGTTTTTCTACAAGTAGAACAGAATGCTCCAACATTAAAAGCTGGGAAGAACTGATCATGTGATGAACAGAGCAGTTTTCCGGTAATAGTTTTTTTTTCTTCCTGAAAAGAATTGTTCTTCTACTGCCTAACCACAGTTGGGGGACATGGCCTGAGCTATAATTCAACACTTTTTTTTCTGTATATCTTGAGCAAAGTGGCTCAATTCTAAAGCCAGACAGTTCAAACCATTCTCCACCCCCACCATGTGCAACTGCTATTTCCAGACTATCATGTTGCCACAGGATGTAATGAAGCCCCATTTTGTTATATGATCCTCATATAATATCCTTATATTCATCCTCCTGTTGATGCATGCCTTTTGCCTTAAGGCAATGGACTTTTTCTTATTTATTTGCAGTTGTCTACCTTACAACAAGGAGTGTGTTGTTTTTGTAACTCATGTTCATTTACCTAGAAAAAACACTCTTCAGTCCTTAGTAAAGAATAGGTTTTTAGCATTTCTGTTATCTCCTGGGTTTCTTATTTAGACCCTTGCATCCCTACCTAATAATAGTTGATAAAGATTGGATGAAAGGAAGGTTTAGATCAAAGTAAAAAAAAAAAATCAGGTACCTGTTCCATTTCCTTAACCTTGAAATTAAGAAAAAAATTTTATTTTTTATTTTTTTTTATTTTATTTGCGGCATACAACTTCAGATGATTTACCTAGTTGCATTTTGCACATTATGAGCAAGTAGTTGCTTATTTCACTATGAGAACTAATTGGTTGGGAGCTCTTTATCTTTTTCTCCCTACAGCAGTAGATTGCTTGAGATGTAAAAATGAGAGATGGAAGTTTCTGCTCAACAATATTTCTGATGCTGACATTTCCATGGTTTATGTTTTGAGCTACCTAGTTACCTAGTGCAGCTGCCTTCCACTTCAATTCTTTTCTATGTTATCTAAAATCTTGGAAGCGCATCAATTAACAAATTCCAAATAAAGACAAATTTGGCAATATACAAAATGTGGCTTTTTGAATTACAGCCAGAGTTGTGCATGATTTAGCATAAACTAGTGATTCTTGCTCACAAGCCCAACAGCTCACTTCCAACTTCAATAAATTAAAAACAACAAATAGGATCTGCTTTACTTTATATGTTCCAAGGAGCCTTTTGCACATATTCCTATTTTCCACGATCACAGAATGGAAAGAGAATTCTTTAAATGGTAGAACTGTAAATATTTAACATTTGTGAAAAGTTAACTTTCAGCTGCTCAGATATGGTTAATTCTTGTGCAGCAACAGACCTTTTTCATTTCATATCTTCCTACTCAGTTGTACTTTTCCTGACACACTTCTCCTTCCTTTGCAAAGAGTTTTTAGCAATATGCAGTTCCACCACAGAATAGGATCAGACTAAGACAAGGGTGTCAAACTCACGACGTCATGTGACGTCGCGCAACGTATCGGGCCAGTTTTGCCATTGCCGGCAATGGGGTGGGCGCGTCTTCAGTATGATGAAACCGGCCTGCGGGCCAGCAGTTTGACACCCCTGGACTAAGAGGAAGCCAGAAAGGGACTACAAGTGATTGAATTGGAGAGTATGATGATTTAGTGTAAAAGACTAAACCTCTGGTCTCGGTGACCAACCCAGATTGGATCCTGCAACAATATCCTGGGACACCTACATTTGCCTTCATTTGTAGTGCAAAATCCTCCAGAATTTGATTTTAAAAAATATTGTAAGCTTTCCTTCAAAACAGTACCTACCTCCCTTGCCACACAAATTGTATTCTGTGCAAGGGGTGAAATTTAAATAGCAGATATGTGTTTTATTATCTTCTAATTTTTTACATCAAAATTATAGTGATAGCAGGAATAGGCTGTTTTTCTCCATGGGGAACTGCATTCATTTGGCAATAGAACTGAAACCTGTGCAGGCAGGTACAATCAAAAGCAGATTGGAATATCCTGCTACATCCTTCTTTATTCCCTTTCTCTCTCTCTTTCTCTCTTCCCTGCCCAGAGAGACAGACTGCTATTCCCAACAGTTTGATAACAGTGCAATTATGAAAGGAGGCTAAGGACTGTATACATCCCCATAGCCACAAATTGTCCACTATTGATGCAATAATTTCATTGCACTTTTCACTATTGTGCAAAACTTAAGATTATTATTATTCATGAAAGTTATATGCTGCCTGACTCCCAATGAGGCTGGATGGTTTTATAGATCCACAACGGTATGTAGGTCTGAGTCCACTTCATAAAAAGGCTTTGCTTTAGCTCTTAAGAGTCCATTCAAAAATTGCTGTTGAATTGTAATTTTAAAGGTAGAGAATACTCATTAAAACATGGGAAGCAGCTACATTAATTGTATATAACAAGTGCAATTCTTATCCCGATCTTGCCAATATCTTGGCATATAGTTCAAGACCAAATGCTCTTAAAAAATTATGTCATTCTGATTCATAAACAAGCAGACAAGGAAATATGATGAGGTAAATAAGCTTCTGTCAGAAGCTGCTAGAATAGCAGGCCATATTTTTACTGTATTCCCAGACAATGAATAGGGATGCCAACATAGGCACAGTAGATGGATATAGAGTTGCTTAACTGTACGCAAAAGGCCTAAAGCTGCCAGTTGAATTGTGTTGTTTTCCTTAGGTTGACCCCCTCCCTCCCATTTCATGTCTGTTTCTTAAATTCTTCATACTTTTTAGACTGTATTTCAGGGGGGGAAAGCCTCAAGTATTCAAGCAAATTCAAAACTAAAGACCTCTTAATTTGTGAAGTCATTTGGCTGATGCCTTGCACCCCTAAATCACAAAGAAGAACAAGATGCAATTCCAAACGGAATAAAATCAAGTTGATGCTATCAATCACAATGGTACCAGCATTAATTTATTAAAATTAATCCAGAAAGCAACCTTACATTAACAAAAATAGAATCTTGTAAAAAATGGGATTTACCCACCATCCCTGCTCTCCTAACCACGAGCAGCTGCATTCGCCAGGCAGGCGCAATACCACAGTTTAGGTCTCTTAAGTTCGGTAGGACACACTTTCAAGGCAGGGGACGTTGGTTTGGCAGTACTAGTGACACAAGCTCCAGGAAGGTAGCGGTCCTGGCCTTTGGAGCCTGCATGATTTAGGGATAAGAGAATGAATGGGGACATTTGTGAATCCGCCTAGGGAAGGAAAGGAGGCACTAGTAGCTGCCTTCTGACACTCGCTGTATTTTCGCAAATTCGTTTCTTCAATCCCTCCTGATCAATTTAAGCAATTTTAAAGGTCTATGGCTATCCCCTCCCCCCCCCCCCCNCCCCCCCCCCCCCCCCCCCCGGCACATCATTGCACCTGAACCTGCCAGTGGATCTCATACTTGCCAGCTTCATCAGTCTGTCAGTGCCACAGATCTATTACAACACAGCAAAGGTGGAACTGGATACAACTTGTGGATGTAGTAACTACCCTGAGACCTGTCCAGGCAAAGTGCTGATCTGGGGAAAGGAGGAAGGGAGCACTCTTGCTGGCAATAAATGGAGTGTATTGATTCATAAGCTGGCTCCATCACACGAGAGCACCTTTTTCTTCATCTGAACAGAGGTGGGAGGGGCCCAGCTTGCCGCACCACTTCCATGAGCTTTAGATATTAGTACTTGACCTTACCTATACAGCAGGGCATAGCAGTGTGGTACAGGCAAAGAAAACAAATATGCAATATGTACGCATAGCTAAAATACTTCTGGGGAGAAAATGGCCTAATCCCATCCCTCAAGTAACATTTTCTTACTCTGAAGGAGAGCTTAAGCCTACCTGCCCCATTCCATCTTCCCCTCCCCAATACTGCTTAGCAAAGATTTTTTCCCCCTCTATTTTATTGAAAGAGTGTTCATTCAGAATCTATTCTATGATTCTTCCCTTTGCTGGAAAAGAGAACTCCTGCCTGCTGGTTCATGGCACAGCCTGGACCAGTTTCTCCTTGCTGAAGTCCAGTTATGTGCCATCTCCTTCTGTTGTGCTCACAGCTCATGAAATGAAGGAAACGGTTCCTCTAGCTGCTTCCTTAAGAAAAGTTTGAGCAAGGTAAGAATAACACAAAATGGCTCGTATACCACCTCCTCTCAATCAGCCTCTGGAGCAGATCCAGAAATCATGCTGGTCTCAGTTGTCATCCCCTTATTCTTGTGTTAGATACTCTGCTCTACACAACTGTGTGAGAAGTCAAACGATGCCAGCTCCACTCCAAATAAGAGGAGAGACAGGGGAAAGTGGCTTCATGTTAAAAAGAAACTACAAGATGCCAAGACGCAGGAGCCCTCGGTGAATTCTAAGAAAGAGGACTGCCAAGTGGCACTTGTGAGCAGAGGTCAACTGGTCCAGAATGTTCTGGGCAAGCCTGGCTAAGCAATTCTAGGAAAAGGGTGTTAACACACATTTTTCCCCATTAGAGATTTACAAGGTAGCAGCAAGTTAAAAGAGGACCTGCCTTCCCATTTATTGCCCAAGCCAGCTAGACAAGGCATGGAAAGGAACTCTGTCCCATCTTCCTCAAGCAACTTGGGAAGCTGTTCAACCCTGCTCAGCCTCTTTCATTCCCGATGTCACATGAACAGAGAAGACAGGCCTGATATTCTAGTCTCAAGAGTCTGTGTTGAAAAGCCATTTCTCTCTTATTTTTGTGTGTGTGTGCATCTGCTTCCTTCCCTTTCCTACAACCCAAGTTCATGTTAAACTAAAAAACTCATGGGTGAGACATAAAGCAAATTGGGATGCTCCCTGCACAGAACAAATGGAGCAAGTAGAGCCCTTGCCAGAGTCGGCTCTGTATGGGCAGTCAGTCTTCAGAAGCAAAGGAAGTCGATGCTCCTCCTCTGGTCTATCTGGCCGAGCCCGGATTCTTCTATGCTGCTTGTTTCATATCACACATTCTTTGAGTAGCCAAAGATACCAATCGGAAAATGTTTGACGTGGGTTGGCCACTGTGCAGCCAGCTGGAAAAACTTCACATCATTCCACTCCACACCATCAATACAAACTGTAAGAAAGATGACAGAACATTATCATTCTAGGAACGGTAAAGGCAGGATGAATAACTAGGTCAAGCTCGGGGGCATGTGTGAAGGGAGAAAAGAGCCATATTATATAAACAAACTGCATGAGCATGCTGGCGAAGAAATTTAACCCTAGCTTTTTTTGTGAAGTATGTTCCTCAAACTGATATCCTTCAGATATATGGAGACTGGAACCCATTTGGAGGTCACCAGATTGGGGAAAGCAAGTGTAGACTTGGCAGATCCATATGAAGACCTATACTCTGTCCTTATCAAGCAGGGAGAACTCTGCCATGATAGGTCCCAACCTGGAAACCTTTGAGCTGACCCACTTACCACGCAACATGGTGTTTTGATGCTTGGCTGTGCAGATCAGGCGTGTAATCCCTTCGATCACTTGGCTTTTGGGTTCCAAATCCTTCTCCTTAGGTTTCTTACTCAGGAACATCACTGCCAAGAAAAGATCATGGCTCAACAGAGCTAAATCCAAACTACAGTTGTGGACAAAGTAGCTAATTCCAGATTCCACGTCAAACCACAAGGAGTTTTTATTAATTATGTTAACATATACCCACAGGGCACTCAGGATGACTAAAGGCAAACAAAGTGAGACAACCTGAATAAAAACACTCCTTAGATGATTGGTTACCTTTTTTGTTTTTCTCCTTGGTGACCACAGTCATGGCCATGGTGTTAGGTGGGGTGAGCTCTCCTGGACTAGGGATGCGGCTGACCTGCAGGGAGCGGAAGTTGCTTTTCAGGGTGTTCTTGATGCCTATTTCCCGCTTTTCAGCCTCTTTTCTCTTCTCTGGCCCCTGAGCTGTCCAGTAGTCGACCTGCAGTCCCATCACCTCCACACCTGGGCTCAAATTCCTGAAAGAAGAGAAAAAGAAAAACCGTCTGAATTAAGTTATGCCCTCAGCAGTAGATGGCATTGTACCACTCCAGCCTATAAGAGAAGAAAAGATCAACATGCTTTCATTTAGCTGAATTCTGATGTGCTGTTAATGTTTGCTTTTGCTTTTTACTGGCCAGCGTTTTTCCTCTGAGTAAAAAATCTGCTATTCATGTACCTTTATAAATAGAACGACTTGCCCTCTTATTTATCAAGTTGTTGTTTTATAGCTCAAGGTCACTGTAACCCAGGGGTGTCAAACTCAATTTCACTGAGGGCCGCATCAGCATTGCGGTTGCCCTCGGGGGGGGCGGGGGTGTGTGGCCAGAGTGGGTGCAGCCTACTGGGTGGGCGTGGATGGAGTGGGTGTGGCCTACTGGGTGGGCGTGGCCACTTCTACATCATTTGCGTCAAGGGTGCCTGTGGGGGCCTGGGCAGGAGTGGGACAGATCTGAGGTGCCTGTGGGGGCCTGGGCAGGAGTGGGACAGATCTGAGGGGGTGAGGGGGGTGGGACGGGGCAAGTGCCAAGGCATGGTCCACC
>NW_015386420.1:258137-276681 GCF_001527695.2 Protobothrops mucrosquamatus
CTGGGTGGGCGTGGATGGAGTGGGTGTGGCCTACTGGGTGGGCGTGGCCACTTCTACATCATTTGCGTCAAGGGTGCCTGTGGGGGCCTGGGCAGGAGTGGGACAGATCTGAGGTGCCTGTGGGGGCCTGGGCAGGAGTGGGACAGATCTGAGGGGGTGAGGGGGGTGGGACGGGGCAAGTGCCAAGGCATGGTCCACCGGGGCAAGTGCCAAGATGGCCACCACAAAATTGTACATTGGCTCCCGGCTGGCCTGGGCCAGGGCCAAGGCAGCGGGGGCCGTTCCCTCACTGTTTCCAGGAAGGCTTCGCGGGCCACATGAAACTACTTTGCGAGCCGCATCCAGCTCCCAGGCCTTGTGTTTGACATGTCTGCTGTAACCAGTCTTTGATATTATCTCATTCCTTTAATGGTCTCCAGCCATTCAATAGTTGAATTTTCTTGATATTCTTTTCTCGTGGAACCACACATTCCTGTGCCAATACTGTTATGATCCCCAAACAAAGAATTCTGGAAATACCTCCAGCATTTCTACAGTAAGAATAAACTAACTGGATAAATACAGCTAGTCCTTGAGTTAATGAATGTAATGGAGCCTGCCAATTATATTTGTAACCCGAGGATTCATAGGAGTGAATTGCGTAACTTGACCGCGATCACTCCCTACTTTCGCCCACGCATTCGCTAATCGGATGCGCGGGTCGTTAAGTACACATGAGGTATCTCAGGGTGGGGAAGGCCATGGGGGCGTAGTGATGGAACAGGCCACCTGCTTCAGACTACCTGAGGCCTTCCCTGATTCAAGCACTTTGCTGATGAAAACCGAGGCCCAGAAAGGCATGCACGTCCCTCTGAGCCTCCTTTGTCATTGGCAAAGGCCTCCTCAAGCACTTTGCTGACATAAACAGAGGCCCAGAGAGGCACACGCATCCCGCTGGGCCTCCTTTGTCATCAGCAAAAGACTCCTCAAGCACTTTGCCAGTGAAAATGGAGTCCCAGAGGGGAGTGTGCATCCCTCCGGACCTCCATTCTCATCAACAAAGGCCCTTGCTGACAAAAACAGAGCCCCGAGAGGTGCATACGTCTCTCTGGGCCTCCTTTCTCATCAGCAAAGGTCTTCTCAAGCACTTTGTCAATGAAAATGGAGCTCCAGAAGGGAGCATGCATTCCTCCAGGCCTTTGTTCTCATCAGCAGAGGCCTTTGCTGACAAGAATGGAGGCCCGGAGGGAACCAAGTTCCCCTCCCAGCTTCTGTTCTCGGTGGCAAAGGGCTTTTGTAAATACGGCAAAAGGCTTTGCAAATGGAAGGAAGGTTTGGTGTTTCAGGCCTTCCCTCCATTTGCAAAGCCTTTTGCTGCAGATCTCATCCAGGCCTCCATTTGCAGAGAACAGAGGCCTAAAGTACTAAGAGATCAGGCGAGATCCGTAGCGCAAAATCTCGCTCTACTGATCTTGTGTGATCTTGTGTACTTTAGGCCTCCATTCTCTGCAAACGCACCGAAGGCCTGAAGCACCGAACAGGCCAAGAAATGGAAGGCTCCCTGGATCTTCGGAAGGTGGGTAGCCACAGGCCTAGTGCCTGTAGAGACCTGGGAGAGGGGAATAGGCAGGGCGAATGTTGCAGAGCCCCTGTGGTCATTCATAAGTGTGAACAACTGCCGTGGTGCTGCAACATTCGAAATTTTGGGGCTGTGTCATAAGTACTTGGGGGGGGGTTAGGTCATAACTTTGAACAGTTGCTAAGTGAACTGTCGTAACTCAGGGATTACCTTTACATATTTTTGCTCATCTGTTTCTGTCATGACTCCTTGAAATCATTCAACCTTCTCGGGAGAACTGAATTAACCCAGGAGTGCAAAACATGGGCTGATATACTTTTGCAATCTCTTGAGCTTCCTTAAGAGTGGTGGAATTGAGGCTGCTCTTCTCCTCTGTCTTTATTTTTTTTCATTTTTGCTGGGGGGAGGGGTGCTCCCCCCAAAAATTAAGGAGTGAAATGGTGCTTTAAGCATTGTAAAGGCTAACATCTCTTTATGCCCTCACCAAAATCGGATTCTGGTCCAAAATCAGATTCTGATTCCGGTTTTGGAGTGTCAACCCTGTAAAGCTGCACAAGCCCTGGTGCCGCCTGCTAGCCAAAGAAATTACGCTAACCTAAAAATGCTAAACTAAAGGGCTCTACCCAGTGAATAGTGTCACAAAATGCCCATAAGTAAATGTAAAGGTGCTTACCCAGTTCCTGAGAGCCCACTGCTGACAGAGGGAGAGGGCGGAGGGGTTCCTACAGCTTCCTTGGTATAAGGGATCCCTCCGCCAGATGGAGATGATGAGCTCAGCAGTGAGGTGGAGCAGATGGTGGCATCATCAGAATCAACTAGGAAAAATTGTGGGAAAGCACCTGATTATATCTCTCGTTGCCCAGAGCACTTGGGGGAAAACCTGGCTGTCTGGAATGAGGAGCAAAGGAGATTTCTATGTGCTATCAGAGCTAGGTTGTTTCCATATGCATTGCCCTACCAAACTTACCAAGGTAGCCGCTATAGAAGGAACAAGGAAAGGATAGAGGCACCAGCTGGATTTGCATACAAGCTACGTCACAATGTGATTTCAGCTTAGTCCGTTGTGTCAACCCAGCCACTGTGGTTTGAAAACAGTTTTATAACAGTATGTGGTATGTTCCTGGACAATTCAGCAAAAAAAAACCCATGGCATGCTGTTGACATCTGTTTGCTTTTCCCTACATCTGGAACCAAAACAGCATTGCGTCTTGAGACTCTTGATGCTCTCCTGCCTAACTAGATTGAAGGGAAAATCCAAGATGAGCCTCTTCTATGGTTTTAGGACATGGGATTTCAATGAATCTCTTCCTGGTTGAAAACAACAACAACGAAGTTCTTCCACTTTCTATGCTTCGTTTTTCAGATTTTTTTCTGTTTGGTCTATCTAGATATGAACTACTGAATATGCTATTATTATTAGAAATGATTAATGTACATGATTTATTTCATGCTTAGTTAAACTTGGTATTTTCCAAATGAACTGTAATTGAATTCATGTAATTGGATACATTTGATACAGTGATATTTATATTTGAACAAGTGTTTTCAGCACAATCTCTTGGTAAAAAATGTGGAGCACAAATAAATTGGCTGCGCCTCTGCCCTAGAGCCACAATAACTACCGTTATTATTTGATTCCTATTCCTTTATCAGAAAGAAAGGAGGGAGAATGCAGGGAGAGATATTTAATTTTACTCAGTAATAATACACGCTTTTGCGCCCTTTTGAATTTTCTCAAAAGACAAATGCCAAAACAGCACTTTTTCTCTAATAGTATAACACCTCTTCTCTTGAGCTACATTTTACACAGGTCACAGAACAAACTCTTTTAAAACAACAAGAAGCACTGTCATCTCTCTGTAATGACAATGTGGAATACCACTGTACTTTGAGGAGCTGAGTGACATATTTTGATTTCTCCTTCAGATATAAGAAAAGTTGTAAAGTTTTCAGCTCGTTCTGAGCTAACCTATTTGTTTTGCGTTCTTGCTGAATAAAGGAGGGGAGAGGAGGGGTCTTCACATAGCTCCAAAGCTTTTCTTATCTGTGAAAGTTTCAGACTTTCAGTGCCGCCTCCAGAGTCACGTGCCATCCGTTCAAAGTTAGATCTTGCGGTGTCATGACCTTAGAAGCAGAGCCATGAAGTTATGGTGCCAGATTTTAATGAAAACTTAATACTGGCCTTTAAGCTGGAAGCTTCTGCACAGAGCCCAGCACTGGGTACTGGGGAAATTGAGCAGACCTTGGGAGGCATCTGCTGTCATTAAGGAACTCCTGATAGCTTGTAAGACATTTGGGTACCATCTTGTTGGTATATAGCAGGGGTAGGCAACCTTGGCTCTTTTATGACTCTTGGACTTCAACTCCCAGAATTCCTGAGCCAGCATGGCTGGCTCAGGAATTCTGGGAGTTGAAGTCCACGAGTCATAAAAGAGCCAAGGTTGCCTACCCCTGCTATATAGTATATAGCTTTTTATGTTATGCTTTTAAATTTGTTTGCTTAAGTTAATAATAAGGCTTAACTTTATTCATTGATATGCTTCTTGTCTCTAGACCCAAAAGAGCCAATTGTCTGGTCAACCCTGGCACTTGGCAAAACACCCTCTTCATCCCAAAGGAGCTCAGAGAGGTATACAAAAATAATTTAAACGATTTTCAGTAAAAACAATCCGATAAAACAATTAACAGTAAAACCAAAAATAAGGTAGAGGAACACCAGCCTATTCTCTACATTTCTCTCCCCCAATCTCCTTGTCTCTCTGCAATGTTATATGATGGGTTTAGAAATGAAGGAGAGATGTAATCGCATTCGCCTGAACATGACTGTAGCGTTCAGCAGATCCAAAAACCAAATGAAACAACAGATGTAGCCATAACAACTCCCCTCCAGACTTCCCAGCTAAAGGGATGGTGGTTGAGGAGGGAGAATGACAGAATGTGAGGACAGAGGGGGAAGGGTCCTAACTCTCCTCAGTTTGAAACCCTAACAGCATCAGAAAAAGATGGAAAAGGACGAGTGGGTTTAAAGAGGAGCTCCCCAAATTTCAATGCAATCAAATGAGAGAACTGCCATGATTCTATCGAGGTATGACCAGGTATTGATTCATTTTGCCTCTCCTGTTTTTGTTGTTCTCAAAAGCCTGGGCCTCAGTGATGTGCAAAACCAGGAGAGGTTATAATTGAGGCAGGTTGCCATAGCGTGATTTCGGTTCTCCGCCCCATAATTACCCCAAATTTGCCCTGGTCTGCAGGATACGAGGCAGGAGTGAAAACAGCATGACTGCTGCCTCAAGGACCCGACTCTTATCACCACCCGTGCCCATCTCTCACCTGAAGTGCTGAAGGACTGCTCCACAAGTCCCACTTTCACCACCTGTGTGGGAGGAAAAAAAAGTTGCTCAAAATCAAGAAATTGTAACAGGCAATATTCTACCACCCTGACAGATAGATCTGGTGCATGGGGGGGGGGGCAGGGAGATCCGCAGTGTGGAGTTCAAAAAGTCACAGAAGCTGCCTGATTTTTACGTGCATCATGGGTGGAGATTTCATTGCACCATCAGGACTGCCATCTTGACTTTTTGGGCACACCCTGCAAACATCCCGGATGGGCCCACCCAAAAAACCAACTTGCAACAGACCCCTTTATGCAAGGCATACACATTCAATTTCTTCTGCAGGCATCTCAAGAAGCAAAGAAAATGGCTGGGTAATTCTGGAAGTTGAAGTCCACACATTTTAAAGTTCACAAGGGTTAGAAAACTCTGCTCTAGCAATTACTGGTTGATGCACTCCAGCGCACTTACCCCAACAAACGGCACAAATTTCTGACAGGAATCCTCATCTGGGCTGTAAAAATGGAACAGAGGTAATTACAAATGGCAAGTCCCTGCAGAGTCCTCCACCTGCAAAGGCCACCTGTGAAGTGGAGCTCGCCCAAAGCTTTGCCTCCCATCATCCTTTGCTGGTCACGTTACCAACCGTTGTCGGATAGCTCTGCCCCCTCCCCTTGCAGTGCCGTTGGACACGAGCAGAAAGGGCAGCTTTGGGAGAAATGGACTGATTCCAGGATTTGGCCAGGCAACCCCAGCAAAAGCCTGATGTAATAAACAAGCAGCTATCGCAGAGGCAAGCAACGGTGTCTCTTTCTCGGGAAGGTGGAAGGAAGCGGGATGGTTCCCTCACTTTCACACAGCATAGCAAACTTCCCCCCGCGCAACCCCAATGCTGAGCACAGGATCACAGTGCGCAGGAAAGATGGGAAGGCAAAGGGACAAATGCAGAAGAGACTCAGGAGGAAGGAAGACAGGCCAGCTTCCTTCTCTGTGACTTCCACAGGCGGGAGGTCTCACATGCAACCAGGGACAGCCAGCAGCCTGGCCTCAGGCAAGACAGGCAGGGGAAGCACTCATTCTGTTCCTAGACAAAGAGATGAGACGGACGGACACAGAAGAGAAAGGCAACACTGCAGCAAGCCACAGTCCAATACCTGATATAAAAATCAAAATAGAGGCTTCTTTTCCTTGAATGCCAAAAACCAAGAAGAGGGACAGGCATAAGCACTACTTGAATACAAGCAGTTAAGACTCTGGCGCTGGTAGACAACACACAGTGCCCATCTCACTTGGCAAGGCTGAGCCATCAATGCTATATTGTACTCAACCGGGGAAGGGAGGGGAGGGGAGAGAAGAAAGATCCACTGCAACTCCTGGTGACCCTTGAATTAGTGATTAGAGAGCATGACATTTCTTCCCAAGGCCACTTTCCAAGGTGTTCCTGGTTAGCTTTCAGCAGAAGACAGCTCAAATTCCATGAAGAGGAACAGCGACATTTCAAATGTTTTGAACAATTTTCCACCTAACATACCATACTTACTGTACTTTGCAGTATTTATGGCACAGCTGCTCACAATCTGTCTCAAAGAAAGAGAGAGCTGTCCTACAAAACAGTGGTACCAGCAATGACTCCACATTTGGTGGGGGCTTGGACATGACAGCCTGGGTAGACCACCTGCCCAGCCACCCTGCCCATTTGCCTGCCTTTTCCCAGACAGCAAACCAGAGGCCCAGAAGCCATTTCTCTTTGGATAAGTTGTTCTAAGCCACAATCATAAGGCAAAGAGAATGAAAAAGCTGACAGAATTCAAATGAAACAGAGAGACAGAGAAATAGAGAATGAGAAAAAGAGAAAAAGAAAGAGCAAGGAGGGGCAGTTTGCTGAGGAACAAGAGTGAGGGTACCAAACTAGCAGCAGTCTTCACTGCCAACCCCTTTAAAAACATATTGTTCCATCGAATAAACCTATTACTACCAGTGAATTAAACAGAATGGCTTTTTAAAAATATGCATTTACTGCTCAAAGGAGGCCTTTTTTGTCATCTCCTGCCTGGCAGAGACCAAAGCCAAAGATGGACATGTCAAACTTCCGCTACAGACCTTCTCTAATCATTTTGCCTAACTGTAGTGTTGCTGCTCTCACAGATCTAGCCATCTTCATTTGGTATGAATGCTCATGTCCTCTCCATTCAGATACCAAGCATGAAAAAACTGCAAATCATTGCCACTGCTATTAAATTATTTTTAATTATTTTTCCCCACAACAACAGGGTATCTGAAATGACCTGGAACTCCATGCACTGCAAACAATTCACCAGAGAGATGCTAGAGCCTTCTCTGCTCAACTGGGATGTTGGCTGGGTTCTGTCTCCACACATTAACTGAACATGCTTTCAATGCCACACCCTATGTTTCCCTATGGCTCTGCGTTATGAGGTGAATTTGTTAACAGAATACATGCACTCTCTGAGGAATGGTTGTCAAAGAACTACCAGAAGAAATACAAATGTATGAATGGTATACTAACGCCAAAGACAGGTTCTCTCCACCTACTATGTGTTTTGGAGTATTGGCAAAACTCTATTCTGTTTTTTTTAGAAAGTTTAGGGGGGGGAAGAGGTAGGAGCAATTTATTCAAAGCTCTTTAAGCTCCTTTTAGTATTAGAAAATGCCAACATTTCATCATTTTAACTTTTGACTTGAATACCAGTGTACTTTAATAATGGAGAATTGTTTAAAAATACATATGTAGGCCTTGCCCTCCTACCCACAGTTTGATTTCTTTGCCTTCAGTTATCTGAGTACTGAGTTACACAGCACCATCTTTCCCAACCCCATCTTTGACAGTTAAAGCCACAGGGGACATACAGTAACAACATCAGGGAGAATTTTAATAACCTTTAAAAAAAAATAAAAATAAAATAGGTGCATTCAAGTCTACTAGAAACTTAAAGCACCTCTTTTGCTTTCCATAATAAAAAAATATATTGTGTAAACTGAAAGCTCATTGCTAAGTTTCAATGATACATTTTTGGGATCTCCCAAGAGTCCCCCCAAAAGAGGTTCGGAGGCCACTTTTAGCCCGCAGGCTTCCTTCTTCAAAGTAACTGCAGATTCTGCAATGCACAGAACTTGCTCAATTCCAAGCTCATTTTTAATACCGGCATTTCTAGATCTATTTAGACAACAACAAGCAATGCAGTCATTTTGGGGAATACATGTGTGTGTTATGTTGCAGCCGGAGGGTGGCAAGCTAGCTGAAGACGCATCACCTACATGCAGTCCAGGTTCTGGGCAGAAGCCACCACTTCAAATGCCTACAAAGCAATACCAGAAGACCTGTACATGGCAATGGGGGCAGGAAGCCACATCCTCACAACTGTCACGTGTCCAGATAACTTAAGTCAGTTCTTTATGACCCTGCCCCACCCTTCTCCCCATCCTCTCACAGAGCAACTGGAAAGGTTTCATTTCCTGGCAGAAGCTGTCCCATCAGCGGGGCTTTAGCACAGCATTGCTCGTCAGAGCAAATCAGCAGAGGTTAATTTAGAGCTGGTATCCTCAGCATCTGCAGACTGGTGGGTTATTTGAGGGGAAACTGTTGTAGAGAATCTATCAGATAGAAAACATCACTTCACCAGGAAGCAAACTGATGAGGTTTCCCCCCCTGCTGCCCTTTCTAGCCTCCACCGTCTGCCTTTTTGCTGGGCAAATCTAAAATAAAGGCCTGTATGGCTAGTCTGTGAAAACATATGTGGGATCTACGTGGAAGCTGAATGCATCCCTGGTAATAAAGATGATTTTGAAGGCTGGTGCTTTGCTCTGAGACATGCAACTTCCTTTTGAATAGTGTTTAAAACAGCTGTGAAATAAACCTTATAGAAATGAAAAGATCACTATGCCTCCAATTCAATAAGAAGTCTGCTTGGGGAGGGCAGAGCTTCCCTCAGTCCAGGAATGTTCCAGCAAAAAGCAGAGTCCTTTCCCGACCTCCCCAGAAACTCCCCTATTGAGTGCAGCAAGCCAGCTGTACATACTGTGTGCCAGTCCCCCTTGGCTGCAGGGAAAAGCCTGATGTACCCCATAGACCTGAACCGTGGGGAGAGGAAGGACAGAAACAGCACTTGCAATTCCCCAAATGACTATTCAGGCCAGCCTTTATTCTGGAGCAAAAGCAGAAAAAAACCTGCTTATCTATTCTGCTTTCTCCCTGCTGCCCTGTCCTTTAAGAGCAGTATGAGGATCACAGTGCAAAACCTGGTCACGTTCCCTGGAAACACATGGAAAAGAGATCATGTAAAGTAGAAGCGACAACTGCCTGGTGCTTCCAGAAGGATGATTTGGTATTTTGGGGGGTGGGGGTGGGGAGATATCAGCTCATAATGGGTAGGTAAATGATGTCAAGTAGATAAGAGCTGTGCTATACATAGGCAAATACAGTTTTTTTTTCTGGTTTGGAAGCATCACAGAGATTATTCTGTTTTTAACTTATAAGACCTATGTCAGAGTATTCACTACAGTATGTTTTGTATGTGTCCTATCTCAAAATGCAGAAAACAAACAGTTTCCCTCCTCTTATCAGGCCTCACTGCCCAGCCCAGCATAGCACCCTCCCACACGCCAAGAAATATGGGGATGCAGCCATGCACCAAAAGAGATGGGCTCCATGTTACGTGGGTTCAAATAAGTAATTCTGTTACTTAGCGAAGCCTTAAAGAGAGTGAATGGAAGGAGAGATGAAAGGAAGACTGCAAGCTCTCCTACCTCTTCTGTTTGTAGGTCAACATGGCCTCTGAAATGGGTAGCTGGTGAGATACATTGGCACCTGTAATGAACTGAGCAACCCGGCCAGGGATGTCCACAGTATCTGGAAAGAGATGGAGAGAGGGGATTGGAGGGGGCACGTAGAGCACCAGTGAAGCCAAACAGCTTCTTAGAACAGATATCCCATTACTGCTCTGTATTGCTCCAGCCAATTAATTCTAGCTCTTACCTGAACTAGGGGCTTCAACTCTGCTAAAGACCTCTCTCCAGGCCGCATCCAGAAACAGAGTGCTGTATCTATTATCAACTGAACCAAGGTACTTGGCCAAGGGGTGAGAGCCTGGGAAGGATACAGAGCATTTAAACAAAGGGAAGAAAAAGGTGCAGGATATAAACAAGATAATTTCCTTATCCTCTCCTCACAAAGTTGAGCCAAAGGTCTAAGCAAACATACATGAATAGCAAATTGCCTCACCTCCACATTTCTCTAGCCCATGTTTTCTTTTCCTGGTTGGCATAGCTGCTTTTGCATGCTAACAAAAGAGGAAGGAAGGCTCCCCTGGTTTAGAATATGCCACAGCTTTTCAGAACTGGCGCCAGTGGGCAAGACTCTTACCCAAGGGCACCACAAGAAAACGGAGGTAGTTCAGCCAATCGGGAGTCTTGCTGGCTAGTTGCTCCACAAAAAAGCGCAGGACGATGCTCAGATAGCTCTGATCCCCTGCCACAGCTACTTTCACTGGAGGAGGCATGTGGGAATTACAGTTACAGCTGTGGAGGAAGAGAAATTCTGAGAAGTTCGAAGGCTGCAGATCCAGTAGAGCAACACCAAAGCCCCATTACTTACTGCCAACACTCCCTCTGCTTTACCCTCCGTTAGACGGTCCTAGCCTTCCTAACTAGCCAACAGTCTTTCAGTTGGAGATAATGGGAAGCTGCGCATCATTGCCCAGGAAAGCAATGGGCTGTGGAAAGCTGGACCAAATAAAAAAAGGAATTCCCATCTCTGAAGCTACAACCAGGGTGGCTTCATGGTCTACATAACCAAGTACCAAAGTTCTCAGGCACATGGTTAACTTGGGAAACCAGTCAGAATCTGTTCACCATGGCCTTGGCTGACTATACTCACTATCTCTGAATGCGAGAAACAATTGTGTTGAAGGCAGCCTGGACATCTGCCATGGAGCAGGTGGAGACCATGGGTTGCTTGTGTTCTTGGAGCTGATCACACAGGTACTGCCAATATAAAGCAAGAAACATAAAGAAAAGCAGCTAAAACAGATGTGTGACATCTCTGGTCTCAAAGTTCTCCTGTTCTTGGCTCTGTAGTCTGAGATCTATTCCTGAGCTAACAGGTTACAAGAAGGACTTATTTGGGATTAATATTGAAATCTGGTATGATGCTTTTCACAGCAAAATTATGCCAAGACAGGTCATATTGAATTTATGTGAATGTTCAACATGTTTGGATTATTACATTGCCTTGCACTCATTTGATACCATATAATTCATTAATTTGCAGAGTTATTTATACATCTGATCTGGTATACTCCTCTGTAAATTTAATTGTTTTAATGTACATTTAATTGTTTTAAATGTTTCCCCCCCACCTTTTTTTTTTTTGGCCAATCCACTCTGTAAAATCATGAATTGCTTTTCACAAGTTTCCCTTCACTTTCAGAGCAGGGGGTTTAGTTAAACGCAACCCTTGTGCAATCAGCTGCCTTCAGGGCTTCCTCACCTGGCCTTGCCACTCCGAGATGTTCACCAGGATGATGCTCTCAGGCAGCTGCTCGTCTGAGACCAGGATCTGGTTGAGCTGATCATACACAGATTTCCGGGGCACCTGCAGCAGCAAAGGAAAGCCATGATCAGGATAGTTCCAATCCCTGCATCAGGAAAGACCATAAAGGTAGGAGAGACTTTGGCTGTCTTGGGAAAGTTGCAAATGTCTCTATTACTTTGGTTTTGTTTCTCCACTCCCCATTTAAGGCATTTCTCTTCCTCCTCCCCCCCCCCGCCCCGTGCCAGGAGAGAGCCTTTCTCACCCCACTAACCTGGCTGTTCTGCCGGGAATCTGGGGAGCCCTCACTGTCCAGGCTACCGGTTCGATCACTGTGGCTCCTGGAGTTTTGTCTATCCTTGACAGACATACTGCGAGGTCGCCAAAGCTGCTTGTTCTCAGCTTTGCTGAAAGACAAACAGCAGGTTTATCAGCACAGGTTGGGGGAGGATAGTCAGGCCTCAGATGCCCAGAGAAAGTCTCTGCTGAGCTTCTGAGCAAAAGCCATCAGTGGCCAGAGCTTCTAAGTCATCAACAGCTATTGAGACCCAAACACAGAGACTGAAGAGGGGCAGGGAGGCTAAGAAGTTCACCCTAGCAACGGGGATTAACTGGACGCCGTAAAACAATATTGTTTGTCAAAGTCTACAAAAATCAACCAAGTGTACCATCACCTGTGATTTGATTATTTATATGCTATGCCGGTTTAGGGTTGAAAGGGTATCTGGGAAAACATCTTAGGTTTTTGAAGACTTCAAACACCTGAAGAAATCTTAGGCCAAGAATCCATGCCTGAGCCACAGCAGACTTAGGATTTCTACCTGAAATATTGGCCCCAAGATGGAAGAACCTCTGCATGGCCAACATAGCCGCTACCTATGCAAGATCAGCTGCCCATTACAGGTGGGGCCTTTCTTACCTGGGGGAAACAGTGGCTGGGAACTCCGGCTTGCTTACATTGCTCAGTTGGGCAAGCCTGTCCATGCTGCTCTCCTTCAATACCGTCTCAGCTGCGCCTCCTGGACAGGAATCGTTTGCCTCCAGCTCCTGAGATCATGTGGTTATTATATTTCCAATATGCCCAATAACCAAAGAAATGACGATGCACAGAAAGCATTGGAAAGTCTGTTTGTGGATGTGTTTTGCTTTGGAGCCCCAGAAGAATGTCAAATGGAATGGCTTTATTGGCATGCCTCTTACCCACCCTGCAAGCTTTTTCTTCAACCCCTTCCTACACCTCAGTTCACTAATGCACATTTCTACCCCCACTGCTACATCATTACGGCCATCTCTGTAGTTCATCCCAGTCAAACAGACAGAAGCAGAAAGAATGCTAACAGGAAGGTTGAATTATGAGTTGTTCCATAGTTTTAAAAAAAGAGCCAAATTTAATTTACATGATTCTAGAAGGTGGGGAGAAAATCCTCGACTGTGCCTGCAAAGCTGCAGGTGGTCCTTGACTTACAACCACAATTGTAACCAGAATCTTAGTTGTTGAGCAAAGCAGTTGTTCAGTGAGATGTCACATGACTGCATCACTCAATGACCACAATTCTGGCATTCCTGAATGAGGTTGTTAAGCACTCTCACAGATGATTAAACAGGGGAATCCCATGTAAGGCACGTAGGGTGCCTCAGGGGACGGGGGAGACCTTGGGAGACTTGGTGCAGGGTGCATGTTCAGTATCTCTCCGCTCAGGAACTGAAAATCTCCCTGCCAAAATCCAAGCAGGATTTTCAGCCCCTGAGCAGAGATACTCACATGCGACCTGTACCAGGTCTCTCAAGGCTTTCCCCACTCTGAGGCACCCGGTGCTCCTTACCTTACCATGTTGCCTCTCTGCTCAGGGCTGAAATCCCTACTTGGATTTCAGTTCCCTTCGTCCCTGGGGGCTGGCTGAAAGAGCTCCCTGCCGAAGGATTGCAGCTCCATGTCTGCTTGGATTTCAGTAGGGTCTCGCTTTGGATTTGGATGTGGATTTCAACAATCCAAGTAGACATGGAGCTGAAATCCTTTGGCAGGGAGCTCTTTCAGCCAACCCTCAGAGCTGAGAAAGAGTCCTCTTGGCAGGCTTGCAAGCATCTCTGCACTGACTTTCTGGGGAAGCCAGCAGAGAAGACTGCAAACAGCAATTGTAAATGCAAACTGGTTACTAAGAAGCCAGATCATGATCCCGAGACTGCAGGGTGGTAATGCAATATTTTGCAGTGGTCAGAAGTGCTTTACAGGCTGCACAGCACCCTTTCCAGAACCATCATTAATTCAAACCATCATTAAGCAAATGGTCATAAGTCAAGGACTACCTGTACAAATAAAGAATATGTGATTCCACTATGCAATGAGGTGGTGGGATGAATCAACAACTGAACTGGCCAGCAGAATGTATCAATCAAACAGAGCTATGTGCAACCACTGTGTTTCCTAAATTCCCTTCATTCCATCCACCGCTACTCCAATATATAGAAATACCAGCAAGAGCTTTAAATGTTTCAGTACCCACAGAGACTGTTGATGTTGATAGAGTAGAAGAAAGCACAGGGTACTGTTCTTCATGTAAATTAGTATTGGGGAGTAGTACCCAGAATACACAGAGTGGATGACTAATACATAATGCTAGTGTATCTAGCACAGATCCAGAAAGATTAATGCTAGAATCTCCCCAAACATTGCCAATGTATCTCAAGGGCTCCTTGAGTCATTTTCTCCCACCACCTCTAAAGCTGCTGCTCACACAGACATTAGAAAAGACTGAAGCAGGAAGATGCTCAGACCAACCACTTACAAATGCTTAGTTTATGAAAGATAAAGTTTACTGCTCTAAAAATTTCTCCAAACAATTTGTCTAGTCCCCATACACATGGTTACTCATGAGAAACAATATAACAAATCACCCAGAGTAAGCATCTCTTTATTGTGAGCTAATGAGTTTCTGATGGGTCAAAGCAAAAAAAAAAACCTTTTGTATGACCCTATGTGGCAGGGTCCCATGCTTTTGTATGACCCTATGTGGCAGGGTCCCATGAGTAAGCGGCAAAGGTTGGGCACATCTACATTGCAGGTGCCAACCATCCCAAAATCCCTGCAGCAGGAGAGATGGAAAGTTTGTTTTAGCTTAGGAACACTCAAATGTACAATATTTGGAAATCTGGACCCAAAGACTGTTCTGTTCCCAGTGGAATACCTATCATTTGCCCAGAATAAGTGTCAGACTGATGGCCATTGACAACTAGGGATCGGATGAGCAACATGAAGAAAACCATTTGCTCATTTGGATAAACTCCCAGATCAGATAGGGTGGCAAAAACTTCGTAAAACAGCCAGGAAAGGAGAGGACTCACCATAGCTGCATTTTCCACAGCAGCCTCATCTTGGGTGCGTGGGATACCCACTTTCCACTTCTCTGCTTCTCCCTAGGAGAGTGGGCAGAGAGCAAGCAGGCATGGGGGAGGGAAGAAGAAAATGGATGAGTAGTGACAACTTTGGATCCATGAAATCTTAGGAGCAGAAGCAGAGGTATTCCAGACATAGAAAGAACAGGCACAAGTCAAAACACATTGTGCTTTCTCATTGTCCGGAATATTGGAAACAGACCCATGGGCCACAGAAGGGGTTGTAGAGGAAAAATAGCCACCCTCCCTTTCATTTGGTCACTGCAGGAACCCAGGGGGCCCAGCTCAGTAAGTTTGGTTGGCTTGCTCCTATCCTACTTCTTCTAAATTGGAAAAAGGAAGCTCATTAAGGAAAGACAGAAGAAGGAAAAGCAAATGCATGTAGTGGGAATTGTTATTAAAGCACAGATGGGCAAACCAGAAAGTCGGGGAAGGAAGGAAGGAAGGAAGGAAGGAAGGAAGGAAGGAAGGAAGGAAGGAAGGAAGGAAGGAAGGAAGGAAGGAAGGAAGGAAGGAAGGAAGGAAGGAAGGAAGGAAGGAATAACAACTCACAGGGCTGCCCGACTCTTGCTCCTGCCCTTTTTGGCTGTGCAGACTGCTGATCTCAGTCTGGGAACCAGAGTGAGAGACGCCCTCAAAGAAGCGCCTGCAGAAGAAACAGACAGACAGAGAGACAGACAGACAGACAGACAGACAGAAAGAGAAATGAGGGAGAAGTGAAGTCACCATTACCCAAGCTTGAATTCCACCCCATTCTCTATCCCCACGGAGCACCACAAGCAAACCCATCACCAAAGCCCTGGTCTTTCAGCAACACAAAAAGACAGCTGGAAGGGAGGGAGGGCTGATCCTTGTGAGCAAAGGGGTTTTAAAGTGTCACTTTCAATAGAGAAGGAATAAAATAGAGCAAAGCACTTCTACGTCCAGCTAGAACAAGTATATTCTCCCCAACTAACTAGATTCTCTCTTCCAGTAACTGAATCTGCAGAAGAAAGAGGACAGCTATTGTTCAGGTTAGGTTTGAAATGACTGGGGGAAAAAATCAAATGCAAAACTGAAAGGTAACTCAGAAATCACAGGAAGAGAAACTAAGTAAGTCTGCTTTGGCTCAAACTTGCAATTTTATTTTGTAACAAATATGCACCAACAGCACAACTAAAGGATAAGATCTTCATTGCAGATTGGTCTAACTCCTGGCTATTGCACAGCATTAAAGATATTGCTGGGTTTAGGTAAGATTGAGTTGCATTATTTCTATCGGAAGATAAATAGAGTTGGGAGATATGGATGTTTACTCAAATCTATTTGCAAGAACTCAGAGTACATGATTTTTGTAAAGATATTGCATTTCCAATATCTGAAAAGGAGCAGTTTAAAGCATCTGGTGAACACAGGTACTGCCAACACAAGATGGAATCACCCAAACGAGCTAAGATTTTTTTTTCAGATTTCACATTATACATACGAAGACTTTTGCAAGGAACTTGTCTCCTTTTACATTTTAACCTTTATATAATAATAATAATAATGATGATAAAGTTGGAAGGGACCTTGGAGGTCATCTAGTCCAGGGCTTTTCAACCTTTTCACCCATTGTACCACTTTTAGGATATGGCAATATCCAAGTACCACCAGTCGCCTAGCAAGGTGTCAAAAACTTGATGACCCATAAAAAAGAAAAGAAAAAAGTGATGAAGTACAGGTAGTCCTCGACTTACAACAGTTTGCTTAGTGACTGTTCGAAGTTACAATGGCACTGAAAAAAGTGCCCCCCAAGCCACAGTCGAGCAAGACGCCTGCCTGCCCACCTGGCGGCGCTCTTCCTCCTGTCCGAGGTTTTCATTGTTCTGAGCATTTCTGTTGAGATTGGCAGCAGGGGTGGGGTGGGGGGTGTTTGGTTTTTATTCCCCCCCCATCTGCTGGGTGGTTGCAGCAGGTTTTGGTCACTTCACATGACCCTGGGACCCTGGGACCGTCATAAATATGAATCAGTTGCCAAGCATCTGAATGTAAATCACAAGACCCTGGAGATGCTGCAACATTCCAGCTGATCGGCGCTTCTTCTGGGCTCAGCAGAAGCGCCAGGATCAGCGCCGAGCTCCAGCTGGAGCCTGGCACTGATCCTGGCGCTTCTGCTGAGCCCTGACAGCCCTGCAGCTCCAGCCATCTCTCGCTCAGGCTTGTGCGGTGCTGCCACCAGTTCAGCTCATTCCACTCTCCCGCTACCACTTTTCTAGGATGATCGCGTACCACCTGCCAGGTGCCAATGTACCACAGGTGGTACCTGTACCACTGGTTGAAAAGCCCTGATCTAGTCCAACCCCCTGCTCAGGCAGGAAACCCTATACCATTTCGGACAAATGGCTGTCCAGTTTCTTCTTAAAAACTTCCAGTGTTGGCGCGTTCACCGCTTCTGGAGGCAGGTTGTTCCACTGGTTAATTGTTCTAACTGTCAGGAAGTTTCTCCTTAGTTCTAGGTTGCTTCTCTCTTTGGTTAGTTTCCACCCGTTACTTCTTGTCCTGCCTTCAGGCGCTTTGGAGAATAGCCTGACTCCATCTTCTTTGTTGCAGCCCCTGAGATATTGGAACACTGCTATCATGTCCCCCCTCGTCCTTCTCTTCGTTAAACTAGACATACCCAATTCCAGCAGCCGTTCCTTATATGTTTTAGCCTCCAGTCCCCTAATCATCTTTGTTGCTCTTCTCTGTACTCTTTCTAGAGTCTCTACATCTTTTTTACATCATGGTGACCAAAACTGGATGCAGTATTCCAAGTGTGGCCTTACCAAGGCATTGTAAAGTGGTATTAACACTTCACGTGATCTTGATTCTATCCCTCTGTTAATGCAGCCTAGCACTGTGTTGGCTTTTTTGGCAGCTGCAGCACACTGCTGGCTTATATTTAAGTGATTGTCCACTAGGACTCTGAGGTCCCTCTCACAGTTACTACTATTGAGCAAGGTACCCCCTATACTATACCTGTACATTTGGTTTTTCTTGCCTAAATGTAGAACCTTACGTTTTTCACTATTGAATTTCATTTTGTTAGATAGCGCCCAGTGTTCAAGTCTGTCCAGATCCTCCTGTATCCTAAGCCTGTCTTCTGGAGTGTTGGCTATATATTGTTTCTATGTTTTAATATTTTACTGTAAACTGCCCAGAGTCTCTCTGTGAGGGAGATGGCAGTTCCAAAATGAGATAAATAAATAAAAATAAAAACTGATGGGATGTGCATGTTTATGCATGTATACCCCCATAACTCCTTTACAATACCATGCATGAGCCAGGAAATACCTGCAAAGGCCCACAACTTCAAGACAAGCTCTACTGAGAGACTGATCTTAGTGTAAAACAAAAGAAAGCTAATGCTATATACTCCAAGGAGAAGTGCCATCAACTGGCAATTCCCATATGCTTCTAACCATCTAACAGTAACTCACTCAGATCAAACTGACAGTTCTTCAAAGATGGAAACATCTGAGCAAATAGATCTCTGGTGGAACTAATTTCAACTAATTGTCTTAAAGTGTCCTCAAATACCAAAAAGCCCAATCCAGGGGCTTTTAAAAAGGCATCACTGTATCACTATTTGCGCTGAATAGATAGAGAATTTTTCTCAGTGGAAAAGGAGGAAGACACTCTCCCCCTTTTCTCAGGTCACTGATGAACTGCGGAACATTTTTCAAACTTACAGGACAAATACAACCTCTCTGTGGA
>NW_015386420.1:277031-301571 GCF_001527695.2 Protobothrops mucrosquamatus
TCTGGTTGTCCACTGAGCTTTTCCCAATAGTGAGATTTGTAGAACTAAGAGATACAGATTAACTATAGACCTATTCTATCTCTCAGATTACCACTAAATCCTCCTAAAGATTAATAAAATTGGAAGCCTGTCCTCGTGAAAGAAAAACCCATGTGAAAACACTAAAAGAGATAGTCCATCATTTCCTCAGGCAAACACTAAAGTACAAAATTCATCACTAGTCTCTCTCTGTTTTACCCCATCATTTGTAAAGCAGACTCAGCATAATTGCCACAGAGGAGCTTGGCTACTTCATCAATCCCTGCTGGTCTGTTGTGGCTTACGCAGGGCTCTTTATTAGCCTGTCACATTTAAGGCCCGCCTGAAGCTATTCCCATCTATCACCAAATTACTTTATGATCCCAAGTCTCCCCTTTCACAGCAAATGAATCACAAATGCAGAAACTGTGTCTTGCAAGTAATCAGCCCAGCTGCATGAGGGAGAAGGAAAATTAGGGCTGCCACCCCAAATACAGCTCTCTGGGACTGCGGTCTTAGTGAACTCACTGGGGCTTGGTTTGGAGTAGACATGCAAAGGATTCCTGGCTGGGTATGGAGTTATTTGAATTTTGGAGGCAATGTTGAGAGACTGAAATCCAAAGGAAATGTTTGCAGGACAAATATTTCCTGCCACAATTCATTAAGCCAGTCTCAGTGGCTTTTCATCTGAGCTCTTACCTCAACGTTGGTTTAGGAGTGCTATGAACACTTTCATTATCTTCAATCTCAGGGCCGCTGTCACTATTGTTGCATTCCTCAAGGCTGTCATACAGCAGACCCAGGTCTTCCTCCACTTCTTGGGTCTGATCCACTGGGTCAGAATCCAAAACCTGTAGATCCCAAACCACGGTGGAGAAGAGAATGATACAGCAACATAAAGTACTAATTTTATCAGTTAGCTCATATTTACTTTTTTAATATTTATTACATATAAAAAACATACCAAAAATTAAAATTCTCCTTGCTGATGCACTAGGGCAGGGGTAGGCAACGTCGGCTCTTTTATGACTCGTGGACTTCAACTCCCAGAATTCCTGAGCCAGCCAAGCTGGCTCAGGAATTCTGGGAGTTGAAGTCCACGAGTCATAAAAGAGCCAACGTTGCCTACCCCTGCACTAGGGTAAATACAACTACATATATCTGAACCACTGAAATTGACTGCTATGAAGTCATTTTTTAAAAAAAATTGGAGTGTATTGGTTTTTATAACAGCATTGTAGCTTTGATGTGTCTCAGAAACCCATGGAGAAAAAACAGAATGTTACTTTTTATTACAAAGAGAAAATAAATTTAAGCACTCCTAAGAATGAAATTAAGTAAGCAAACACCAGTAAAAACAACATTAGCAAAGGTCTATATTGTCAACCAAAGACTAACAGTTATTGCCATTCAGAGGCTTATTCTTTTGTTTGAAGAAGTAATGATTCTATTATCCTGTGAGACTAATACTCAAGAGATGAAAGAGATGAGAGAGAGGGGGGGGAGAGAAAGGGAGAGAGAGGGAGAGGGAGAGAAAGAGAGGGAGGGAGAGGGAGAGAAAGAGAGAGGGAGAGGGAGGGAGAGGGAGAGAGAGAATGTACTTGGACTCATCTGAATACTTTTTGAATCTCTCAAATTAATAATTATAAAGCAGGAATGGACAATTTTTAAAAGACTGTGGGCCACAACCACAACTTAGTTTCTTGATCATTCAGAAGCTACAACGAGTCACTTATGAAGGGATAGACTTTTTTTTTTTTTTACACATTTGGGAAATTACAACAGAAATGGGAACAGGCCTCTGCAGAGCAACTGATGTAGTGGACTATGATTTATAAAAGCTCATGAGAAAATCTTAAAAGTGCCACAGAATTTTTTGTTGGTTTTGCTGAAAAAGTCTAACATAACTACAGCTCTCTAGAGGCTCTTACAAAAAAAAGGAAGAAATAGTTTGTGCCCTAAGTGTATTAACCTTAGAAATGTCTTTAACATTCTCTGTATTTTGAAAATGTTCCTGATCAATCCCACAGTGGTTAAGCACAAGCCTTTATGCTGTAAAATAAAACATCTCTGATCCTGAAGGAGCCTCCCCAAAGCTACCCAGCTCAACACCTCGGCCAAACACTCCACAGTGGAAGTATTTAGAAACTAGAGCAGGGGTAGGCAACCTTGGCTCTTTTTATGATTCGTGGACTTCAACTCCCAGAATTCCTGAGCCAGCCATGCTGGCTCAGGAATTCTGGGAGTTGAAGTCCACGAATAATAAAAAGAGCCAAGGTTGCCTACCCCTGAACAAGAGACACAGAGAGAGAATGAGTGATTGCATGCTGAAGCCTAATCCAGGCCATCAAGATGGGGAAAAGGAATGCTCCCTCCTCCTGAAAAACTTGGAAATTAAGTCCTATGGGATCAAACTTTTATCTTGATAACCAAAGCAAAGGATTTGCTTTACGCTCTGCAGCATCAGACAAAACTAAATGAATTAAAGCCAAATTACAGAATCACTAATAAGCAAATAATTCTGGGAGAATGTACTTCTACTATCCTGAGGTAGTGTGTATAGCGTACACAAAGTGTGTGAGATCAAAGGAGCTACATGCTTTCCCTTTCCTGGGTTGTAACTCATACTCAGTGCTGCCAGCTGTTACGAAACAATAAAATGCGGGGGGGGGGGGAGAGCACCCCCCACCCGTCAGCAATTTTAGTCAATCAAACCTTTCAGGTTTTGATGACCTGAGGCCAGCACAGGAACCAAAACAGAAAGGATAATAAATAATATAATAAGGAGTAGCACTTTGGCTATTGGGTGGTTCACACCCAATTTTGGGGGGAGGTCTACAGGAGAAGGCATTGAAACAGCATGTTGATGGCACTGATACCTATTATTATTGCGGCAAGCTGTGAATGCTAAATGAAGACAGTAAAAAATTATTAACCTGGGGGGGGGGGGAACACAAGTGGAAGTAACAAGCAATAAAGCATCCTTCAGGGATGGGAGGAGGCTTAATCCTCCTGTGCATGGAGAATGAAGCGGAAACTACTGCACTGAAAAATCTTTACAGTACATTCAGAAAGGGATGAAGAAATCTGTGGCCCTCCAGAACTGATCAGATTCCAACTTGTAATAGCACCAGTCAGCATGATCAAAGGCAGGAGCTGCAGCCTGCAGCATCTGAAGGCCGCAGGCTTCTCCCAGTCTACTGCTCTTGTTGCTGCATTGAAGCACATTGAATTAGAGCGAGCAAATACAGGGATCTCTTTGGTGGGATTCTACTGCATTCCTGGTATGGCCATGCACGCACCCTGGTCACAAGAGTGCCAGTTACAGTTTCTGCAGCAGATACTCCTACAAGAAATTGCAGGGTAATGCCTACTAAATATGACTAAACTCTATTTCTACAAAGTATATCAAACTAGCTTTGTCCATGCTAACAACTGCTAAGATACTCAATGCTCTGCTCTGAGACATACTGTTGTGGCTCCGTCTTGTGAGCCCCTCTTATCGGAGGAAGAAGGCTCCGAACATGAAGGAGAGGAGATGGCCAGGCCTCCCTCTCCAAGACCCTCCTCTTTGGCAATGCCTCAGGTGTCTTCCGACGGAGAAGAGACTGACCAGGAGCCAGGTGTTTCTGAGATTGGCCAGGAGCCAGGTGTTTCTCAGATTGGCCAGGAGCCAGGTGTTTCGGATAATGAGGAAGAGAAGTTGTGGCTGGATCCACGCCAGCGTAGGAGTGACAAGCGTGCGCAGCAGAAAAGGAGACGTGCCAGAGATTAAGCTGAGTCACTGGACCACACGCCACAGGCTATAAAAGGGAGGTGGTGGCCATTTGGACTCTGTGACGGACAAAAGCTGAATCTCTGGCGTAGTAGTTTGCTGTGGACTTACTTTTCTAACTGTGTGTATTGTTTTTGTTCTTTGAGTAAAAGTCTTGGCAGGCAGCTACGGAGCTGCTGCCAAGTTTTCTTATCTGTGAATTGAAGTGTGGAGAAGTTCTTTAACCCTCGGCTGGCTGTTTGGGTGTGTGTGTCCGACAGGGACAGAACACATACATACAATTCATTCAGTGGGATAACAAATTATGTTGGAGTGGTATGTCGGTCTAAAATAACCTTTCACATTTATGATGTAACTTATCCAGAGTCACTTAGTGAGATGGGTGGTATAGAAATTTAATAAATAAATAAATAACCTCAAACTTGGAAATAATGAATCTGCCACAGAATTGAATATAAGATGGAAAGTATTTTTTTTAGATTCTACTTCTGGGCTTGTGCTCCATCCAAAATTTGGGTTTCTCTTAGCATAAAATGTTAACATTTAAGTAATGGATTAGACTATAATTTTTCACTTTAAGTTATATTTCATATTGTGCTTATCACTGACACTAATATTCACTTCACAGCCTTCTGGCTAAGATCAAGTACGATTTAATTAATCTTATAATGGATGTAAATCTCTTATTTATTTGCTTTGTGCTTTTCCTTCCCCTCTTCTTTAGTTTATGACTTTTTCCCCTTTTAAAATATTCAGTAAAAATGTTCAAAAGATATTGAGTGAAGAGGGAAAATAATCTGCCTCTGCATCTATCTGAAACCAATTTCCTTACCTCATCTGTCACTTTAAACCTCTTCAGCAAGGCAACAAATTTCTGCTTGAAGTTTGGTTGCTAAAATATAAAAGAAGTTGAGAGGAAATAGATTCAGTAATAGGCACAGAGTCTTCTTTTGCTACCTCCCTGGACTACAACACATTCTGTAATTGGCCCATCTTGCCATTTTCTCCCCAGCAGAACTAAAACATTGCCCAAATTCAGAAGTCAAAATGACCTATCAGCAGCCCAGACCCAAACTTCCAAAGGGAGAGGATGAGCAATCCCTTGGGAATAGCAGCATCAGTGTCAGCTTCTCCCTCTACTGATTCTAGAGGCAGAGATGGTCGGGTCGGCATCCTCCCTTCATTTGCCTAATTATGGATTTAATCAGGAGCAGCAGTAGCCGAACTTAAAGATGAAAAAGGAAAGATCAATCGTTGGAGTCACTGTGCTGGAAGGGGGGAATTCCAGCTGTTGCTCCCATCTGCTGAATGTGGATGCCCTCTCAGGTACAGCCTTTTCATCCCAACAGCTTCCTATCTAGAAGTTACTGCTCTTATGCATGTTATAGGATATATTCACGGAATCACAGAACTGAAGAGTTGGAAGGAACCTTCATCATCTAGTCCAACCTCTATCCTCTAAAGAAATTGACTATAATGACTTCCCTGACAAATTACCATCCAACATAAATGTAAACACATTCAGTGAAATCTATCACTTCCGGAGGCAGTCTATTCCCATGTTAAATAGCTCTTACCATTAAGACATTTTTCCTGATGTCCAACTGAAATCTACTTCCTTGTAATTTAGATCCATTATTTCTTATCCTGTATTATGAAACAAATCAATCCCGTCTTCTACGTGATAGCTTTAAGTAATACCGGATGAAATGCATGTGGATATCCTAAGGACATATAACTAGCTTTCATGTCAAAAACCAGAAAACATCACTATATTCTAAAAAAAAGAATCTGAATCCAGAAAGAAGTCTATAACACACCGAACTCTGCAATCTATGCTGATGGAAGACTACATGAAATGTTCTCTCTGAATTGATTTATGGATGGCACCTAGATTCCCTTGTGGGAAGAAAGGGGAAAAGTGAAGTGGGACTTGCAATCATGGTTTATTATGGAGTGCCCTTATTCATGATCCCAGCTAAAGCCCACAGAAATGCAGCCCCAGGAAAAAAAAAAAAGGATGACTTTACTCGGGTCATTGATGTAGTTCGGATCATTTTCCGCCTGGCTTTCTTTGGCTTCCTCATTTCATCCTCTTCGTCATATAAATCCTGAATAGAAAGAGAGGGCAATACACTGTGGCAACCATCTGACTGGGGAGGTGGAGCGTGTTAAATGAAATCTGTGATTCCTTGGATATTTATTAAAGAGTTTTAGAGAGCAACAAACAGAGATTACATGGCTATTATCAAAGAGTAGAAAGTTGAGATGGGGACCTTCTTAGAAGGTATGTTTTAAAAGTCAGCTTATTCTGGGTCAAAGAAATGTGTACGATCCATTAAAACTATTATAACAGTATCATTCCAGATATATATTGGTTGTTCTCTGATAAATATCTCAATAGATTCACCCCTGTTACTAGAACCTTGTTTTTCTCTCTTAATAGCTTTTATCTCTCCCACAAGTATCCATCCACAGTTAAAAAACACTGCTATTTCTGGTAAGTGAAGGAGGAAAAAAATGTAATCATTTATTACATGCCTCTGTTTGAATTGTAGGACAAAAATCCATTGCATTTCAATTCTCAGTTTGGGGCTCTCTCTTACTTTATCATCTACTAATCAATTGTATTCTCTCCCTCTCCTTTCCCCCCTTCTCTCTTTCTCCCTCTCCCTCTCCCCCACTCCCTTAAGCCCTTTTATAACTGGGTGCAGATTAGCTGCTGAAGTGGGAGGAAAGACAGTAGCAATTGGTACTTGGTACTTAACACTAAAATATACCCCTTCCTTGACAGCTGAAAGGGTGATTCAAAAAAGATATACTCTCTCTTAATCTCTTTTAGTAAGAGTGGATAATCAATATTGTTGACCAGGCCTTACCATCCTCATGGATCAGTGTTTCTCAACCTTGACAATTTTAAGGCATGTGGACTTCAACTCCCAGAATTCCACAGCCAGCATTGCTGGCTGTGGAATTCTGGGAGTTGAAGTCCACATGCCTTAAAATTGTCAAGGTTGAGAAACACTGTCATGGATTGAGGCTTTTGTAACTCAACCACACTTGAAAAATACCCAGCTTTTGAACTTGTGTCTTACAGGAAAGGTAGTAGAAAGGCAAACAGGTAGATAAGTACCTGGCCCTGTACTGCATCATCACTGGCTTCCTGCTCAGAGGAAAAACTGTCATCTTCTTCTTCAGAATAGTTATCAATATCTGGGGAGCGATCTAAAATGGAAAAAGGTGGTTACCATGGCCACTCATGAATTGATACAGAAGAATGGAAGAAAATACAGCAACAAGGCAATAGATTTTCTAATGGAAGGCTACAAGCTAATGGCAGGATGTAACTGCAAGGTTCATGAAAGGAGTGACAAAGCACAACAGAACATAATGCCAATTTATCTCAGAAGGTAACAATTTTTGAAAGTTGTAATCCCATAATAACCTGAGGTATTTTTTATGAAACATCACTTAACCATACATTTTTTCAAAACATACTGAACTGACATTATATTTAACATTACATATAACAGCTGTTAAGGATTTTATATGCTCTTTAAATGGAAAAGATCTCTGATCTCCTCTATGGGTGAATGGTGAATTAATCTGTGGGATTATGCCTCGAGGTCTAGAATAACTCCATATCTAAAAAGTAAATGTGATCTACAGTTTAATCTCATTTGGAAGCCATTTCTAGCAAACAATTTTATATGTGGAATTGGGCTACATTTGAAATGTGTGTTCTACAGTTCTTATTTTATTCTGAGATACAGTCTACACATTATTAGTTTTTCAGTGTAGTGTTTGGCTCTCTCCCTTCTGGTTGTGTTCCCAAGCAACTGCTATTGAAATGCTTCCTGTCTCTGATAACAGAGGTAACCTATAGTTACAATTTGTGGAATTCCTCTTTGAAGGTATCCAAACTGGGGCCAAGTACAATGATTTTGGAGAGTGGATGCTGGTATTTAGCTACGTGTTAGAAATAGGATCACTAACGTTATTGTGGATTAACAGAAGAAGAAGAAAATACTTCAGGATGAAATAACAATGTAATCAGACCTGACCAAAGGATTTGGGGCAAAAGAGAGTTACTTCAACTAAACCCTGCAGGGTGAAGCTTTATAAACAAAACCTTACCAGATGCCTTGATTTTGGGACCAGAGGGGACATTTCCATCTTCATGATCAATAGGTTGACTAGAAAGTGAGTAGATGCTGATTTCAGCCACCCGGATGCTCACATCCTTGATGTTGCTATGAAGACCCAAAAGCTGCCCTCCATCTGTTGGGTGCTGCATGACCTGAGTAGAAGATACAATACAAAAAGCCTCTAGCACAGACTGATACCATTCCATGCTTTTCTTGGAAAAGGTACAAGACAGCCAGGATTATGTTCTGATCCTAAATTTACACCTTAAATAAGCATCTCTTCTTCCCCGTCAGTTCCTACATAGCTGTATTACAATCTTTCTGCAGTTTCATTTACCTCAGCCATGTTAATGATGCCCACTGCCAGAGTCTTGTAGCCCAGAATAGTTCGATTCTTGTACCTCTTTCTGCGCTGCAGCATGATCTGGAGCTTGTTACCATCTCTTTTCAGGAAATGTGGATACTGTAAAGAAAGAAGGCAAGGTATTCACATGAAAGACTATTTTCAAAGTGCTTCTGGTGAAACATTTACAGAGAAGTAAAGGAGGAATACACCAGATCTCTCAAGCAGCCTCCATATTCCTTCGTTTACGCTTCATTTTATAACCAGAACACAAATGTGATTGGAAAATAGCCTTAGGTTGTGCTCAGAATAAACTAATTATAAAAATAAGATCCTTTGAACACTGTGGGCTTATTTCAGAATAAATATACCAAGGATTATGCTTTAAGAATATCTATCATATGCTACAAATAGAAGGTAAGCACTGTTTAACAATTCATAAGCACCTGAAGGTAGGACAAGAAGCAACGGATGAAAACTAATCAAAGAGAGAAGCAATCTAGAACTAAGGAGAAATTTCCTGACTTAGAACAATTATTCAGTGGAACAACCTGCCTCCAGAAATTGTGAATGCACCGACACTGGAAGATTTTAAGAAGAGACTGGACAACCATTGGTATAGGGTTTCCTACAAGAGCAGGGGATTGGACAGCCATTTGTCTGAAATGGTATAGGGTTTCCTGCGTGAGCAGGGGGTTGGACTAGATGACCTCCATGGTACTTTCCAACTATATTATTATTATTATTATTATTATTATTATTTTACTTGAAATGCTATTATTAAATACATTCTGTTCAAAATAGACAAACTTTTTACTGAGACACAATTCTTTATTTCTGCCCAAGAAAGTTAAAGTTACCTGCAGTGAAAATGTTAACTCCAGATCAGTCTCCATCAAGCCTCCAGGTGGTAAAACATATTCATTGGATCTCAAGACTCTTTTTGAGCCCTGTAAAATAAGTCCAGGAACAATCAATGCATCATTACCTCATTTAGTTACCAATTTAATACATATATACATACATGCCAGTAGATAGGTCAGTTATCTCTAAATCACTGTTTATATTTTATATACACACACACATCACACACATATCCACCCATTCAACATGCATTACATATAAAATCTAATAGGTTTCTTATTGGGAGCTGCAATTATTCACAAATAGACGGGTTCACAGAAAAGCAAGCTAAGGAGGGTAAGTAGCTTGCTAACAATTGGAGCTGGAGAATTAAATAATAAATCACAAGCATGGCTTAGAAGTCCTTAATTTCTCTCTCTTTTTCAGGAGCTCCCTTTCCTAATAGAGAACCACAATTTTGTTTCCTTATTTCTGTGCTTAGGTTTTTCTCACCCAACTTGCTGTTCTCAAATGCCATCTCCAGCCTACACGCCAGTTCCCTTCCTCCTTCCCCTTTATTCCACTTCAGGAATTAATTAGCTTTCTATTGACATAATGTTTACATTATTAAGACTGCTTTATGAATAGAGACTATAGTTGTTTTACATTATTTGGGTTTATAATTGCTGCCACCTACTTTCCATTAATATTAACGATCACTAATGATGATCATTAGTGAAGATTAATGATCAACTACTTTCCCTATTAATATTATTGATTATGTGATTTTTACCTATAATCATGATTCCCAATCTTCCTCATCCTCCATTGCCATGTACATTCTGACACTGATGGACAGAAACACCTCGTAAAAAAGGATAGAGAATGTGTGGCTCTCTACAAATTGTTGGACTCCGACTTCTATCATTCCCCCACCAGAAGGAACAACAATTAGTAATGATAGAACCTATGGTACAGTATTCATGTATTCATGTCTCTTGATGCTATCCTTTAACTGTGCTCTTAATCTGGAAGTTAGAGCGGATTGTGAGAGGGAAAGGGAAGTTTGCCTGGTACTTACATACTACCCTACTACTTTGGCTGGCAAAATGCTCTCAAGAACCATTTCACTATCTCCTTTTCAATAGATCCAGAAGAAATTTTTCCATACTGTATTGCAGAAAAGTTACCTTTATGGCCAATGATAAGGTTAGGCAAAAGTAGTGAGGCCCCATCACTTGTTCACCTTACTTCATTAAATTACATAGAATTTATTTGAAGAGATGCTTAATTCCAGCAGGATTAACTGCTTCATGACCCACCTCAAAGAAAAGGATTAACCAGGTTTCAAGACTCACTGGAGAAGGGCCTAATGCTGGGAAAGATTGAGGGCAATAGAAGAAGGGGACGACAGAGAATGAGGTGGCTAGATGGAGTCACTGAAGCAGTAGGCGTGAGCTTAAATGGACTCCAGAAGATGGTAGAGGACAGGAAGACCTGGAGGAACGTTGTCCATGGGGTCGCAATGGGTTGGACACGACTTCGCAACTAACAACAACAACAAGGTTTCAAGATGGTTTTAATAACTCTTGCACATGTTCACTAGGACTTTGAGAGCTATTCTGATGACACCTTTTTGATCAGTTTTAAAATATTAATTTACTGAGAGAGATCGAAGCAAGTCCCTAAAATATATTATATTTCAGAGCTGGAAGCATCACAGAAGAAAAAGAAGAATGCAGTGAGTATGAAATGCTTTTAAAAAAAAGGCCACCGAAGACTGAAATCAGCACATCCATTGTTTTGTTTGTTTAACACATGGAACAGTTTTAACCTACTGGTTAAAAGAACCTAGAATAATCTTCACCTCAAATATTCTGGGCAACCATCCAGATATATTCCATGCAGTACTCTCTCAAGGAGATGTCATCTTCTCCTTAACACCTCTTAAGCATATATTTTTTCTGATTGCCAAAAAATCCTAGTACTGCTTTGGCTCACTTTGAATTAGAACAACGTATTCAGAAAAAGCACACAGCACAGTACATGGAGAGTACTAATTCAGCACAAAAGATGTGGAAAACTGCATGCTTAGGTTTTTGCCCCCAATATAGAACACATGACACACCAAGCAAGTCCCATATTGAAATTGGTAAGGACTGGTGGTTGCAACAGTGCACTATTGTATTGTAGTTTTGGCATAATTAAATTGTTATATAAACTTTTAAGAAAATGCCAGTTGTGCACTTCGACTCTGAAAATCTAATTAGACCTGATCCCTATAATATAAAATTTGCCTCCAGAAGGTTTCTTACATGTAGAAATATACATATGAATACAACAGCAGTCTAAAATGATGAAGCCCAGTTTGCAAAAATCTCGATAATTACTATTATATGGTAGAAATACTAGAGGTCTCAACCCTTCTCTACCAAAAATTTCCTGGGTTTACACACCCATGCTGTTGCTTGATAGATATTGCTACTTGACAGATATTGCTGCCAATAAAGGAGAATATTTGTAGCTCATGGTTGATGAGAGGTCCTTTGTGCTCTTTGAGATTGGTTGTTTTCTAGTCACTATGATGTTACCTAGTTTGGGTAATGAAAGGTCTGCAAGAAAACAATCAATCTCAGAGACCACCAAGGACATACCCACCCTGCCCCCAGATATTGCTGCTTCCACATGGCCTCCTGGAGAATCCTAGCATGATAGATAAGAATCCCACAGTCCATGGCCTTTCTGGCAAGTACAAAAGAACAAAAGATGATAAAAATGAAATAAATTCTACAATGCTACCTCCTGGTTTTTATAGTGTTAATACAGCTCCATCTAACAAATGACAATTAAAATCACTATATTTTAAAAAAGGAAAGGAGAAGATGCAAAAATCCCTGCTCAGCATTAAGTTATGGCAGGTAAAAACATTCAGGGGCAAGGAGATAAGAGTAAAGTGCTATTAAAACCAGTTAGCAACTTAAAGAAATCCCCCACAGAAAACTGCAATAGAGAAGATAAGATAAAAGTTGATAGATCTTCTAATAATATAAAACAACTTTATTGCAAAGAGATACCAAGTTGCATTAATATCCAGGACAAGATATATCAGATATCATAAAGCTTAAATAATTGCATATATTCCAAAGTAAAATTAACTCTTATCAAATATTACCAGCTAGACCTTTATATTTATCCTTCCCAAAATAATGCCCTCTATCTCAATTATTCCCAGATCCCTTGTCCAGATGATCTCTGAGGTATTTTAGTCGTATACAGTAATTTCTGAAACTGTTCTCTTCAGCCTTGGTTCTAAACTTGTCCTTTTCTGTAGATGTCTATTATATCTCATTCTCTTTCTGGGATTTGGATTTTTAAAATGATAAAATATTTCCTCTCCTCAAAGGGTTGCTGTGGAGACCTAGGCTACATGCAGTTAGCATAATCTCTGTAGCCTGAGGCCAAGATGTATATTCAGAATGTTTGGAGCCTGCACATCACACAGCTGATCGCCTGGAGCGTTATGTGAAAGGGGAAATCCTCAACAAAATGTCCCATTTCCTGAGCTTAATTCTAGTTAGATTTATTGTTGTTAATTGCAAAGTCGCGTCCGACCCATCGCGACCCCATGGACAACGTTCCTCCAAGTCTTCCTGTCCTCTACCCATCTTCTGGAGTCCATTTAAGTTCACGCCTACTGCTTCAGTGACTCCATCCAGCCACCTCATTCTCTGTCGTCCCCTTCTTCTATTGCCCTCAATCTTTCCCAGCATTAGGCCCTTCTCCAGTGAGTCCTTCCTTCTCATTAGGTGGCCAAAGTATTTGAGTTTCAAATTCAGTATCTGGCCTTCTAAAGAGCAGTCGGGGTTGATCTCTTCTAGGACTGACCGGTTTGAACGCCTTGCAGTCCAAGGGACTCGCAGGAGTCTTCTCCAGCACCATAGTTCAAAGGCCTCAATTCTTTGTCGCTCAGCCTTTCTTATGGTCCAACTTTCACATCCATACACTGCAACTAGGAAAACCATGGCCTTGACTATACGCACTTTTGTTGGCAGGGTGATGTCTCTGCTTTTTAGTATGCTGTCTAGATTTGCCATAGCTTTCCTCCCCAGGAGCAAGCGTCTTTTAGTTAGATTAAGCTACTCCAATAAAATATGTAGCAAATTCCAGGTTATAAATAATGTCCCATTGCCTCTATTAAGCAATTAGCCACAGCTTCTCCAAAATCTTAAAAAGTTTATAGAATAAGCTAAGCAGAAATATAGGTCTTAAATTATGGTATGAGTAGCATCCCTCTGATATGCATTCTGTATAATCCAGATAAAAGCTAAGCCAAAGGGAAAAAAGGAAAAACAATGGATGTTCACTTCAAGACTAATTTGGGATGGGCTGAAATGAACTAACAGACGTAAATGAACCAGATAAACAGAAGAAACAGCTTGCCAGAAGTCATGAATGAAAAGTGTGTGTGTGGGTGGCAAGCAAGAAAGTGCTGAAAGAAAGAAGAGTTTTATCTGTTGCTACAAGGCCTACACTAGTGAATGACTACATATCTTGTAAATAACAGTAAATGTCTGGCTGAAGTGTTAGATCAAGATCCAGAAAGGATTTTTAAAAGTCAAGTCAATCTATTAAAAAGCTGCTGAGCAGTCTCACACAATCAACCATTCTTCTATCTCAGCTCTCCATTTGCATATGGAAGACCGATAAGCTATTTCAAAGACTGCTTCCAAGCAGAGATGAGAGGGATATGTGACTACTTGATATCTTGATAACCCTTAACTTGTGGTGTGTGGACATTTACTATATAGAATTCAGCCTCTTGAAGATATATGTCTGATGATGCGCATTTCTGAATATGAATCCTTTGATCTTCATTTTTAAGAATTATTAAGTTAGTGCCGTTCTGTTATACAAATCAAATATCTTAGTTACTTTGCCACTAAAGAAGGCCCACTAATTATGAAGCTCTATTCCTCGATGACATAGCCAATTATAGATTCCTTTGACAGGGAAAAAGGTGACTGTTGTGTTATTTTAAATAATTTACCATTACTTATGTCCTAATATTTTGCAGATTGAAGTCTATTTTAAATTCCGACCTTTGCTGACTACAGTTTCCTTTAGTGCCAACATACATACATTCTCCAAAAAGGAATTTATGAAGGAGGGGAAAAGAATTTTTTCTTACTGTCCGTTTCTGTTCCCCAAGTCTCATGGAGGGTGTTCTTTGACCTTAAAAAAACTACTCCCCCTCTGCAACAAATAAGGCAGAAAACTAGCTGTTTCTAGGAAAGGAACAACCTAGTCCTTCCTGGCTGGAGTGGTAGAGTAAGCAACCATTAAACTAATCATAATAAGATGCAGGAAATGACAAACATATAGACAGGGGCCACTGAACCAAGTTCTTGCTGGAGAGTTTGCCTGTAATTGGGAGAGTGACATTATGTGAGCAGTTACATCAATGAAAGCTGATATTTGCAAACAGCTTTTAGAAAAATTAATGTAAAGAATATCTGGTTTTCTTTATGCTGACTGCACTGTATTTCAGGAAGAAAATGGGCATTAATCTAACTGAAGGGTCCCATTATGTTTTGGTAGCAATAAGCTTCTAACAGACTTGTCACAGATCTAGGAGTCTTGATAAATGATTACTTTTATTTTTATCCCGACACCTGCAGAGAAGAAGAATCCAGCTTCAGAAAGCAATTTGTCACCCCAGATTTAGCACTGATAAAAGTAAAAAATAACTTGCTGACTGTCATTATAAATATGGATTATTTATCCTCTTAATGTGACAAAACATGCACGTGCATGTGCGCGTAGGCACACAAACACACACACACACACACAAACACAGGGAGGGAAGGAGGAAGGGAGGGAGAGAGAGAGAACTATATTCAGTAAGATACTATCTATGCTTCAGTTTAATATTTGGTTCCTTATCTCAATTTTATTCTGAAAATGTATGCAATTTCCTGCAATACTGTACATCAAAATATTAAGATCACAATTTGGATTAATAAAACACCTGATATAATTCATGCCAGAATAAGTTAGATAATGGTTTTTAAAAATATTACAGTAGAGATAAACATGATTTGATCTATAATAAAAAGATTTAAACCATCCTAATCCTCAAAAATATTTTACTAATTTGTCCATTCCTCAGACAATTATACAAACATAGACATTTCACGTGTTGGTTTTCAGTAGTGAAGTACTTGTTCTTAATAAGGAAAATGCAACATTTTTTTTTCTATTTTTAATTTTATTCAAAAGAAAGTTAAAATACAAATCTCCCCCAAAAAATAAAAAATTAAAAACAAACAAAAAATACAAAACAATCAAGACATTAAAAAAGTGCATTGAAAAGAAATAAAACAATGCATATAGTTATAGCTCCTAACTGAATACTACTTAATACATTACTATAATATTGGTTCCTACCCCTTGCGAAACAGGCCCCCAAATTTTTAAATTTATTTGCAAATTATTGACCTATCGTGTTTCCCCAAAAATAAGACCCAACTGGAAAATAAGCCCTAGGATGATTTTTCATAATGCTCGTTATATAAGCCCTGCCCCCAAGATAAGCCCCAGTTAAGGTAGTGCTGGTAGGGCTGCTTCGACCACCACTCGCCCAGCCAGTAAGTAGGGAAACAGTTAGCCGCAGCCGAAGCAGATTCGTGTCCTTGCCGCCTTTCTCCCCGGGATCCCCCAGTCCCCTCCTCCCACCCTGAGGCCAGAGTGGCAGAGTCCAAAGGGGTGTTTGTGTGTGTGAGAGAGAGAGAGAGAGAGCGTGCGTGTCTGGGTGAAAGATACTGTAAATGCCTCCCCCTCCCCCGCTGAAGCCTCTCTTGCAAGCGTGCAGCCTTAAATGGCCTCACCCCCATTTTAAAATCTCCCTGAAGGGTTCTTTGAACTTTTAGTGATTGACAAGCTTTTTGGTGTGACAACAGGCAACTTTAGGTAAATGTGCCAGACAGAAGCGCTTCTTGCACTGGTTTTGTTTAAAAATGGTTTAGCAGGGATCGTGGCTGGGGGAGCAGAGCTGAGTACTTGCGCTCCTTCGTAAGAAGCAGTGACAAGGCAGCAGGCAGGCTAGATTGGATGAGTACTGCAAAACTCCTCGATTTGCGGCTAGACTGGATTCTCTTCCAGCTCCTAAATCAGGGGTCTTCAAACTTGGCCCTTTTATGACTTGTGGACTTCAACTCCCAGAATTCCTCAACCAGCATGCCTAAATGCTGGGGGGTTAAGCATGGATGGAAGATTTAGCTGTGTTAATGAGCGACATCTTCCACCTTTATTGACACATTTGATGTGTATCCCCCTGCCCCGCTCCGATGCCTCGTTTGGGATCAACTTCTTCTGATCCCTCAGGTAATATTGCGATGGCAGCTGGAGGAACAAGAGGGAGGGGCGCTGGGGAATGGAAACCTTTGGCGCCCCTTTTCATTTCCTCTGCCCCTTGTCTTTGATCCCTACCCTGCTCGACCCTGCTCGGTCCCCCGTCATTTTCAGCGGGTTTCTTTTGCCTCCCTCCACAGGGAGCAGGGGAGGAGGAGAAAGTAGCCACCAGTTCCAGTCTTCCCCGGGGATCAGGGCTGGAGGGACTTCCCAGATGGGCAGTGGACCGGACCACCATCCCAAATCGCTTTGGCCGCCACTGAAGCCCAGCAGCGCAGCCCACACAGTGAAACTGTGGGTCAAGGGAGGGGATTGGAGAAATGTATGATTTTCAAGGAGACATGGATTGCCTCTTAACCCCTCCATTTCTGCTGCTCCTCCCTCCTTCTGTCCTCCTGTCTTTACCATCCCACCCCAATTGCTCCTCATCTCCTGGGTATTAATACCAGGATTCTCCAAAAATAAGACCTAACCAGAAAATAAGCCCTAATGTGTCTTTTGGAGCAAAAGTTGATATATTTTGGGGGAAACACGATATCTTATATATAGTATGTTAATGACAAAATAGTTAACAGGAAGCACAATAATAATAAAAAAGACAAGGTTAAGGTTTCAAAACCCTCTGTTAATAAAATGTTATTATAATCCAGTTGTAGAAAATTTGCCATGGCATATTATCTATCCCAAATCAATCCAAAAGTTAAGAGTATTTCATCCTGGATCAAATATCCATGTTTGTTTCTTAATACCATCTCTTATTCATTGTTATCTAATTAAATATAATTAACTCAGTCTCCACGGTGTCTCTATCTTCCCAATAAAGTCCATACAGAAGTGATCCTATATAGTCCCCCAGTTTCAGAAAAGAAAAATTTCTCATTTCCTCATTCAATCAGGCTTCTACCAGTAGTATTGTAAAGAAATGAAGGCTTGAACTTCAAAAAGATGCATAAGATCAGCTCAGTTAGTTCTCTGGCTGTGAAGTCCATATCTCTTTGGTTTGCAACTTTCATATCAGAGTCCTTTTGTGAATCTAACTTATCCAAAACTGCATGGCCATTATCACCCCATCAAACTTTTTAAAAAAACCTTCCAGCTAAAAACTGCATGTTATCAAAAAGTCTTTTCTTAGATTTCAATCACCTTTGCTTGTCTGTAATCTGGTACACTGTTACTCTGTCAGACTTGATTGGGGAACATAGAACACTGAAGCAGAAGGAAACAGGAAAGATATTTTCTGATACTTCAATCCAGGATTAAAATAAAAATTGAAAAGAAATAAACAAAAGAAATAAATATTTTGCAAATACAAAAAATACAAAAATCCTGTGATGAGAGCCCAAGAATAATAATAATGTAAATTAAATGAAAGCACTTCACCATCCAAAAACAGGAAATGTAAGAATGAGAGTTATTCCAAACAACTACATAAATCAAAGGGAAAAAATAAGAAAAAATAAGGTGGTCAAGCAGAGTAAAACAATAAATTCAAAAGTGAAAGTTAAAACCTAGGCTTGCTTAGAAAACAAAACTGTTGACAGGAAGATGGATTTGCTCAATTACTTTCTGACAGCTGGCAGAGGGAACTGGAATCTTCAAGACTCCCCTTCCCAGGTGGGTCTACAGCTGTCCAAAAGTCATCTTGGGTCATTCCTAAGTGCTCCCATACAAATCCAGGGAGCAGCACTGCCAGAGGATCAGCTTTGGCAGAAAAAACAACAGATCGTTGGCAAGAGAAAAAAACAACAGATACTGGAAAATGCAAACATTCTGAAGCATTACTTTGTAACCGACTTCAGCAACATTGGAACAGAAAAAAAACAACAGAAAGGTCACAACCAATCTAACTATATGAAGAGAACTATTTGGGAGCTTCCATTAATAATAGTAAAGACACATCTAATCATTCAAAAAGACCAGTCTGTGAATGCATAAATACCATATATAACCATTAATTTGGTCTTGCCAAACATCAACAGAAAGGTTGAAATTAATACCTTGCCAAAATATTTAGTGTGCTTACAGGAGAAGATCTTCACTATAAAAAAACTTCCCATGAAGATTACAGTTCTGTTAAAATTTCTGTTAGGGAGAGTCAAATGCCAACCTATCTTTCATTTGTGGTGGATTCTTGATTTTTCATAGTTAAAAGCTGCTCAATATAACTTTTCCCCCCTTTAATTTAATCATGTCCAATTCTTACAGACTGCCTGGAAAGGTCCCTGCAGTTTTCTTGGCAAGGTTTTTCAGGTGTAGTTTACCATTGCCTCCTTCTTAGGACTGAAAGAAAGTGACTGGCTCAAGGTCATTCAGCTAGCTGTGCCTAAGGCAGGAGTAAGTAGAACTCATGGTCTCTTGCAGTGGTGGGATTCAGCCAATTAGGGGACTGGAGGCTAAAACATATAAGGAATGGTTGCTGGAATTGGGTATATCTAGTTTAACGAAGAGAAGGACGAGGGGGGACATGATAGCAGTGTTCCAATATCTCAGGGGCTGCCACAAAGAAGAGGGAGTCAAGCTATTCTCCAAGGTGCCTGAAGGCAGGACGAGAAGCAACGGGTGGAAACTGATCAAGGAGAGAAGCAGCTTAGAACTAAGGAGAAACTTCCTGACAGTTAGAACAATTAACCAATGGAACAACCTGCCTCCAGAAGCGGTGAATGCTCCAACACTGGAAGTTTTTAAGAAGAGACTGGACAGCCATTTGTCTGAAATGATATAGGGTTCCTGCCTGAGCAGGGGGTTGGACTCGATGACCTCCAAGGTCCCTTCCAACTTTATTATTATTATTATTATTATTATTATTATTATTATTATTATTATTATTATTATTATTATTATTATTATTATTATTATTATTATTTCACACCAGATTGGCAGAACCAGTAGCTAATTTTTTGTTGCCCGGGCCTAGAATGGACTTCCAGAAGTGGCATCCACATAGAGAACTGGTTCTTCACATATTTGAATCCCACCACTGGTCTCTTAGTTTCTAGCCTGATGCCTTAACCATTACATCAAATTGGCTTTCAGTATAATATACACATATTAAACTATACAGACCTAATTACAAACAATGATCTTATCAAAAGTCAAATCTGCAAATTCATAGCTTAAAACATGCTTCGAATAAAAAAATCAAAAGCAATGTATTTATAGCATCCATAACATAGTTTTAGTTATGTTAGAATCAAAGCCAATGCTTCCCAGGAGTGATTCTTTTTTTTTTTTTTTTAGCTTTTAGAAGTAAAGGACAGATTTGCTATAAACCTAAAAATCTCACTGCAAACCACCAAAGATGTTAAAAAGCATTATCAAGGGTTACAGAAATATTTCAGGTTATTTTCAGAGCTATGATAAATGCTTGCTAGTTTGTAAGAAATGTATACATGATGCTTTGCAGTGTGCAACATTACATATCAGATCTGATTGAGTTAATTGGCATTTGGAATATCTGTTTTTGCATGAGTCCTGTTACATAACATGGGCTATCTCAGGTTTCTCAGCATGAATTAGATACTCCTTTTTGAGCAAAAGAGCTCATGTTAATTTCCTGCCTCCCCCTCCTTTTTTAAGTTCTTCCTTTATTTCCTGGGTGTTATTATCTCATCCTCTTAACAGCTGGTTATAACACCTAAATCTCCCACAAATTGAATTAACAATTGTTTTTATTCTAAGGCCTCTATAATTATTCATGTCAGGAAGCGTTGTTTGCTGTGGAAACGGTAAATGAGCCTGGACTAGTCTTGGCTTCTGCTATCTTCTTTTGCGATTTCTCCTCATGCAAGAAAGCTGAATTCCTTTTTTCCTTCCTGTTTTATTGAATTTATATCCTGCCTTTCTCTTTATTTCAATATTTCAAAAGCTTAAAACGCAAGCGTATAAAACATAATGAATTTGTTCCACTTAAAATAAAAACCAACATAAAAAAAATTCTTATAATTACTATATAAGAAATAATTCCTCGTTACTGAGAAAGGGGGAGCTAAATGTATATCCTTAGGGCACACATCATAATTGGTGCTACACAGAAGGCAATCTTTTCTCATACCTTCCATAGTCAAGCTTCTGGCAGTGGGGTATCTTTGAATTAAGAAGGCCTCTCCTAGTGATCCAAGTAACCAAACAGCGAGAGAGGTATTCCCACAGACAGGTGATTTTAAGCTGTTTGGTGTTTAGATCAACACCAGCTTCTTAAACTGTGGCTGAAAGGCAACTGATAGTAAGCAGAGTTTTCAATATAGGCTTTAATCCCGCAGGGGTCCTCAACCTTGGCAACTTTAAGACTTGTGGACTTCAACTCCCAGAATTCCTCAGCCAGCTTTGCTGGCTGAGGAATTCTGGGAGTTGAAGTCCACAAGTCTTAAAGTTGCCAAGGTTGAGGACCCCTGCTTTAATGGTTCCTATTCCTTGCACTTGTCAGCAGCCTGGCCAATTACAATTTCTGGATACTTTTCAAATACAATCACACATAAGGCACACTGCAGCAGTTGGGATGGACTGTAACCAAGTGTAGAATACCGTTGTTAAATTTAATAAATTATTGTAATTATTAACTTTTTCTTAGAACCACAGAATGCAAGGATTGGAAGGACACATGGAGATCATCTAGTTCAGGGGTGTCAAACTGCCGGCCCACAGGCCAGTTGTATCATACAGAGGCCACGCCTACCTCAGCTCCAGCAATGCAAAAAAAAGTCGTGATACGTCGTGACACGGCGAATTTGACACCCGTGATCTAGTTCAATCTTCTGTCCATTGCAGGAATCCATTATCAAGTAACCCCTTACGACCAATTCCTGAGCAAACTGCCATGTTGCTGTATGGTTCTTACCATTAGACATTTTTCTATTATTAAGCTTAAGCTTCAAAGATACTAATCACTTATTTGAGGTTTGAGTTAGGTGTCATCAACACAGTGATGACATCTCTCTTCAAAGCCCCTAATAATCTCCTCTAGCAGTTTGAGCATATGTTTCAGCTTACACAATAAGACAGAATCCTGAGGATCATCATAAAATAATGAATGTCAGCCCTATAAAGTAGACCAGACTAAGAAACCAATAACATATAGATTTTAAATTACTTTCATTGGAAAATCAATTGTGAAACTCAGAAAGCTCTCGTTTTGTTTTGTTTTCATCCATGGAGTCCAGAAACATCTGGATAAAACTCATAGGGCAAAAATATTGCCCTCTAAAGTTTAACCTCTTCCAACTTCCAACTTAAGTTTGGAAGGATTGCTGTAAACCCAGCACAAAAACTGTTGCACTACAGGATGAAAATGCTATAAGCAACTCACATAAAAACCTGATTTTAACTACTGAAAAATTAGACTCCAGGGATGAAAAAACAAAACAAAATGAGAGCCTTCCGAGTTTCACAAGAAAACCATTGCTTGTTTGAAAGAATAAGAATCCAAGCCATATAAGGCTACATGTCACATTGGCTTTTCCCCCAGTTGTTCTAATGGGATTTGGGGGGGGGAACCCTCTATGTTAATGGAAGCGAAGAAACACACAGCTACAACAGTTACTTCAGAGATTAGCTGATTTGTTCTGAATTAAAATCTCAAAATTTAATGTGGTAGATAATAAACTGTCTTCTTAGACTGCCCTTTGATTTAAACATTGCTGGTCTGCACAATTAAAGTAGTATATTTGCAGGTGCCATCTTCCTATTGTTTAAATACCATTTCTCATTCTTAGCATCAGTTAAGCCTTATTTCCCTACATTCTTAGGTTGCCTGAAAACTGTGCAGAAAATAATCTCTCTCTCTCTCTCTCTCTCTCTCTCTCTCTCTCTCTCTCTCTCTCTGACACACACACACACACACCATTTTTGAAATGTGATGCCTGTAATGCAATGCAACCTGTTGTGGTTCTCAAACTGATAGACATTGTGCTACCTGCTGTACAGAGTGCAGGTCCTAGAGATACCACCACAGTAAGGACTGGCAAGTAATATAAAATGAAAGAAATCTCAAAGGTTCTCCTCCTCCCAAGTCTACAAATGGTGATCACAGAACCCTGGAACAGTGCAACTATCATAAATATATGCCAGTTGCCACGTGCCTGCTGATCATGTGACCATGAGGGGTGCTGCAACAGTCATAAGTGTGAGAACTGGTCATAAGTCACTTTTTTCAGTGCGGTTGTAATCTCGAGTGGTCACCAAATGAATGGTTGTAAGTCGGAGACTACCTGTAAGTAAAGCTTCCCAAGAATCTATACCAGGGATAGGCAACCTTGGCTCTTTCATGACTAGTGGACTTCAACTCCCAGAATTCCTGAGCCAGCCATGCTGAGGGAAAAGGGAGAGGTTTCCAAGCTGAGCCATGCTGGCTCAGGAATTCTGGGAGTTGAAGTCCATGAGTCATAAAAGAGCCAAGGTTGCCTACCCCTGATCTATACTATAATAAAGAATCTCGGGGAATGGCACCATATTTGTCCATCAAGTTAGGGGAAATCACGTGGGCTATAGTTCAGTGCACCTTGCCTGTTGTCTATCTTGCACTCGGTAGATCACCCCTGATACGCTTTCAAAAAGCAACTTTAAAAACAGCAGCTTCAATTCTTAATCCTGGATTTAAATCCTAATGGCTGCCTAGAGAGAATGCAAAGCTCTCTGCCCTCTTCCCCAGCCTGCTTTTAGTGGCATCAGCAGCTTTTCCAACAGCTGCACAGGGCACAGGAAGGGCAATACCTCTCTAGGTTCTCTTGTGAATATTTCTCCACAAGGGAACCTAGAGAGCCACAGTGAAACAAATGGTTTAAATGTCCGATCTGGTATAAGGAAAATTGTTTTCCAAAGCAAAATGTTACTCTGATTTTTAAAGATTTAAAATATGTATACATCATAATAGATAAAATATGTATACATCATAATCCATGGGAACCAGTAAATTCTATCCTCCATTCTCAACACAAATTATTAGACTGGAAAGGCTCTTTATGAAATCCATCACTCCTTACCCTGACTCTCTTCAATTTTAGACAAATCCATGCCCTGCTAATAATTTTCTACAAATAGTAACCAAGAAGTCAACTTGTTAAACAAATGAGTTAAACATTCAAGACACTCTGCAATTCATGTACTGACAATAACTACAGTGAGGGGGAAAAGTATTTGATCCCCTGCTGATTTTGTACTGACAAAGAAATGATCAGTCTATAATTTTAATGGTAGGTTTATTTTAACAGTGAGAGACAGAATAACAACAACAAAAATCCAGAAAAACGCATTTCAAAAAAGTTATAAATTGATTTGCATTTTAATGAATGAAATAAGTATTTGACCCCTTCGCAAAACATGACTTAGCACTTGGTGGCAAAACCCTTGTTGGGCAATCACAGAGGTCAGATGTTTCTTGTAGTTGGCCATCAGGTTTGCATACATCTCAGGAGAGATTTTGTCCCACTCCTCTTTGTAGATCCTCTCCAAGTCATTACGGTTTCGAGGCTGACATTTGGCAGCTCGAACCTTCAGCTCCCTCCACAGATTTTCTATGGGATTAAGGTCTGGAGACCTGCTACTCCAGGACCTTAATGTGCTTCTTCTTGAGCCACTCCTTTGTTGCCTTGGCCGTGTGTTTTGGGTCATTGCCATGCTGGAATACCCATCCACGACCCATTTTCAATGCCCTGGCTGAGGGAAGGAGGTTTTTACCCAAGATTTGACTGTACATGGCCCTGTCCATCGTACCTTTGATGCGGTGAAGTTGTCCTGTCCCTTAGCAGAAAAATACCCCCAAAGCATGTTTATATCTCCATGCTTGACAGTGGAAATGGTGTTCTTGGGGTCACAGGCAGCATTCCTGCTCCTCCAAACACAGCGAGTTGAGTTGATGCCAAAGAGCTCGATTTTGGTCTCATCTGACCACAACACTTTCACCCAGTTCTCCTCTGAATCATTCAGATGTTCATGGGCAAACTTCAGATGGGCCTGTGCATGTTTTCTTGAGCAGGAGGACCTTGCGGGCACTGCAGGATTTCAGTCCTTCA
>NW_015386420.1:302456-323243 GCF_001527695.2 Protobothrops mucrosquamatus
CCCAACCGCCGCAGCATGATACCGTGGTCCACAGTATCAAAAGCCGCCGAGAGGTCCAAAAGAACTAGGACAGAGGAATAGCCCCTGTCCCGGGCCCTCCAGAGATCATTAACCAACGTGACCAATGCCGTTTCCGTGCTGTAACCCGGCCTGAAGCCCGACTGGAGAGGGTCTAGATAGATTGTTTCCTCCAGGTGCCAAGGAAACTGCTGTGCAACCACACTCTCAACAACCTTCGCCACAAAGCGAAGGTTGGAGACTGGACGATAGTTGGCCAATACATCTGGGTTCAGGGAAGGCTTCTTAAGGAGGGGCCTCACCACCGCCTCTTTAAGGGCCGTGGGAAAGGCACCCTCCCCCAGAGAAGCGTTTATAATTCTGGGCTGATTCCTCACTGTTCTCATGATTATTAAAACTACATGAGGTGAGATCTTGCATGGAGCCCCAGACCGAGGGAGATTGACAAACTATTTTGTGTTTCTTCCATTTGCGAATAATCGCACCAACTGTTGTCACCTCACCAAGTTGCTTGGAGATAATGTTGTAGCCCATTCCAGCCTTGTGTAGGTCTACAATCTTCTCCCTGACATCCTTGGACAGCTCTTTGGTCTTGGCCATGGTGGAGAGTTTGGAATCTGATTGATTGCTTCTGTGGACAGGTGTCTTTTATACAGGTAACAAGCTGAGATGGGGCGTTGTCTTACCTGAACGCCTTTTCTCAGCACGGAGATGGAGGATCCACCCATGGGTTGAGACTGTATTCCTGCCCAATCAGATCAAGTCAGCCAAAGTTGTCACGCCCTGTCCCTGGACCTATGCCCAGTCTTGACGCGAGCGTAGCCCTTGACTGATCGATGACGTACTGGCTCATACACTAATTACCTATAAGGCTAAATAATTCCCTATAAAAGAGGGAGGGAGGTGGATCCTCCATCTCCGTGCTGAGAAAAGGCGTTCAGGTAAGACAACGCCCCTTCTCCAGCACTGGAGATGGAGGATCCACCCATGGGACATACCAAAGCCTACTGTCCCTGAGGGTGGGAAGCAGACCGGTCCGGTGTGGCACTTTGGCGAACTACCTGCTGGAGAACCCTCCTACCAAAAGAGGCCTCCGCCGAGGCAAATTTATCGACCTTGTAGTGCCGAATAAAAGGAGATGGAGTGGACCATGTGGCCGCTCTACAAACCTCCTCGATGGTCGCTTGAGTGTTCCAAGCCGCAGATGTAGAAGCGCTCCGTGTGGAGTGAGCTGTGACCCCTCGCGGAACCGGCAATGACTCCGCCCGATATGCCTCGGTGATGCACGCCCTAATCCACCTGCCAATGGTGGAAGAGGAAACCTTTCTACCCTTGGAAGAGGGGTGAAAGGAGACAAACAGGGCTTCTGATTTGCGGAAATCCGCTGTCCGTGCAATATAGTAATGGAGCGCCCTGCGGACATCTAAGCAATGCCATTGCCGTTCCAGGGTACACGATGGTGTAGGGCAAAAGTCCGGTAGAGTAATCTCCTGGCTTCTATGAAAGAGCGAATTCACCTTTGGGACAAAGGTAGGGTCCAGACGGAGAACCACGCGGTCCGAGTGGAAAATGCACAGATCCTGACGGACCGACAGTGCCGCCAGCTCGGATATACGTTGCGCCGACGTGATGGCTACTAAGAAAGCCACCTTGTGTGCCAGGTGACTCATATCACACGATGCTAGTGGTTCGAAGGGCGACCTAGTTAGAGCCCGCAGAACCCTAGACAACTCCCAGGAAGGATATCTATGCACTGCAGGCGGCCTGGTGTTAGCCGCTCCCTTAAGAAAAGAGCGGAGCAGTGGATGGTGAGCTAACGACCCTCCGGATTCCCCGGCGAGAACAGTAGAGAGCGCAGCTAGTTGCCTACGTAACGTATTAGGGGCCAAACCCTTGTCATAGCCGTCCGACAGATATTCCAAAATACTAGGAATATTGAGTTGTGAGAGAGACAACTGATGTCTGTCGCACCAAGCACAAAAGTTTTTCCACGTGGCCTCATAGATACGATTCGTGGATGGGCGACGGGATGCCTGTATTATCTCAATGACCCTTAAGGAGCAAGATTGCCTCGACAAAAAGTCGCGCTCAAGTGCCAGACGGCTAGCTGCAGCCACTGGGGATCCGGATGTAGGATGGCTCCCTGACTGAGTGATATCCTGTCTGGAGGAATCTTCCACGGATCCGTTATGGAGAGACCCAGCAGGTCGGCAAACCACGGTCTCCTTGGCCAATACGGAGCTACCAGTAGAATCTCCGCGTCTTCCCGGAGTAGTTTGCGTACCACCGCCGGAAGAAGAGGGAGAGGTGGAAAAGCATACAGCAGACCTCGAGGCCATGGAGAGCATAGTGCATCTATCTGCTCCGCTCCCTGAGCCAGGAAGCGGGAGAAGAAGCGGGGGAGCTGGGTGTTGGCCGGTGAGGCGAATAGGTCCACTAAAGGTAGACCAAAGCGATGGCAGATCTCTTTGAAGACCCTCGGGTGAATCCTCCACTCTGAGTGGTCTATTGTCGCTCTGCTCAAGACATCTGCCTGGGTATTGTCCTTCCCCGAGATGTGCTCGGCCTTGATTGACGCTAGCTTGTGCTCTGCCCAGGTCCCCAATATTAATGCCTCGTTCAGAAGGGTCCGAGAATGAGTGCCCCCCTGCCTGTTTACATGGGCCTTGGCAGTCATGTTGTCCGTGAGGACCAGCATATGACGCCCTCGGACCTGGCTGTGGAAGTGAAGGAGAGCCAGATGTATGGCCCTCAGTTCCAACCAGTTGATATCGTGGCGGAGATCTGAGTGCGACCAACGGCCCTGAGCCCAATGGGAACGAAGATGCGCCCCCCAACCAAAGAGGCTTGCATCGGTCGTGAGGAGGAGCCGCTCCGGCTCCTTGAACAACGACCCTTTGAGGACGGCTGGGGACAGCCACCATTTGAGGGAAAGCGAGGTCTGAGACGGAAGCCTCACCCTTTTCTGAGAGGCACTGATGTTCTGCCTCTGGAAGGGGAGTAGGAACCACTGCAATTCCCTGGAGTGGAGCCTGGCCCACGGCACTATGTCTATGGCTGATATCATCTGTCCTAGCACCCTGGAAAGGCTGAGTAGAGAAACCTTCTGCCCCTTGCGTACTTGGCGGATGGATTTTCTCAGGTTGGTCAAACGTTCCTGAGACAGATACACCCGGCATTCCCTGGTGTCTATGACAGCCCCTAAATGCAATAGCCAAGTCGTGGGGACCATATGACTCTTGGGGAAGTTTACCGAGAACCCGTGATCCTGGAGCAGCCGTACTACCCGGTCGAGATCCAGTCGTGCCGAGTGGGCGGAGGTCGACTGGATCAGGATGTCGTCCAGGTAACACTGGACCCTGATCGGTATCATCCGTAGGTGAGCTGCCAGGACCGCCAGGATCTTGGTAAACACCCTGGGGGCCGACGAGAGGCCAAAGGGTAGAGCTCTGTATTGATAATGCTCTCCCTTGTAACTGAACCGTAGAAACCGCCGGTGATCGATAGAGATGGGGATATGGAGATACGCTTCCGTGAGATCGATGGATGTCAGGAAGTCTCCCTTTCTCACGCTCCCCAAAATGGAGCGGAGCGTCTGCATCTTGAATTTTTGATATTTTATATGATGATTCAAAGTTTTTAGATCCAGGATGGCTCTCCATCCTCCTGACGGTTTTGGAACGACAAAGAGGACGGAGTAAAATCCCCGACCTCTCTGGTCCACCGGAACGGTTTCTACGGCCCTTATCTCCAGAAGATGCTGGATGGCCTGGCTCATCAGATTTCTTTTGGCTAGGTTTCGGGGGAATGGGCAAGAAATGAACCTGTTTACAGGTGTGGAGATGAACTCCAGGTAGAGGCCGGACCTTATCGTGTTCAGAACCCACTTGTCCGTGGTGGTGGCCTCCCATTGGTGGAAGAACAGCAATAGTCTGCCCCCTATGGGAGGTCCCGTTTCCAGGGAGTCACCTGGAGTGACGAAAGGGCCGGCCGCTCCCACGAAAGGGCCGCTTACCCTGGTTACCCTGGTATTGTTGCCTGGGCTTGCTCGCCTGTCTGTCAAATTGCCCCTCTTGTCGGTCCGGTCTGGGTGGGAAAGGACGAAAAGAGTTTGAATAATTGAATCTATTCCCCCCCCGAAAGGCCTGCCTACGAGAGACATAATTTTGCCTCTTGTCAGACTTCTTAAGGATATGGGTGAGCACTTTGCGCTTATCCTTATTCTCTGAGAGATAAGGGGTCAAAGCCTCACCAAATAATTTACCCCCCTGGTACGGGGCAGAGGACAGACGCCACTTAGATTTGGCATCAGCATGCCAATGCTTAAGCCAAAGCATGCGTCGACTGGTGATCCCTGAAGCCATAGCTCTGGAAGCAACTTAGTCGCCTGGAGCATAGCATCCGAGGCGTATTCCATTGCTGCAACCATCTTACTGATGTCCTGCTGGGATCGGACATCATCTTTGGGGGTGCGGGCCTGCAGTTGTTTTAGCCAACGGTGGGCGGCTCTAGTGAAGAACGACGCTGGGGTCGCTGCCCTAATGGCCCAAGCGGATGCCTGGTGAATCCTGCGAAAAGATAACTCGCACTAACGGTCCTCCGACTTCAATGCTTCCGAAACATCCCCAGCTATGGCTGTTGGAGAAATCAATGGTCCGAAAGGCTCGTCCACCGCAGGGACCTCCAGCGCTTCCTCCAATTCCTTGGCCACGTTGAACAGCTTTTTGTCCGTGGCGCTCGGAAGGGGAAAGGAGGCTGGTAGCACCCATTGCTTCTTTACAGCAGTTAGAAACATGGGCGGACATGGGATCCGGTGCTGAGCTGCCACTGGTTCAGTAAAATTTGGATCCAAATCCGGATCAGGAGTAGCCGTAGTCGATGTGGAAGGGGGCTCAGCACCAAGGTGTGCGGTGGAAGAAACCTTGCGGAGCAATGTAACAAATGCCGAAGAGTGGAACATTCCAGTGGACGTCGGAGCGTCCGCCGACTGTTCCTCTTCCTCAGACATCGGAAACTCCTGGTCAGAGCCCTGATCAGGTAGCGACAGACCCTCAGAATACAAAGATTCAGCCGGTGAGGAGGGGCCGGACTGAGGTTCATCTGACTGCTGAAGGGTAGGAGGGGGAACTACGACTGGAGGTTTGGGAACTGCCCTAGCGTTCAGAGCGCGGTCCACTGCCTGAGCAATCAACATGGACAATCGCTCCTCTGAAGGGAAAGAAAGCTGTTCTGTCTGGCGAAGGCCAGCCGCTGTGGGAGTGAAGGCCTCTGGTATACGTTGAGGCGCCTGAGTAACTGGGATCTGGGGCTCCTGCCCCCGCCCCCCCCCCCGTCTGAGAATTGTCCAGTCGGGCTATTTTTTGTGCCCTAGAAAATTCTCTTTCCAGGGCTTGGTGTCTCCTGGTGGCGTGCTTATCTGCCCCCTTTAAAGTCTTCTTTGCCGACTTTGCCTTAGTATTTTGCGCAGCCTTGTCTGATCCCTCCAGATGAGATGGCATAGCGTTCAAGGCGGCCAATGAAGGGGACATGACCTCCTTCTCGAGGGAATCCATACTCTCCATCCTCTGATAGCGCAGGGGCTCAAGGGGGGCCCTCCGGTATCTAGAGGGAATTATCACCTTGGGTGCGACCGGACGCAATTCCAAAGGACGCCAGGGACCCAGGTATTGATGCAACCACAGGCCAACGACAGACACGCTATGGGAGTGGCTGGTACCCGTGTGAAACGTGTCACAAACAAGGACCGGTGCTCTGAGGGGTCACCGTTAGTCCGCTGAAAGTACTGGAAGTAACTAAAATCGATGCACGCCCAAATACTTCCAGTGAGTATGGAATCAATAATAAACCGTGTAAAAAGAGGCTGCAGGTTGCACAACAGGGGCTGCCAACTAATTTGACCCAGGAGGCACCAAGCTAGGGAGAAAGAAGTCTATTAGATCGAATGAACCAGCCCAGAAGGCCTGTGAGAAATGGTGATGGAACTTTTGGAGTCAAAATGGCCGCCGTTCTTAAAATGGCGGCCAGTCCTGAGGGGATTAGATCGCAAACCTAAAATGCGGAATTCCAATCCTTCTGCTGAGGAGTTCTGTCTCACAAAGGCTCGTTCTCCCCTGGGAAGGCGAACCTATGAGTAATAAAGCTATATTAACTTTAGCCTCTATCCCACTCTCTGTGGCCTTGCACCCCGCTATCAAAATGGCGGCCGCGCCAGAACGAACTGTCAAAATTTGACAGTTGACATCTGACGAGAGTCCTATAGGAGCGAAGCGGCTGTTAACCGCTCCGCGGTCAACCGCCTAACAGCTGACAGTCCGCCTCGGTTCCGTTGCTCTTGTCCTGTTCCAATCCGGAAAACGAAGAAGCAAACGGCCAAAAATCGGCTGGCAATAATTCTCGGGCCTTAAAGCCTCCCTAGCAAACTGCTTTCCTAGGACCGTAGCAGTCGCGATTTGCGAGAGAGAGGCCTTTGGCACCGAAGGCCTTCCCCGCGAAAATGGTCTCCTCGGGAGTACAGCCGCAATCCCCAGGAGCGTAGCCGCCGCAATTTACGAGCGAGAGGCTTTTGCCGCTAAAATCTTCCTCCGCGAAGTTGGCCTCCCCAGGGATGCAGCCGCAATCCCCGTAACAAGAGGGCAAGTCGCTTTCAGGCTTTGCCGAAAAACGCACGGAAGGAAAAGAGAGAACTGGCCCTCCAAAATTTCCTAACTGCTCCTGATTTTTGAAATGTATGAAATTTAGAATCCACGATTCTAAATTCCTCAGTTCTGTGCTGTGAGCTCCTGGAGGGAGGGGAGAAAGAAGGGACCCCCTTCTACCTCCCGATTAATCCCCCCCCCACTTCAGAGCTGACAGGAGAACTGTGAACTTAGAGAAAATTTTTACAAATCCAATTATAATAATTAACTAATCTGCTAATAGACCAGATTGTGCCTAAGAGCCAGAGTTGTACGTCCTGTTCTTGGGCAAGAGCAAGTCAAGGCTGGGCATAGGTCCAGGGACAGGGCGTGACAACTTTGGCTGACTTGATCTGATTGGGCAGGAATACAGTCTTAACCCATGGGTGGATCCTCCATCTCCAGTGCTGGAGAATAGGAGCTCTCCCTTTAAGAAAGCGCTCCTAATCTCAGCTTGTTACTTGTTCATAAAAGACACCTGGGAGCCAGAAATCTTGCTTCACTCATTAAAATTCAAATCAACTTATAACTTTTTTGAAATGCGTTTTTCTGGGGAGGGGTTGTTGTTATTCTGTCTCTCACTGTTAAAATAAATTTACCATTAAAATTATAGACTGATCATTTCTTTGTCAGTGGGCATACGTACAAAATCAGCAGAGGATCAAACACTTTTTCCCCTCATTGTAAACCAGGGATTCCCAACCAGGGGTACGAGACGATATTCCAGGGGATGCGAAAACTTGGGTTTTCAAAATTATAGTGTATATGCATAATTCGTTGCCGTTATTTCAAACTTTTGTAAGGGGTGCAAAAATATATCAGAAGCATTCTAGGGGTGCGGGGTATAGAAAAGGTTGGGAACCACTGCTGTAAACACTCAATAGCACTTGGTAACCAATGATGGTTTTTGGTATGGTGCATGCATTTTTAGCAAAATTTGCTCATTCATGCAATTAAATTTTAAATGCAATAGTTCCAGTTTTTTTAATAGTCACATTTAGAAATGTTATAATTAAAAGCCTTTTACAAAAAGGATATATTACGATAGTATTCTTCTTTTTATTCCATTGTGTTTAAAGCTATCAAAGACACCTAACACACTGCTACCGGTAGGAATGGGGTGGTTAGTGGCACAACTGTATTCACACATTATTTTAATGTGCATCAAGGATTTTTTTAACACTTAGAATGTTATGATTCTCAGAGGAAAGAAAAAAGCATATTTGGATACTTTCTATAGAATCATGAATTTTTGGATGCCCCTGACAATATTTTTGAAAGTTCCCATGTAATTGGTAAATGTTTTTATTTAAAATCATCAGCAATTTAATTTATGGGACAAAATCTTGACAATGTAATGGTCCCCTGATATACTATTGAGGCAAGTACAAAAGAGAGTGACTGTATTCTGGAGTTGTTATCAGAAAGACAAGCTCAATTCTTATGGTCCAGCAAGAGAACCATATAGATTGCATTTCAGAATGGACAATCCCAGTGGAAGAAATATTGGTAAATCAGGGTTGAACTATGGAGTCCTTGGTGCTCTGAGCTTAGATATTTGCTCACAGACATTTCATGATTCAGTTAGAGAATATCATAAATACTAGTGGGTGTGGGGTTTACTCACTGTTTATGTACAGTAGCTTGCTTGCCAGTGTTGGTAGGGGCATGGTTTTCTTCTTGATGATTCCTTGATTAGAGTATTGTTTTCTGCTTGACTATCTAGTTTAATTCCTGCTTATCTGGCTGCTGGCTGCTGGAAAGGATGTGTTCTGGTCTTTTTTATTTCCTTCTTAGCTTTTTGTTGTCTCTTTTGAATAGTGTATAAATGTGGATTATCTCAATTTGTCTACTGATGGCTGATTTGTCTGAATGCCAATCATCCAAGAATTCCCTAGCATTTTTTGGCTTTAGCTTGGTCTAGGATGCTCACAGTTTCACGGCTGAAACTATGGTTGAGTTTGTACATGGGTTGTGAGATTAAGGAGTTTTCATCATGTCTTCTGGGTATTTTGATCTTAGTATATCTGATTAGGTCGGGTGTGTTGGGTAGTACTGTTACCATAGATCTTTTGCTAGTTCTCGATCTTTGGATGTAAAGGGTGCTATGACATTGAATGAAGCCATACTTTAATCTTCTTCTATTTTTAGGTCTCTGATTTTCTGGAGGCACTGTAATGGAGAATTGATAGAATATTTGTTCGGCCGTGACATTTCCAAACTTTTCCATATGCTCTTTGGCTATGTTGTATGTTGGGGTCTCTGATAACAATACAGTGGGATGAAGAAATATGTCAGGCTTGTGTATTTTTGAATGTCCATAAAAGCAAGTGGAGGATAGGAACATTGCTTATCATTTGCCATTATTCTTCTTTTGTGATTTGACCTTTCAAGGTTAGTTATGGGTTCTCTTGATCAGGTTGTCTAGTTTCTGTACTGGGTTGGCATTTACTAGGATGTAAGGTGTTTTTTTTTGTCCTTCAATCATTATTTGGCTTTTTGAATGTATTATGTTCTGTCCATAACAGCTGTGGTTTGGCCTTTATCTGCTGAGAGCAAGATGATGGTTTGTTTCTCCTTCAGGTTTTTGAGAGCTGCTTTGAGTTGGTTCTTATTCTATGTTGTTCTGGTCTGGGGTGTGATCGTCAGTTTTATATTTAGTTGGGTCTTGGCAAGCTCTGTGGTTTTAAATGTTGCTTCTAAGGCTGCAAAGAATTCTAACTGATTAACATTGTCTATATTGTATTTCTTTTCTTTTCTACTTTTCAACTTGTCTTAGAGATTTAGTCTTGATGGTAGTTAGCATTTTTGTGTGTTCTGAGGTCATGGTTTGGTCCAGCTGTTCCTTGAAACTATCTATAATGTGCTGGTATTTGTTTAGTCTGAGAATGGAGGTGAGAATGGAGAATCCTAGCCTAAGTTCAGAAACAGATATCGTTTACACTGATCTGCCTGTTTATATTTCTGTTGTATTTAATAATTAGTTTTATTTGTCAGAAGCCTGAGAAAGAAAACTGGACCGCCTCTAATTAAACAAACTACATAATGGCAAAGTATAATGTTAGAATGTGACTAATTAGAGTTATTTCAGTAAACCATGGTTAAAAAGCATGATCTGTGACCTAAACCATATCTTTACTAGGAATGGTTGATCATTACTCATGAGGAAAGGGCCTTGGGCCTTTCTCCTTCTCCTGCTTCTTCTTCTCCAGGTTCATATTTGGGACAAAAACACATGGCCTTTATTTAGATCTTTTTCACATATATTTAGCAATTATGTAAAACTCTTGGCAAGTTTATAATCCGATGTGAACATTCTTGTATATAAATTACCGTATATACTCGAGTGCTGAAAAATGCCCCCCCTCAGCTTATACTCGAGTCAGCGTCTCGAGAACTGAGGAAAGTGAGTACCGTAGTTCTTTTTTTTGGGGGGGGGGGGATCTATGCAATCACTAAAAGTCGACACCGAATATTTTTTCCCAGTTCTTTGTGGTAAAATTAGGTGCCTCGGCTTATATTCGGGTCGGCTTATACTCGAGTATATACGGTAGTCTTATTCCTGTGTAATACTACTATTATGCAGCAATATACATTTCTACGCATCAAATGGCTATCTCCTAAAGAGCAAAAAGCTTTGCGGAGACAGTAAAGGTAGTTCCTCTCTCCAGAGACAAGAACAGTTTGTGGAAAAGACAAACGTGTGACAATAATGAGATCATAAAAACAGTACACTGAAGTAAAGCATCTCTGAAGAGAACCCAACAGGCCTTCCTAAAGATAGGTGAATACAGTACAGAAGATCAGCAGCTTACCTGGATCTTCACAGCAATGAGCACAGAGCTAAGCTCCTTGTCTAGTTCCCGCAGCACCGTCAGCTTTTTCAGGCGAAGACTGCACAGTCTGTAAGACAGAGAGAATGGGATACATTCAGGCACCACCATCCCAGGGCCCCTGCTGCATGATACAAGATGCTCCGAAGGTAGCCCGGGATATTGCTGACCACGGTGGGGCCTGAGTTGCTCCTCTAGCTCAGGAACTCCTGAATTCATGAGGCAAGAGAGAAAGTGGATCAGAAAAAGATGAAAGGAGGAAAATTAATAGAGCTAAAGCAGGATTAAGAAGATTATGCTATGACAGGAAGTTGCAAAGCACACAGAGGAGAAATCCCTGCCCAAAAGGAAACCAGTGCCAGCTCTGTACAGAGACACTTCAATGATTTGGGGACTTTCCTTATAATTATTGCAGTATCATGCCCTTAATGTCACCCAAAGGAATTTTTTCCTTGCTTATTTACTACTTAGATAGCAAATAACACCCAAATAATACTTAAATAAAGTATAAATTGTGCAACAGCAGATACAGTAAATACATGAGATTGAGTTAAATCTCTGAACACTCAAATCATTCTATTCAGTGAATCCTATTACTTCCCATTTGGTCCCCCCAGCCTTGTTTCTGAATCATTTTACTAGTACTGAGTACAGCCTGGTGTTTAAACAACCATTTACTCATCATTCAACCAGGAATTCTAAGCAGAGAAATGGGGAAGAAGGAACATGAATCAGTCTGTCTGTTTTATGGGACATTAACAGGGGTTGGAAAAAGCTTTTTTACTATTAAGATTAGTGTTCTAAAAGGCTGGAATCTTGCATTCCACATGCCATTCCTTTGCAATCAGCAGGAAAACACATCCAATTCTCTAAGCAGTCTAGTAAAAAATTCTGGTTACTACTTTTTGTAGTTTTTTATTAACAAAACATTTTCTTGTGGCCCAGTTCTCTCCTGATCCACACACACTGCATAAAGTCAGGAATGAGACATTACAGAAATTGTCAATGTTTTTATGAGGTTCCAACCCTCACCCAGTCAAATACCAGAAGTAATTCCACAAATTCAGTTGGTTACAATAGTTATTTCCAAGAAACTCCTTCAGCATCATTGTTTTGGGAACAAAAATGGAGCACCTTTTTCATCTACAAACACCATTTTACTTTTAGACCAAAGTTTATGAAGTGATTTTTTTCCAGAAAAAGGATCATACACAACTGATAATTCATCAAAAAGATTTATATGCAGACCTCAGAAAGGAGTGTATAGTCTGCTATTTTTCTCCCTTCACAAGCCCAGCAGAAACATTTCTGAACATATGCAGTATGCATCATTTATAAAGCTCCCGAATGCAAACCTTTGTACAAAATTTGGGTCAGCCTTGACTCAATTTTTTCCAGCTGCAGTGGCAGTACATATATTAACTATTTTCCTGTACTGGCTTTGTGAATCTTCTACCATCTTTCTGCTATTAAAAAGAGACTGCTGGAGTATGTGAAAGAGACAGATACTTTAATTGTATATCATTAAAAAAAAACTAGCTATCTACGCAGGTATAAAAGCTGACCAAAAATGCATGCAAGTTTTTAGAATGCAAACTACTTCAAGCAGTCCTACACTTTGCTGAAGAGGATCTGGGGGTACTGCTATGGATTACATGGAATTATTTATCCTTTGTGTCCCCCATCTTCCCAACCTATCAGCATTGACTTAAGGCCTGCCACCAGGATATATTTGGACGGAGGTATTAAATACTAGAACCAAGCAGCGTGGGCTTGATTCTACTCTTTAGATGTTCTCAGACGATTTTTTCATTACTAGTCAACTACATCATGATGTTGTTCATATAAGAAGGCTGACAGTGTCCTTCTGCCCAGAATGTGAAAAATGAGAAGTAAAAGTTTTCTCCCGCTGGCTAATTATGCAGCAGAATGGCAACCATTCAGCAAAAACATCTGGTCTTCCATACTAAATTTTCAAGGAAAAGAAATCTTCATTCCTAGGACCTCCTTGATGGAATAGTCACTTAATACGCTTTTGATTGTTTAGAGGATATTTGCCATTGAAGCATTCCAAGAAGTCAGCAGGCTCATTGCTAAAGATGGCTTTCTACAGCAAAATATTCTATGCATTTACAATTTTCCAAACATTCACCTTCTAGATAAAAAAAACAGCAGGTGGCAACATCTAGTTGAACCATGGCTAATTTCTGAAGCAAAGCAGTTTTAGCCCTGGTTAATGATTGGATGGGGATGTCTAGTACCTTCAGGGATGCAGATTAGACTGGAAAGTAGACCCCTCCCCCTCCCCCACGCTCTAGATACCTTCTAAAACATGCATATAGTTATCAGGTCTTGAGCTCAACCTGAAGGGTAGCCTTACATTATATAATATCTATGTACTGTCTTCAGTGGTACAGAAATTGTTGTAGGTGTTCTTTGTGATTCCTTGTATGATCTGCAAATGGGGATCTCCCCTCAAACATTAATTAGGATATAAATCTGCTGAGACACAGTAGTAAATTGCTTTATATACATCATACCTTTGTCACAGAATATTAAATTTAGTTGGTCTCCAACTCACCACAATAAATTAGCCCTGATGCTAGTAACATCCCTAAAGAGAAAGTTTGATTCTCTATGAAGTCACAGTATTTACAGTTATCTAAATGTACGCAAACACATCTGCGCACATCACTTCCCAAGACTCTCCCAGCTCCTTTTCCACTGCTTGATATCTACAGGGAAGAGAGAAGCCCACAAAAATTATCTTTTTGTTGGATCAATATAATATTTTTATTCAGCCCAGGACAATTTAACTCATTAGCTATTAGCATGCATTTTCCCTAACTAAACGCATCACAGGAAGTAGAAAAGCTAATACCCCATTTCTATAATTAAAGCATGTCATTGATAATTCCTCAGAACCATCTTCTATAGCATTTCTATTACAATATTTTTATACTGGCTCATAAGAAAATTCTGTTCAAGGCACAATTTACAAAAAAACATATTTAAATAAAAATGCAATGAACCTAAAACAGAAATGTACAACATTTAAAACTGCAGCAGCAAAGATAACTACATAAAACTACTAAACCAAATAAAACTTGACTTGGAAAAATGGAAACATCTGCAACTGTCGATGTTAGGAAGAATTGCTACAGTGAAAATGAATATATTACCAAAAATACTGTTTTTATTCCAAATGATACATATAAAACTAGAGATTTTTTTTTTAAAGATTGAAATTCCCTAATTCAAAAATTTATTTGGCAAGCAAAGAAAACTAGAATTAAATTGAAAATATTACAAGAAGCTAAGGGAAACGGAGGTTTTGGTTTGCCGGAGTGGGTTTTATATTATCAAGCATCAGTGCTAACATGGGTAAAAGAATGGATAACCCTCAGAAATAAAAGATTGTTGGACTTCCGCTTCCGGATCGCAGCACGTTCAGCCGTCCGAAGAGACCTCTCTCTTTGTCGGCTGTTTTTCCTCCGCCGGTAGACCCTTATGCGGGTCTTAAATTGCCCTGGAGGGGTGACTACCGTTGAGGAGGCTTTGCTCGGCTGCGGTGGAGTGGCGGCTCCCCCTGCAGTCCGAGCTAACTCCGTAGGGCCGACGGAGAAGATCGGCCAGTAAAATGGCCGATTACTTAGCTGCACCAGCCGAAGTCAGAAAATCATCTAAGCATAAAGAACCACCGTGGTCAATCTGAGTGAGACCTTTCCTCCCTCTCTCTGTCCTGACTATTTGCCTGTAAAAAGTTTTTGATTACTTCCCTGTCTTAAGAGAGCAGCTTCTGTCTACTTGGGAAAGAAAGTTTTAAAAGAACTAAAATAGTTAAAGTTTTATTGACTACTTGATTTTTCTCTTTGGATTCCTAGGGGCCCTGAAAAAAATAAAAAAAGAAACGCTATATTTTTTACTTTATCTATTATACTGGAGGTATTTGCTTTTGCTTTTTCTGTTTCCTGAAAGAGATAAATTTTTACTTATTTGGAAGAAAGAATTTACAGTCCACTGAGGACATCTTGTGGCAAAAAATGCCATTACAACTTATTTTCCTTCGCTATTTGAAGATGAATTTGTCCTTCAAATGACAACAAAAGGGAAAAGATAAAAGATTTGCAACAACTGTGGTGAATTTGCTTATTAGAATCTTGGAGGCGGATATTTGTTGACCTTTTTGAAATATAGCCTCCATTAAAAGATTAAAGACCATTCTTGATCAAAGACTTTTCACCACTGAAATGGAGGAATCTTATCCATAGCTCAACTATGAACTTATATTGGAAAAGATTTTGGAAACTAAAAACTATATGAAAGTTTATATCAAATCTTGGAGAAAAATCAAAGATGATACTAGAGAACCACAAATTGACTTTCAACCATCGGTTCAAACTATAGACCAAAGAATAACAGAGGAAGAACAGAGTAACCCTAGAGAGGTTCCTACTCAACAAGATATACAACTGAACGAGACAGAGGAACTGCACTTACAATTTAATTATGAACCTACAGTAGAAACTATTGAGCAAATTAATTCTACACAATCCTACTTATGACCTATGGAGAATATTGAGGATCAAAGAATAACATTAACTAAGCTATTTGATCTCCCAAAAATAACAGAGCTTGACATTCAGGTACAAGTTATTGAAAATTGGGATAATGTGGACAATCAACTAGCAACTACAATAAGGAATAAAATTGACTGTACTATTCAGATGATATTGGAAGAAAGAGAAGAGAACTTTGACTATTTTGATGTATTGAGAAATAGCTTTACTCAAATGTTGAGGTTTGATGATGCAGAGGTTTTATTATGGAAACCGGCTTGGCATAGAAAGAAAGCTAGAGTTAGGTTTAAAAATGTGGCTTAAAATTCCACTGAATGGTTTTAAAAGGTTGTTGACATTTGGATTGTTTTAATAACAAATGAAATAGGTGATTTTGTAAAAGGATATTTTTTGTAACAATATTTGGTATTAGAGATGATAAGTAGTTGAAGGGGTAAATGTTGATTGATAGAATATATATTTAAAATAGACAGAAATGTAGTCTTTTGGACTGATATCTTTATTTTAACCAAGATAATTATTTTGTAATAGAGGGAGAAGAGGAGGTATTTGTGATAAGAGGAGTAATAGTATTAATAAATGATGTATTAGTTTAAGCAATAGGCTATATCTAAAAAAATGTAAGGATGTTGCTGTTTGGGATAATATATTTATTTTAGATAGAATCATCATGATAGGGAAAAGAGAAATGAGGGACGCCCGAAGTGTTAATATGTCTATATAAGCTTAATTGGAATGTGATTGATGATCGATTGGATTGACTGAGCTTTTTTTTTTTTTTACAAATGTAATAATTTTAATTGGTAAAATAATATGTGGGAAATAGAGAGGGAACTTCTAAGGAATTAATTTGTGTGATATATGTATGATTTTGTTCTAGGATAATTGATAGCCCAATCACCACGTTGTTTCTCAAGCACTTTTATGTAAAAATGAAAAAACCAATAAAATTTCTTCAGAAAAAAAAAAGAAATAAAAGATTGTTGTATTTGGAGGGACATGACTTACAACTTGGTTGGCATGCTTTCTTATGGTATGGGAAAAATAAAATTTATAAATATTTTTAAAACCACTATATTAGAAATGCATTATTATTAACATGGGGGAAAATAAAATGTAAAATATATTTGAAAATTCCAGGATGGCTTTCAACAATAGAAGCAATAGTACATCCAAATCTAGTCAGTCTTGAGAAAATATGGACATATAAAGATATTCTGAATTCTGAAGGGAACTTAAAATCTAAACAAGAGATGGAAAATCAGGGTATTGATCTATCATGGTGGTCACATTTACAAATGCAAGAGAGATATGATAAAGATGTTAAAGTGTATGGATTTTATAAAGAGCAGATTCTGTTTGATCAGATATTATGAAGCTCTGATGAAAAACTAATTAAGAAAATGTATTTTTTTTTATTAAATTTGAAAATGGAAGATGAAAAAGTAAAAGAAACAATGATAACATGGGCAAAGAACTTTGGATACAATATAGATTTAGAGAAATGGCAAAGCCTGTGGGAAAGAAATTATAAATTGACAATGTCAACCTCTTACAAAGAAAATCTATACAAAATGTTTTATAGATGGCACTTGCCACCAGCAAGATTAGCAAAATATTTAATTAGCAAAATATTTAATGTTTAAAAATATGTCAGATAAATGTTGGAAATGTAATTATAAACCAGGTACTTATTATCATGTGTGGTAGATATGTGTAAAAGCAAAGAGATATTGGACAAAAATACATACTTGTCTAGAAAAGATGTTGGGAAAACATGTAGATTTTAAACCTGAACTTTTTTTATTGGGTATATTACCAGAAAAGCTTGACAAAGTGTATATATGATTTTGCATGTGATAACAGCAGCAAGGATAATATTCGCACAATATTGGAAATATGAAGAAATACCATCAGAGGAAGAAATAATAATAAAAAAATACTAGACTATGAGGAAATTGACAGACTTACTCTGAGGTTGAAAGAAAAAGAAGAAANAACAGAGTATTTTCAAACTTGGGACTTATTTTATCAATGGTTGGAGAAACGTACTAGGAATTAGGAATTTAATTTGTACTAGTAAATGATAAACTCAGACAACACGTTTGTTGAATAAGCACAGTTGAATTGTATTAAAAATAAATAAAAACTTAAATAAAATAAAATAAAACTGCAGCAGCAAAAGCTATACTTTAAAAACAGGAAGAGTTGGTTATACATATTAATGATATTAGTATCTTATCTACAAGATAAAGCACTAAGATACCTTATATAATTATATATTATATAAATATGTAGCTATTTCAAAATTGTATTTCTTCAATGGGTTAATTTTTTTTCAGATGCTCAGCATAAAATTATTGTAATAGTTTTCATCTATTTGTTCTTATACCTATGAGCAACTTTTGCACATATTTTGTTTTGTTAAGTCTGATTGGAATGCAATAAAATATGGCCAACTTCTCTTAATGTTTCCACTTAACATAATTTATTGAAGTCATTTAAATCAAAATTTTAAAAGCTGGCTCACTACATTCACATCATAATAAGCCAGTCGCATTTTGCTTTTTATTCATCCAATTGTCAGGGGAAGCAAATTTTAATTTCAGTAGTGAAGCTCAGAAAATGTAGTTCAACAGCTTACATACTGGGTTACTTTCTCTTTTTTGGGGTAACTATATCTTTATCAAAAACATTTTCACCAATTTTAATATACAATTAACACAGAGTTGCTAATCAAACCTGTTTTTGGAAGATTTCTTTGATAAATCCTAATATACTGAGATGCTAGGAAATGCATAAAATCCAAACTGACATAATCATTCTAGTCATACTTATTCACAGTTATCTGCTGCATAATATTGTATTGGCAATAGAGCATTCCTATTCATAATTGAATGTTATAGCATGTTACAGAACACTTAAGCTGGGTTTGCATATTGCATTAAACAATGGTTTGTATAAGTATGATTTGAATCGGTCACCATTAGTTGCATTCATACAACTTGCTATGCCAAGAGTAAATAAATAATGTTGGACTTAACAAGATATGTGAGGACTGCAGGAACCCACTGCAGACACGTTACTGGTATTGTCGGTATTATGGATTAAATGAATCTATAAAAATATATGCCACAATACTTTTAGCAGCCTTTAAAGATATCAAACATTTAAATTGTTTAACCTCTAAAGATCTACACAGCAACATGTTGTTATTATTATAAATCCTTATTGCCAATATTCTTCATGCAACGTAAATCTATATCAGAGTAAAATAAAGAAAAAATGCATTGGACTGTATTTTAATGCAAATTTCTCTAACTGATATCAGATATAAGAACCTGACTTAGACCACTGATCCATCTCACTTAACATTTTAGAGAAAGATCATAAAATGCATACTAAGGAAAACATTTTGCACAAAAATTTTATTACAAAACAGGCCAAAAGCTGAGCAATGAAATGCACTCAGAAGAGTTAGGAGACCAATGTGGGGTAGTAGTGAAGATGTTGATCTAGGATAGGGGAGATCCAGGTTCAAATCCACCCTCAGAAACAGAAACCCATTGGGTAACTTTGGGTTGATTATTTTCTCTCAGCTCTACATACTAGGTAGGATTGTTGTTGTGAAGACAAAATGAAGGGAGACATCTTGCACTCCTGAAAAAAAATTAGCAGGACATTTAAAGTGATAACCTTCCTTCAGTGCTGTTGCTTAGCAATTCATGTTTAAAGCAAGCTACTTTTGATTCTGGAGGTAGTACAGGTATTACAACTATTATTTATTTAGTCTTCTTATATAGCTGCCTATCTCACAGACAAATTATTGATACATCGTATCATAATTTCTTATGCACCTTCAACAAGAAATTTTGCATATTAATATGGAAATGTGGTAGGACAAATAATGAAAATCTAAGTTGGAAACTGACCTGTTATTGACGCAATAAAAATGTGACAAATTTGAACATCTAATTCAGATACTATTTACTCTAATCCAGACAGTTTCTACTACCATCCAATATTCCCAGTGGCCATCAGGTGACAATCTAACCCAGGGTTTCTCAACCTTTGCAATCTTAAAATGTGTGGACTTCAGCTCCCAGAATTCTGCCACCAGCATGCTAGCTAGGGAATTCTGAGAGCTGAATTTACACATCTTAAAGTTGCTAAATTGAAAAACATTGATCTAACTACTACCATGGCTCCATCACCCCAAGGCTTTGTTTAGCTCCAATAGGTATCAAACCCATTTTGATAGCTTACTTGTCCTCTAGGTGGCACCAGTTTCCTGCCTTTAGCCATTTCCTATCTTACTAAATGGCAGAAAAGAATTAACAGTCAATAGAATGAACACTTCTCAAAATTTGTGCATGAGGTGTTCTGTGTCTTTCACTGTCCTATCCCTCTCAAAAACACTCTTACTGATAAGAGACAGGTTATATAACTAGTAAACAATATAAAATCTGGAAAAAAGGTAACAAATTCTATAAAGTCCAGCAGATCCTGGAAGAGTGAAAAAATACATTGCTAAGTGACTGTTAAATAGAGCTAAACTGAATCTGGCATTCAAGGTTCTGCACTCAGCCACCTCTCTCCCCACCCTTCTTTACTGCTACACTATAGCCCTAATTGTGACTGTGCAGAACACCCGCTTCCTGCAATCCAAGCTAACTACTTCCAGAATACTAGAAGTACCTAAATTCTAAGGAACCAGCAGATTTCCTGGCAGTACTCCCAGGACTAGCCACCCTGAAAGCAAGAAAACGAAGCCACAAGACAAAATCTCCTAAGTAATCAGTCCATCCGGCTTTCTCACCGGCAGCCTGAATTTCCCTTAGTGGAAATAACCGAAAGGTTTAAAATAGGCTCACAAAAGAAACCAGCTAAGCTTCTAAGCATCCCTAAAGTTCGACTGAGGCAGTGATGGCTCCAGTTACATTTCCTTAAAGCCGTGTCAGCTTGTCTGGGCATTTCCAAGAACTGAATGACTCTGCCTGACTCCGAGATTGCAGCCTTGCTCTTCAGTCCCTCTTCATCATTGGCCTCTACATTCCTCCCTCTTCCAAGTTATTCTGCATTTGACTCTCCAGAGACCAGAAGACACAGAGAGAGAGAGGGTGGGAGTGGGAGTGGGAGTGGGAGAGGGAGGGAGGGAGGGAGGGAGAGAGAGAGAGAGAGAGAGAGAGAGAGAGAGAGAGAGAGAGAGAGAGAACGAACAGCAATCACTCTGAATGGCAGCAGTCAGTGCCAAAATTACAAAAAGGAACTCAGAAACTGACTATATAACATCTCACATTTACCCCATCCCTGAAAAAAAGTTTCAGATTCTTTATGGTGTGTAGCTTAAAGCCACAAACTTTAATGACATGAGCACTCTACAATATCAAAATTAACGTATACTTTAGTTATTTCACCAACATGTCTTTGGAAAGTCCATGAAGCAGAATATTAAATAATTGAACACTCTCCCTCATCTTCTCTCTGCATTTGCCTGGCATTATTCCCAATATGTCCCTGAGGCCTATTTAAAGATTGCATATTATTTTTCCTTTCAATCACAACAACTACAACATAAACTTAGTCAGCACTCAACATTAATATATGAATTATGATACACTGTTGTACTGAAACCTGTGCTTTTCCCAACTTGTAAAATGTACCAAATATATTTGTATTACC